>NC_133666.1:453932806-454304910 GCF_037893015.1 Macrotis lagotis | reverse complement strand
TACATTAGCATGTGCTCACATCATGTCTATGTATCACATTTTGATCATTCTCACAATATTTCAAACTTTTTCATTAGTATTATATCTCTTATGATGATCTGTGATCATTGATGTTACTATTGTTTGTGTTTAAATTTGTCATTAATGATGCCCATATAAGATGTTGAACTTAATAAATATTATATGGGTGTTCTGACTGGTATTCCTCCCTTTGGTTGTCTTCTTGGGCCTTTCTATTCCCTGAGATACAACAATATTGAAATTAGGCAAATTGATAACCCTACAATGACCTCTAGGTGTTCAAGTAAAAGGAAGAATCAATCAATGCAGCAAACTTCATTAAGTAATTTTTTAAAGAAATGCCACAGATAGGGACAACGGATGGAGCACTGACCCTGGAGTCATGAGGACCTGAGTTCAAATCCCACCTCAGACACTTAATAATTACCTAGCTGTGTGGCCTTGGGCAAGTCACTTAACCCTACTGCCTTGCAAAAAAAAGAAGGATATGACCATTGCTGTACAGATATTTGAAGATTATAAACACAGAGAATCATACATGGAATGTTCAAGTTGAACTGAAAGACCTTTCAATTGCTCTCCTGACACATGCTTAAATCTCTTCTAAAAGAATCTTGACAAGTGATTTTACAGATAAGAAGCAATGAATCAGAAGTGTGGAGGGTTGTTGCTGAAACAGGAATACAGACAATAGTGACTCATGATATCTAAAAGCCTGACAATAATATGGATGTGGGGGAACCTATAAAATGCAAATAAAAGAGTTCTAGAATCACAAATTTGATGGACATTTAGAATAGGGGTAAATAGTTTTAAGTGCAGTTAGCCTGTGCAGTACAACAATAATTAAATGAAAACATTATTTAGCCTTGTCTATATGCCAAACACTAAGGTCAGTACTAAAAGCACAAAAGCAAAATTGAAGACAGTCCAGTCCTTACCTTCAGAGAGGTTATACTCTAATAGGGAGACAGAGTGAGATATTTTGTTTCCCAAAGTAATAGGACTGGTGAGTGAAATGATCAGGACATAGATTAGCATACCTTTTCCAATACAAGGTGGCACTATTTATTTGACTCTGATTATAGAACCAGAAATGGGGCAGCAAGTTTTTGCTGAGTGGCAAGGTGACTGGTGAGAAGATGGGAATGGAGGGGAATAAAGTAAAGCCAGGCTGAAGCATCTGCTCTGATAGAATGGGCCATAAGTGTATACATACTGTTCATGATCTCCCAGGTTCTACAATAAGAGTTCTGAAGTTGTAAAGATTAAATCCTCTGTGGTTAGTCTCTAAGTACTGGCAGCAATATAACTAGAGAGAAAATGATGAGAAAAAAGTGAATCATTAGAAAAAGATAAATTGTACTCAGTATGCTTTGTTTAAGAAATGAGGTGAGAAATATATTTTAGTAATATTTCCCTAAATATGATTAAGATTTTTTAAAGTATTTAAATATGCATATAAAGTTTTAGCCTGCTGGAAATCTTGGCCCTCCAAAAGCATTGAGAGCTCTGATTACTCTCTAATTACTACAATTAGAATTGTAGAAGACTGATCTTCTTTCTCTTACTGTAGAGGTAGAGGAAAAGAAAGAAAGAAAAAAAATTAAGTTTTCCTAGCTTTATTGAAAAAAACCCTCTCATAAACACAGTTGGGGCAGAAGTGTAAGGCTAAACATTTAGAGAAGAGTAACTCATAAAATTTTTTTGAAGTGTCAATGTCCAACAAAATGGTGACCATCATCAGGAAAGATTTCGAAGCAAATCAGAAAACGATGCTGTTTTGTACCAAATTATGAGGGATTCACCACAGTAATACCCTTTGTAGTCACTACATCTCAAGAAATATTTTTAGGAACTTCAGGAGGTCTAGGAAAAGGTAACAAAAATGATAAGGGAGATGGAAAGATGTACACATGAGGGCAGGCTAAGATATATCCATCTGGAAAGATACCATATCAATTAAATAAATAAGTATTAGAATCTACTGCAGTATATGTAATGCTCTAAGCAAGCTTCTAAAAAGCGGATTAATTTAAGAACTCATCTCAGAGGCATAACAGACATTTATTAACAACCTACTATGTACTAGATACTGGATTTAGGTCCAATGGATGGAATGAGTGGACAAAGGACTAACTCAATAGAGTCCCTCCTAATCAAGGGGAGAACTAAGGACATGGAAGCCTAGGAGTGTCTTGTTGATTAATAGGTAAATGACTCAACCAGAAACAGAAGGGGACCCTAAATTTAAACTGCAGTAAGTAACAAAAGTAAACAAATCCCTAGGCCTAGTTAAACCAGACCAGGTCTGGGGTGAGAGAGAGATCAGGCCTGTCAGAAGAGACAATTCATCCATTTCTTAGCCTTTCCTTGGTTCCTCATTTTTGTTTCACGAAAAATATCCAGTCACTGTCAATCTATTTGCACAGCACAGATATCAGTTTCATCACCTAAACAGTATTCTAGGAAAAGGAAGCTTATATGGAAACCCACCATTGGTTACCCTTCCCATGGGACAGAAAATCTTAAATGAACTCAATGGAGCAGCTTTCTCTGGGTCTGATCACAGTTTAGTGACAACGTGTGTGTGTGTGTGTGTGTGTGTGTGTGTGTGTGTGTGTGTGTGTGTTTGTGTGTGTGTGTGTGTGTGTGTGAGAAAGAGAGAGAGAGAGAGAGAGAGAGAGAGAGAGAGAGAGAGAGAGAGGAGGGGAGGGGGGCAGATGGGAGAGGAGAGAGGAAAGGGGAGGGGAAAGGGAGAGGAAGAGAGTGCGAGAGGGAAGAGACTAAATATTAATGCCACTATATACTTCCCAAGAGTAAAAAATTTCTCTTCAATTATTAACATTTCTTTGAAAAATTGAATGAGTACAAAAATTGTTGCCTCAGCACAGTGTGCTGCATTCAGAAACTACCTCAGCACACATATAAGGACACTGAGAAACATGGCAACCACTGGCTGCTCAGACTTGGATTTTATTTGAAAAAAAAAAATATGTAAAAGAAAGCTGGAAAGCTTACAAAACAGCAGAAAACAATTGAGAAGAAAATGAATCAATGAAATTAAAGATAGATCACCCAGAGAACATTTATAGATGAAACTGAGAAAAACCGAAAGCATAGAACAAAAAAGTGAAACCAACCTGCCACTATTTTGTGATAATCTGTTCACAATGGCAAGAAAAGTAATGCCATGTTGTTTGGGTTATATCATCTCATTATGAGTACTCTGTGAGGAAGAGACTAAATTAAGAAGATCTGGAATATTGGTTGGATATGGTAAGAAGAGACCTGTATTGAAACAAATTCATTTTCCAGGAACTCAGAGCTAAATTTCCATGAGGAGAAGATGCCAGAAAAAGGGAAAAATTATGAAGTGGTTTTTTTAAATCAAAAAACAACCTCCAAATATATGAATAAATAACAGATGAAAGCATGTTAAAAAAGATATTGGGGGAAGCTAGGTGGTATAGTGGATAGAGCACTGCTATGGAGTCAGGAGTACCTGAGTTCAAATCCAACCTCAGATACTTAATAATTACCTAGCTGTGTGACCTTAGGCAAGTCACTTTAACCCCATTGCCTAGCAAAAACTAAAAAAGACAAAAAGATATTAGCAACTATTGCTTGCTTGTTTATTTATCCACAAATAACCTTCATGAGGTTATTCAATGTACACAAAAAGAATATCATTGATAAAAAATGTAAAAATTGTCAGACAATTTTCAATTGTAGTCCATGCCTTTAAGGTCACTTCAGTGACAGGTATAGAGAATGGAAAATTCTGGTATGTTCATTGTTTATTCTATTTACAAAAACATTTGATTCCATAAAATAAAATGTAATCATGTAATCAAGTTTTACTGATGACTTTCATTGCTTAAACTTGCTTCCCAACTTACTTTTTCCTAACCTCCACCATAGAGTCCTCTCATAATAAAGAAAAACAGTTACTCAAACTCAACCTCATCTTATTATATCTGACAGCATGGGTAACATTTCTCAGAGTACCTAAATCTACACAGATGAAGGAAATGTATTTCATCACATATTCTATAGAGCCAAGATAGTTCATTGCAATGGGTTGAGTTTGGGCTGCCTTTTAGTTTTGTTTCCAATTGTATTACTGCAGTCCTTATATATAAAGTTCTCTTGTTCCTTTTTCTTTGCTCTGCCATCAGTTCATACTAATCTTCCTTTGGAAGACTAATATGTTCCTGAATTTATCATACTCATTATTTCTTATTTTACAATAATATTCCACTAGGTTTACATACCAATTTTTTTAGTCATTCCTCAATTGATGAGTAATTTTTATTTCCAGTTATTAAGAGAAATTAAGGTGCTTTGTAAATCATCCCTACCTCTTGAAGTTGATGTCAGAGATATCCTAGAGCCAACTTGAACTAACTTAGGAAAGCCAAGTGTTCAGTTTTCAGTTTGAACATGTACACCTAAGAAACTGGCAAACACTACAGATCAGGGTTTGTTTTCCCTTGACTTTAAAAAGTGATCTAGAGAGAGAACTGTGGAATTTAAACAAAGAACAAGGACTATTACCTTTAATTTTGAAAAAAAAAAGCCTGATAACTTATTGTCTGATCTTATCTCTTATACTTCATGTTTCTTCCTTAAAGATATGATTTGTCTCTCATCACATTCAATTTGGATCAATGTATACCATGGAAATAATGTAAAGAGTGGCAAATTGTCTTCTGTGGGGGGTGAGGGGAGGGAAGTAAGATTAGAGGGAAAATTGTAAAACTCAAAATAAATAAAATCTTTAAGTTAAAAAAATAAAAAATAAAAAGTGATCTAGAAAATATTAGTACTATAGATTAAACATAAATGTGTATTGTGTGCACTTTTATTTTGGAGGAGGAAGTCTGATTATGAAACATTTTACCCAACACATCCTTGGTTGATGTCTTTCAATAATATATATCCCCTGGTGATACTGGCAGAGACAAATGTTGGTCTGGTGAAGCATGAGTTTGCCCAATATAATTGATCTTATGTTTCTTTTCATTGTATTTTCTATTGAAATAGTTGGAAGAAATATAGCATTCATAATGCATTACCAGCAGTAATTATGTGACATATACAAAGCACCATTCTGGTAAAGGTCAGTAAATTCAACTTCTACACCATTTATTTTGCTACTTTTCCATTCCATTTAGGTGTGAGTTTAAAGTTGATCAGTTCCATGCCCTGACTGACAGATCTGGAGAACAGAACACTGATGACATATGATCCATGGGATGGGTACATTAATGAAAAGGCATAGTATTGGGTTGGAGTATTGTTCTGGACTTAAAATAGAAAATTCATTTGTCAGTGACATGAATGTAGCCTTGGAGTGAGTAAAATATTGAAACAATATGTTTAAGGCAATACTTCATAACTCATTTTCTTATTGGCAATTTAAGGGTAAACATTTCTGGACTTTAATTCATCCTATATGTTGTATTATTTGGGGAATTTTAGAATATTTCCCATGACAGTTATTCCAGCTCAAGATGGATGAGTGTTAAAGTTAGGAATTTAATTCTGTGTGCTGGTAAATAAAAACAACCTAAAATTCAAGAAATTACATATAGGATTTGCTTCTAATAGAATGTAGCCATCTGGCAGGTTGTTGTGAAAAGAGAGAAGTACATGTCTGGAGTCCCTGCTATGGGAGAGGATGAGACTGTGGATCTCTTGAACCTTTGAGCTCTGAGCTATAGAAAGCTAGATGATAAGGTTTCTGTACCAAGTTTGATCTGAAGAAGATGAGTCCTGGGGGAGGGGGGGTGCCACCAATTTATCTAGGGAGGAGCCAATCAACCAAGGCTAGAATTGGAGAAGATCAAATTTTCCATATTGATTGGATTAGGACCGGGCCTGTGAGTAACCCCTGCATTTCCAGGCTGGGTGAGATAGAGAAACCCAATTTAAAAAAAAAAGGAGAAAAAGACAGACAGACAGGCAAAGAGACAGAGACAGAGAGTGAGAGATAGAGGAAAATAAGAGAGAAAGTGAGAAATAGAAAAAGGAGAAAGGAAAAAGGGAGGAAGAGAAAGGAGGGGAGAGAGAAAGAAGGAGAAAGAGCAAGGAGAGGGAAGGAGAGAGGAGAGAGAGAGAGAGAGAGAGAGAGAGAGAGAGAGAGACATGAAGTAGAGATCTAAAAATAACACAACCCCTGAAAAGTGAATCTGGAGAATGACAATGTCACATTTGCCTTTTTATTGTTGTTGTTATTCACTATTAATAACTATGTATTGCTTTGTGGTTATTGGCAACTCCAGTTGCTTCCTCCACCATTGGAGACTAGTCACTCATCTGAGAGTTATCATTTCAGAGACTTTTCTAGTGATGCTGAAAGCTTAAACTGTGGTCACAGCTATGCTATGGACTGGACTTAAAACCAGGTTTTCTTAGCTCTCACATTAGCCCTCTATCAACTACAATATATTGTTTCTCTTCTATTATTAATATTTTTAAAAATAAAGATCAAAGAATAAGGTATAGAAAAAGAGAAAGTGTCAAGAGAAGGAGGGAGTCATGTAGTATATTATTTTATTATGTGGCACATTGCTGATGTTGTAAGGAAAAAGCCTTGGTTTGTTGGGAGTAAAACAGGAGAGGGAAGTAATTTTTTTGGATTCTCCACAAACCTGTCAAATGAATATTACCAAAACATAAATCTGACCAACTTCCTCCCCACATTCAAAAATATTTAATACTCCTTTATTGATTTGTAGGATAAAATACAAAATCATCAGTTTGTCTTTTAAGATCATCCACAACTGGGCTCCAATCTAACTTTTCAGTCTTCTTTTATATTCCCCCATATCATAGCTTCTCCATTCTGGTCAAACTGTGTGAATTTGCAAAGATGATCCTCTATATCTAAAGTACTTCCAGGACTCCTCACCTCCATTTCTTAGAATTCCTAGCTTTTTTCAAAGTATAGTTCAGGTACTGTTTCCTATATAATTTTCTATATAATCTTTTCTGAAACTACCAAGAATTAGAATTCTCTTCTTTTTAAATTATTTTTTATTGTTGTTTTTAAAATTCTCTCCTCTTAATTTAATTACATTAAATTATTTTGCATTTTCTTGTCTGAAGGCATGTGGAATTATATTAGCAGAATGGCAGCTTCTTCAACAACTGTTGGAAAATCTGGTAGATCAACACCTGGCAGATATGAGATCAAGAATTTGCTCCTTACACAACTCAAATCTAAAATGTCACATGATTTTTAAAAAAAAATTTAGAAAAGAACAAGTTCCTTTCACAGAAATTGCTAGGGAAAGAAGGTTTTTTTTTTTCTTTAACGAAACAAGCGACTGGAGTAGAGGCTAACTCAGTTTTTGCCTGTCTCTAGTCTCCTCCCCATCCTGGTCCCCAAATTACTCTTTTGACTTTTTTCCTCCCAAGGCAATGGGATTAAGTCACTTGCCCATGGTCACACAACTAGGTAAATATTAAGTGTCTGAGGCTAGATTTAAACTCAGGTCCTTCTGATTCCAGGGTCAGTGTTCTATCCACTGCACCACCTAGTTGCCACCCCCCCCAAATTATTCTTTATTCTATCTAGAACACCCATCAGTACAGCTATCCCACTATTTCTTTCATTGTTCAGACCATTTAGCCTGATTTTCAAAGCTTTCCAAGGTCTTGTACCAACCAACCTTCCCTACCTACTTTAGAATTGTCCTCTCTCTGTTCTCAGTGCCCCAGACTTACTTTTCATTTTCCACATAGGTTCCAAACTTTCCCTCCTATTTCCCTATATTGTCTCCTAAGTATTCAACTTTCAACTGAAAAATCTATCTGTCCTTTAGAACTCAATTCAAATATGACTAATTAATGATGATCTAGAATTTTGCACAATACCTCACTGGCCCTTCCCATCTACTTAGAATATATTGCTTTATATTTTAGGTAATATATATGTATATATATACATATATATATATATATATATATGTCATATCCTTCTTCTAGTGAGTAAGTTCAATGAGAACAGGGACCTAAACTTTGTATCATCACCAAATGCTAGGAGTGTGTTCTGCACACAGTAGGCATTTTAAAGAGAGAGAAGAGAGAGAATTAATATTTATTAAGCACCTTCCATGTGCTAAGTGTTTTACATATATTATCTCATTTGATCCTAGCAACAGACCTGTGAAGCAGAAGTGATTAATATCCCTATTTTATAATTGAGAAAGTTTGAAAAGTATGTATAGAACAATTTTACATATATGTATATATACACATGTCTAATGGTATCCATACTACAGTGTAGGAGGAAGAAAATAAAAAGGAGGAAGAAATATAAATGATAAAATTATATATTTAAAAGGAATAGCAAGTTTTATATAATAGATTTGCACTTATATATGCAACCATCTTTTTTCATTATACTATTATAGGGAAATTCTTATATTATTCCACAAATCAGGGCTGTCCAACCTTACTTTTAAAAGTTGTTATTAAAACAATAAACAATATATTTTGATTTGCCATTCTATGAGAGTTCGGTGGCAGCTTGACTTTGTTTATCAAATCATTTAGTAGACCCACAGGTGGGCTGCATTTTGTGTAGCCCTGCCATAAATGAAAAAAAAAATGATTCTTTAAAAAAAACTAAGGTAGAGGTTAAGTGGCTTGCTCAAGTTCACAATTTTATTAGCTTTATCTGAGTCTGTACCTGAGCTGAACTTAGATCTTCCAGACTGTAATTGCAATGCTCTGCCTACTGGGTATTTGTATCGACTAATATCATTCATGTTTGACTAAATTTTATTTTATTAAAGCCCTGGGAAAAAAAGCAAGAGTTTCCCAAGACAGAAAGAACTGATGACTAATCATCTGCTCCATAACAACCATATTTTACAATATACAGACCATGCTCCAGTTGTTAACACTGATGGTATGTATGCTTTTTGTGTTTGGGGTTTTTTTTCTCCTGATAATCCAACAATAGTTTACATCTGTATGTTGGCCAGAAGCCACAGTGAAGAGCAACCAAACAAGATGGGGGAGGGGAAGAGGGCTGTATGACTAGACTGGCAAGTCTCAAGGATGGGAAAGAAAACCCAGATATTCAGTAATCTTTCTATGAATGAAAGATTATAAAGTGTGCTATGGGAAAGGAGAAGGGAAGTAATTAAGTAAATAATCATAGGTACAAATGACCTTTTTAGAAGCCAGTTTTCAATGGTCTCAGTTTTTCTAGTCATTCTCTACCTTGAGGAGCACTGGAGAGAGGTCAGAGACATTTGGAGGAAGGGAGTAAGAGAGAGAGAAGGAAGAGTCAGGCCAGAAAGGAATGGGAGGGATGGGGAATGCATGCATGGTGAGAGAGCCCTGGAGCCTGCCGGCCCCAAGAGCATGTAAAATATTGAACAATGTACAGATGATTTACCAGGACTGTTTGTCAAGGTTCCCAGAATAGATCATTTCCATTTCTGGCACCAGTCAAAGGGATTTCAAGCCTTTCATTGTTAGAATTTAAAGGATCTTACTAGATGCAGGTCCTCATTTGGGCATGGCTTTTGAACTTCAACACCATAGACAGTCTCTACATGCAATGTGTCAGAGGCCTTCCAGCTGGTCTAAATATTATTTTCTGCTGCCCATAATTTTAAGTTGAACTGATCAACCTCAGTCTGCCTACATTTCATGGAATTAGTAAAAAGTCAAAAGCATGTGTGTCTGTCTGTCTGGTCACAACAGTATTATTTGGAAAAGAACATGCTGATAGATATAACCAAAGGTTAAAGTTAGAAAAACTTTTAGAACTAGCTGTTTTTGTAGATGGTCCTCAACCTGAGGTATTCAGTGGGCTAAAGGTTTGAGGCTGACTTGATATTACAACATGGTTATGTGCATGTATAATATATCCTAAAACTTTAATAGCTTTAAGACTTTTGGAACACTGCACATGTATGTACATATACATATATATATATTGCACATCATATAAAAATGTCTATAACATAGATGTATATATGATTTATACCTATAAAGATAAATATATATATATATATATATGTATATGGAGATGTTGTTATTTAGTTGATTCCAGTCATATCTGACTCTTTGAGACCCTAGTAGAGTTTTCTTGACAAAGTTTCTGGAGTAGTTTGTCATTTTCTTCTACAGTTCATTTTAGAGAAGAGGAAACTGAGGCAAATAGGGTTGAGTGACTTGAAGTTTATGAAGCAGGTTTTGAATCCAGATCTTCGCAACTCCAGGTCCAGCACTCTATTTACTGAACTCCACTTAGCTGGTCCATATATAGGTGTATAAATATACATAAATGTGTGTTTGTGTATAAATTTGTAGATTTGTGTGTATAGATATGCTTATATCTATATATGTGCATATATATCCGCTTGGCATCATTATCTCATATATAAATTGAATAAAAATAACATCTAGTTTTTCTAAAGGACATTTCTTTAAGAAGTCTGGGATATTATTTTTAATTTAGGCATTAAATAGGGCAACTTGGTAATGCAGTGAATAGAGCACTGGTTCTGGAATCAGAAGGACCTGACTTCAAATCCAACCTCAGATAATTACCAGCTGTGTGACCCTGGACAAGTCACTTAACCCTGATTTGCCAAGAAAACAAAGAAGAAGCTTTAAGGCATAGACTGCTGGACCATTTAAAAGAAAAACAATTCTTGGAAACTATCAGAGATTTTAAAAGATGAGCAGAAATATTTACTATAAAAATATAGCACTAAAAATGCTAAGAATAATAATGCTGGTAATGATGAAGGATTCAAAAAGAAGCAGTAGAAGAGGCAGAAATAGAAAGAAAAGAGGAAGAAGATAGACTAGTTCCCACTTGTTTCTCCAGGTTTTTTTCATACATTTCTACTTCACACATTCTTTGTTCCAGTCAAATTAGCTTTTGAGCTGTTTTCCACACACATTCTCTGACCCACCTTTCTGCCTTTGTGTCTGGAGCTTCCTTCCTACTCACTTAGGTGTTTTAGCATTCCAAGTTCTATTCAAGACACATGTCAGATGCTGTCTCCAACACACACAGTAACTGTAATATTTTTCATTAAATTTTTGGTGGTTCCTTCTATAACATGTAAGCTTCTAGAAAATAGTCATTGTTTAATTTTTGTGCTTTATTCTTAGGAAGCATTTATTAAATATTTATTCAATTGAATTGAATTCATATTCATTCTAATTGTAAACTGCATCAATTGGTTGGTGTTCATCACAAATTTACTTCAAGAATTAAGGACAGGGGCAGCTAGGTGATGCAGTGGACAGAGCACTGGCCCTGGAATCAGGAGGACCTGAATTCAAATGCAGCTTCAGACACTTAATAATTACCTGTGACCTTGGGCAAGTCACTTAACCCCATTGCCTTGGAAAAAAAACAAAAAAATGAAAAAAAAATTCAGAACACATCTATTAACCCTTGGTGGAAATCCTTCCCAAACTTGTCTAGGGAGATTCCCAGATATACAGTCCATCCCTGATTCAAACTTAAAACTTTCTTGGTTTGGTAGAACCATAGTAAGGCTTTAGGGTAAGACTTTGGAAGAAGTATTCCTTCCACATTTCAGCCTTCTACTGCTGAAAGTGGATTTCTTATAATGATCCAATAGCAAGTCTATTATCTGAAAACAAAATTAGTAGCATGGTACTCACAAACACTAGTTTTACCAAAACAATGCAAATAAAAATATATGATTCGTAAATAGACCCAAAATTTTTGTTTGGTGAGATTTTAAGAGTTGAGGACACTTAGAATTTTGCAGGTATATGAAGAAGGAAAACACTGATAATAATCTATGGAAAAGAAAATGAATAATAATAATTAGCATTTATTTAGCATTTTAAGGTTTGCAATGTGATTTACATATGTTGTCTCATTTGATCTTCATAACAATCTTATGAAGTAAATGATGAAACTCAAGCTGCAAATGATTTGCCTGGGAGGTCACACAGTAAATGTTTGAGGCAGTATTTGAAATCAGATCTTTTTGACTCCAAGCCCAACACTATTTCTTTTGTCTTCTATTTGCTTCATCCAAGCACATCATTTTGAAGAATTATCTTGGTTGCTTAGACATAATTATACTCAGGAGTTGTTGTTGTTTAATAGGAAAATGTTTTAATAGGAAAATAAGACCTCTCTCTCTCTCTCTCTCTCTCTCTCTCTCTCTCTCTCTCTCAATTGACATTACTGGCTGGTTGAAGAACTGTACCAACCAGTATCAAAACAGTTGTCAATGATTTTGATTGGTTCTTCTACTCTACTGGCAAGTCCAGTGCTGAATGTCAGTTCAACCAGTCAGTGGTAAGGTGAAGGAAAATTGGTGGGCTGTGGATGTCTACTTCCTCTTCTTACAGATTTAACATTAACATATTAATTTAATGTAAAAAGTAGGTCCTGGGCAGGAGGATAAGATGCAGTGTTTGTGGCAGAAAGATGACTGGTGCTTCTAAATTCTCAGACTAACCTTCCTCATCAATTTGTAAATAATTGGATTGTGGGACAGAGGAGGGTCTTTGGGGCTCAAGCATCTCCAAATGGGACAATACTCAACCCCTTGAATTGTTCCTTTGTGGTTATGGTACTAAAATTATATCCATCACAAATAAAAAAAATAGACACATGTAGCAAAAAAGTACTGTGTAAGTTTAAAGCACTTTATGAATATTAGCTATTTTTATCCTACATGTGTGTATTCACTGATTGCACATGCCAACTTATAAATTATAAATTTAGTGTTGTATTTTAAATAGGAATCAGGAAAATGTAGGAAATCGATTTTTTCAAAGTGAAGCTATCTCTATGACAATTATCTCTAAAATCTTTTTTCCGTCTTTCTTTTCAGTTGAGTTCTATGATTTCCTTGGTGTAGGGAGCCCCCCAATGAAGAAACTCCTTCTCTATGAGCAGATCTGGGGGTACCTAGATGTTTAGTGAATTGCTAAAAGTCTGGCACAGATGATATGGGTCAGAGGCAGGACTAGAATGCATAGATTCTTCATTTTTTTATTCAGTGAAATTTAGAGCTTTATTGATGTTGTTCCAGAAAACAAAACTTTCTAAGGATCCAGATTAAGAGGATAAATACTTCTTAAGGAGAATGACCAACATCAAACTTAAGCTTATTATGTCTTTGGATGAAGTGGTTCCCCCTAAAACTAGAGTAACATTTCAAGGACCAGGGAATTAATAGACTTTTGCTAGATTAACCAGGAAATGGTTATCTCACCACTAAATGACCATAATGCAGTTTGCTAATAAGACCAGGATAATCTGTGTAATAAAAAAGAAAAATGCTGCATTTCTTCTCCAGAGTTCAAAGGAAGCATCTCTAGCTAGTCATGATGTCAAACCAATGGAGTTTTTTTTTTCTTAATATCCTTCCTTTGGTTTCTACAGTCTCAAAAGTTACTACTTCTGACCTTGGTGAATGTTTATTTTATTTTGGTTTTTGCAGGGCAATGTAGTTAAGTGACTTGCCCAAGGTCATATAACTAGGTAATTATTAAGTGTCTGAAGACAGATTTGAACTCAGATCTTCCTGACTCCAGGGTTGGTGCTCTATCCACTGTGTCACTTACTTGGCCCCCTGCTGAATGTTTAAATGACAAAACTTTTCAATTATGTTTATTTCAAGTGATTTCATTCTGAGTTTTGCTTTATGGGGAAAGGAGCTGTTCTGAAAAATTTTGTCTAGAAAGCCAAATTGATTCAGATGGAATACCATCAATCAGGACCTAATAGTCCTCATTCAGCCCCCCCCCCCCACTTCCTTTAGAACCCAGATCTTTCTTGATATTCAAGTCTTTGTTGTCATCTTAATTCCTTATAATTAGAGGTTGTCTTGAGTGAGATTTAAACTCAAAGGGATGTGTCAGGGAAGCTCATAAAGCTGGAACACACAGTAGTGGCAAGGATGGGAAGTGGGATTCTATAGCAGAAAATGTTTCTTCCTGACTCACTAACCAGAGTAGTATTAAACCATCCCCATGACCAGGAATGTCAGTCCATCAAAAATTCATCTCTTGTGAAGTAAAGGAAATCACAATTATAATCCATTACCTTAGAACAGGCATTAATCTAGAATCTGTAAACTTTTCTTTAATATTTTAATAATTAGTATTAATATAATTTATTTCCTTTAAAATCCTATGTATTTTATTTTCTACATTTAGAATGTTCTGAGAAGAGATGCAAATTTTGGTCTAGTTTATTCATTTTTCAGTCATGTCCAACTCTTTGTGACCATATTTGGGGTTTTCACAAAGTATCACAAAGATACTGGAATGGTTTGCCAGTTTCTTCTTCAGCTCAATTAACAGATAAGGAAATTGAGGCAAACAGGATTAAGAGTCACATAGTAAGTGTCTGAGGCAAGATTTGAGATCAAGAGGAGTCTTCCTAAAGCCTGGCACTCTATCCTGCACCACCTGGCTGCATTCTGAGAAACCCATAAGCTTCACCAAATAGTCAAAGGGGATCATGGCAAATAACTAAACAAAAAAAGGTTAAGAACCATCAGACAGAGTCAGAAAGGAAGGTAAAGTACAGTGTTAAGGTATTCAAGGCTACTGAGCTCTCAAAATTCTTCAGATTGAATAAATCTTTCCTCTCCACCCTCCCATAATTGTTCCACCATCTCTGTAAAGCATCACTTGCGTCATCTTTGTCTCTTGGGGCTTTCCACCCTTCCCCTCCTTCTTTCCCTTCCCCTCACACTCTAGATTTTTCTTTTCTGCAGTACTTCTAGGTGAATTGGACATCAACGTTTCTTAAAATTCCTAAAAATATCCCTCAGAATATGTAAGGATTTGAATTCTTCTATCTCAGATTTAGGGAAAAGACCCCCCCCCCCAGCTTATAAAGTTCAGTTCATTGTCCCAGGACCCAGGACACTTAAAGCTTCACTATGCCTGGAACTCTTTTCTCCAAAGACTTTTTTTTTTTAAGTCTCCAAGGGCTCCTTTGCACACCCAACACATGTTCTATTTATATGTTTCTTTGTCCCGAACAAGACCTGGCCTCATTGTGTGGGAGCAACACCAGAAAAGAAAAGCAAAATATGTTCACAGAGAGCAAATGGATATTGTGGGAGCTTACAGAAATTTACATACTTTGCAGATTCCATTTTTGATGATGTCAGAGTCAAAGAATATGCCTTTTAGAAAACATACATATTAAACATACGCACAAGCAATTTGGCCTCCTCAACTCTGTCCATTGAGTAAACTGTCTTTATAAAAAGAAATGTAAACAATCTCTGGACTGTACCCTCTCTACTGTCCCTCATCATCATTTTCCCCAAAAATCCAACAAATTAGCCCTGGCTCCACTTGGCTGGCATTTAGGGAAAGAGGGAGGTATTAATGGAGATGGGCAGTGAGAAAGGAATGGAAGGGGGTGGGGAATGTAATGTGGACAGTCTGGGGGATGCAGAGGCTCTGGCTCCAGTATTTTATGGAGGTTGGTGAGAAAGACCAACTGACACTTTACAGATTGGGTGTAAGGTACAAGAGATTTGGCATTTGGGCCACAGGAATCAGACTGCCCTTGCTCACCACCTCTTCCCACCCCCCACCTCCTGGTAAAAGCACAGGAGAAAAGGGTTAAATAAATGTTTGTGATATGATAAGGTGCTTGTTTATTCAAGGGATGACAGATTATTGGCTCCAAAGGCAGCAGTGAAAAATAGTACAAAGGAACTGGCTCTCCCTTCGAGGATGATGTGATTTCCTCCTAAGGGGTTGCTCTTTACTAGGAACAATGTGCTTTGGGAATTAAAAGGGATGATTTTCCTTCACATAGAAACTGAGAGCATCAAGGCTGATTGTTGGAGCCTGAGAAACCTTTCCAGGAGGAGGGGGGATGGGGATACTGTGAGGTGCTTGGTTTGGAGAAGCAATTTTCCCTCTTGTTTTTAGACTCTCAGGGACCACTGCCCTGGCTTGCCTTGGGGAATGATGATAGGCACTAATGGGTTATAGAACCTAAGAAAAGCTGCATCTAATAAGGAGACAGAGGATAGAAAAGAGATGGGGGTGTCTGTCTCCCAAAATATGGGAGAAGGAGATTTGACTTAGAGAATGGAAAACTCTTCATCTGTAAAGCTTACCTCTGAGTGACATCTATATATATTTTGTGTGTGTAAATCCCCAATCGCCATTGGAGTTTCTATCTACCTCAATAAAGGAATAAAAATAATAGCTTGAAGTTATATAGCTCCTTTAAGATTTGGGAACAAAATTATACTTTATATACAAATATTATTTGAACTTCACAACAATCAAACAAGAAAACTGAGGCTGAGAATGGATAAGTACATTTCATGGACTCATAGTCAAGAAGCATCTGAGACATGATCTTAAACCCAAGTCCTGAGTTCCAATTCCAAGTTCAGTACTCTATCCATTTTATCATGTATAACTATTTAATAGTGGCCTATCATTCCTGAAAACTATCTAAATACCTGGCCTCATGGGGAGTATTTCGGATAGTTTTGAGGTACAAGTTTGATTCTGGTATTTATATGAAAAGGACCTGCTAATGCCAGTATATTTATTTATTTGTTTATTTATTTATTTTTATGTGAATATTTTTTTAATTTTTCCAACTACATACGTGGTAATTTTACCAGTTTTTTTTTTTACCAAATTTTACCAAATTTTTACCAATCATTTTTTGCAAGGTTTTGAGTTTTACAATTTTTCTCCCTCCCTCCCTTTCCTTCCCTCTCCCTCTCCCCTCCTCCCAGAAAGCAATCTGATATTATAGTCTATATTTATTTGTAACCATAACACTAGTATGTTTTTAAAAAATACTAAAATTGTGTTGATTATTTTTGTTTTTACATCACTTACAACTCCTAACATATCCTTCCCCCTAGAGAGTCAATTCTTATAGAGAAGAAGAAAAAAAATTCAGTAAAAGGAACCAAAATAACAGAAAGCATTTGACATTACAAGCCAAGTTCCAGTTAGAGTTTTCAAACTCAATGAAGAAGGAAAGGGAAGGTTAACACTGCAAATAATGAACTCTTAGGTCCTTAGGATACTTAAGTACTTGGGTGGGTGGAGTAGGGAGGGAGAGCAGGGAGCTAGGGATGGATCACAACACCCAAAGACATCAGTATTTATTCATACCATCTCACCCCTGTCACATACTCAACTAGCTCTCATTTGCCGCTCCCATCAGCAGTGAAGAGGTTCTAAACCTCTAGTGCTTTCTGCAAAGAAAACTCCTTGACTAAAAGGAGAGCCAAAGTTTTCAACCCTCCACATCTAGATTGTTCACATACTTCTACAGAAGGGATCACAAAAGATGCTTGGCATAGTTTGAGTCTGAAAAGGATTCCATGCCAAATTCAAACACCAGGGAGAAAAAAAATGTGGCTTAATTCTCCTTTCTCTGAGATCCTGGGAACTGCTGTATGATTTTTATGCTAACCTGATCACCATCTTATTTAATATTCTCAGCTGTAATGCACATTGGTGAGTACAATATCCCTCCATCTGTAATAACTAAGGTTTGGGCAGATGACAAATGTTATGAGTAGGACTGTTTTGATTATTCACTATTAATAGAGTTCTTTAAATGTGTGTATAACCACAGTCAAATTTAAGTTTTGTGATTTATAAGATCCCTGCCCCAAAGAGTTCACTCTTTGTAATGTTCGTTGTCTATAACTTTTGTCATAGAAAACAAATAGATGGAAATGATTTACCTCTTTCTTCTGGAAGTGACACTACCTATTTCTCCCTTTTCCACACTCAATCTGGTCTTTTTTTCTGTTCTTCACACAATACCATCTCCAAACCCTATACTTCGCACAAAATACCTCCCGGGCTTAGAATGAACCACATCACCCTATTTCTTTCTATGTTACCTTCTGTCCAGGTACCATCTCCAGCATGAGGTTTATCCTGAACTCTGCCGCCCCTCCACTTCCAGTGCCTCCTCACTTCTAACTGCTCCTCATACAATTTCATATCTCCCATCTTCATATCCCTTTGCCTAGGGTGTCCCCCATGCCTTCACCCTTCCCTCATCCCTACCATTTAGAATTTCTTTATTTGCCTTTCTTTTCTATATCCTTTAGAACTCAGTTCAAGCCTCATTTCTTACTCTAGGTTTCCCTGAGGTGAATCTGTTCCATTTTTGTCTTTGTTTATTTTTCTGCACTGAACACAGTACCTAGTAGGTGTTTAATAAATACTGGTGAATTGATTGTGCGTAAGAAAGAGGTGAAATCAATTTTCAGCTATCCAAACATGCATTCTCAAGAGAGGATTGATCCATCAGAAATTGATCCACCATAATCATGAATTCCTATAATCCTATGTACTGTAAACTACCTCCCTACACTGTCCAAAACATATATATATATATATATATATATATATACATTCAAAGACTTTTAACACTATTCTATGTAAAATAAAATCAAGAATTCTGAAGTCAAATATAAGTAACTTTTGGATTTTTTTTCCATTACAACTGCTCTTCACTGATCTACATAATTTAGAGTTAGCTCTCTTTTATATATACATCATATGTTTTTGGGTCAGGGTGAGAAAGAAATTAAACTAGAAGTTCAATTTCTTCAGGAAGACTAAGGATGTATCTGCATCAAGAATTCTGGGCTCTGTATGTGTGTGTGTGTGTGTGTGTGTGTGTGTGTGTGTGTGTCTGTGTGTGATAACCACAAACTAAATACTAGGAGAAAAACATGCCTTTCATGTTTCAGATTGCTTTCTGGAAAACATTAAAAGGTCAACAGGACAAAAATCACACACAGAAAGGAAATACTCAGATTGTAAGCTCCTTGTGGGCAGGGACTACCTTTTGCCTCTTTTTATATCTTCCTAGTACTTAGCACAGTACAGTAGATACTTAATAAGTTCACATTCCCTCCTTCCCACTCACATTCACAGACTCATTTTCTCCAAATTTCCAACATTTCCTCACATTCACAAAACATACTTATTCACACATTTTCTCTTCCACTCCCTTGCAAACTTCTTCTCTGAACACATTCAATGTCTCTTACCACTATTTTATCTCTTATTCCATACTCTTTTCTTCACCATGCCAGGGACAAATTAATATGACCATATAGGTATGTGTCAATGTCTTTAAAAAGTCTAGGACATAACTTCTCACTGTGAGAAGTATAGCCCTATGGTCTCTTTTCCCCAATTCCCTGCCCCCCAGAAGTTCCTTCTTTACCATTGTCATCAGACCCAGTCTGAATGACTGAGTGCATTTTTCACATTTTGTCTAGATGTTTGGCATTGTGTAGATAAATATATGGAAGTCTGAGTAATCTCTAACCAGAATCTCTGAATTTCAGAGTTGGAAGGGATTTTAGCTAATTCCCTGTATCACGTCTTCAAACAAACAGTCCGCCAATCTTTGCTTAAAAACATCTAACCATTTAAAAATACTGTTCCAAATTACTAGGAATTGGAAAAATGCAACTTAAAGCATTTTGAGATTTCATCTTTTATCTCAGATTGACAGAGATGAAAAAAAGAAAAATGATAAATATTAGAGGGAAAATGGGAAAACAAGAGCATTGATGTGCTTTTAGTTGACTCATCATGAATGGGTACAACCATTCTGGAAAGCAATTCAGATTTATACAAGAAAAAGTTTGCTAAATATGCATATGTGTTTTTCTTTTCTGCTGTTAACAAAAGATTATCTAAAAAAGAACAGGCTAAAAGAAAAAAGACAATATATGAGAAGACATTTATATCATGGACATGTAACACTGTATATGTTATTATTTTTTCCTCTCTTTTTTTTTAGTTTTTGTTATAGAAGTTGGCTTCCTGGAAAACAGGGAGGAAGCAAGAAGAAAATTGGTCAATGAAAATTGTCAGTAAAAATAATTTTTGGGAATTATAGTTCAAAGAAAGTAGAGAAGTAAGTCCAGAGAAGTAGGATTGCATTGAAAGTATTATGTAGAATTTCATGTTATTTTTTAAAAGAAAAACAAGCAAATGAATTTTTTATTGTAATCCTTATTTTGTGTATGAGTATGGAAATGATTTTTGGTATGTAAGTTCAGAATAAGAACATGGGATGTTTCAAAAGGAAAGGAAAGCCTCTATTGAAGTGTCCACATTCATCCTAAGTCCACTTTTGGATAACTAATTGTCAGCAAATTGACTTTCTTCATCTTTTACAAACTGATTTTTAGTTTACCAGAAGACAGGAAGATCCCTTTTCCATAAACAATCTTCCAAATATTCAAAGACAACCTTAATGTCCTTTCTAAGTGGTCTTTTCTCTAGGCTAAGTTTTCCTAGTTTCTTCAACCAGTCCTTATATGGCATGATGCCCTTCTCTCTGCTCTGGTCACCTTCCTCTTGAGTCAGTGTTTCAGTTTGCTAGTCCTTCTCAAAATGGAGTACTCAAAAGTGCACCTTAATACCGCACATGCATTATGACCGGGGGGAGTGTAGTGGCGCAATCTTCTTCCTCTTGTTGATCATAAATGTGAATAATTAAAGAGATTAAAGCAAATATTGAAAAAATATCAAATTAAGAAACTAGTGCATTTCATAGACTACACTTTGTGCCAGACATTGATGATGATGATGATGATGATGACGATGACGATGATGTTTGTTCTTTGTTCTTGAAGAAGACTATGATATCAGGGAGGTGATGCCAGGACATGCAGGTGAATTGAATTTGAGTGAGAGCCATCTGGATCCAGTGGCTGGATGTGAATCAAGAGAACTGAGGATGAAAATCAGGATGCCTAACCCTGGATTGAGGCAGTCAGGCTTAAGTGACTTGCTCAAAATCACATAGCTAGTAAGTGTCAAGTGTCTATGGCTGGATTCGAACTTCTGTTCTCCTGTGCACTATCCACTGCACCACCTAGCTTCCAGGCAATATGAAGAAATCCAAAGACTTATGGGGGAAACAAAATGCAAACAACTATGTACAAACAACACCTAAGCAGGATAAATCGGTGATAATTAAGAGAGAAGGAAGTAACATTAAGGAGAATCAGAAAAGTTTTCTCATCAGAAAAGACTATAGAATTTTATCAGGGTTTTAATGGATAAGAAAACCAGTAAAGAGGCAGGAGAATATTTCCCAGTTTCACAGGCAGTGAAAATGCTTGAAGTCTGACTATTGAGTGTCCTGTTTGAGGAATAGCAAGGAATCTATTGCCACTGGATCTTAGAATATAATGCTGGGAGTGGGGATAAAGTTTAAGAAGATTGGAAAGGTGGAATTGTGAAGGACTTGAATGAGAACTTTATACTTGATCCAAGAGGTGATAGGGAGAACTGGAATTTATTAAATGGGAGCAGGGGCTGAGAGAGGAGGTGGTATATATCATGTAGACCAGTGCTTTAGAAAGATTACTTTGATAGTAAACAGCAAGATATTGCAGTATCCCAGGTGTAAAATGATGAGGACCTGCACCAAGCCGGTGGCAAGATTAGAAGAGAGAAGGAAGCATATGTAAGAGATGTTATGAAATTAAAATGGACATCATTTGGTCACAGATTTTATATGGGGGGGGGATGAGAGAGAGTGAGGAGTAAAGGTTAACACTTAGGTGGTGATTCTGGGATATAGGTAGGATAGAGGAACCTTCAACATTGAAAGCGAGGAAGGGAGGGATGGAGAAAATTATGACTTCAGTTTTGAGTAAGTGGTGTTTGAGTTGTTTAGTGGGCATCCAGTTTCAGATGTCCAATAAGCAGTCGTACATGTGAGGAGATTGAGAAGTTAGGAGTACATAAGTAATTTTGAGAATTATCATCATAGAAATGATGAGATCACCAAGTAAAATAGTATAGAGGGAGGCTCAGGATATGGTTCTATGGGACATCCATCTTGAGGAGGCATTCATGACCTGGATGAAGATGCAGTAAAGGAAAAATCAAACAACTAAAAGGAGCTGGAGAGAGTTAGTATCATGGAAACCTAGAGATAAGAGAATTTAAGGAGAATTGGGTGATTGACAATGTCAAAGGTCAAGAATAATGAGAATGGAGAAAAGATCATTAGATTTTATAATTAAGAGATGGTTGGTAACTTTGAAGAGAGAAGTTTCATAGAATGATGAGGTCAAAAGCAACATTGTAGAAAGTTAAAAAGAGAGGGAGAGGAATGAAAGTAGAGATTATAGGCAAAATTCTCAAGGAGTTTGACCACAAAAGGGAGGAGAGAGATGAAACAAAATAGAAGAAAAAGTGATGAGAATTTTGAAGATTGGCGGGTCTCCAAATTTCCTTATAGAGAATAAGGTAATGTTTTTGTGAGGCTTTTCAAATTAGAATATACATTCAGCTGAAATACAAGTTAATGAGCATTTTTCTTTTTCTTTTAGTTTTTTGCAAGGCAAATGGGGTAAAGCGGCTTGCCCAAGGTCACCCAGCTAGGTAATTATTAAGTGTATAAGGTCGAATTTGAACTCAGGTACTCCTGACTCTGGGGCCAGTGCTCTATCCACTGAGTCACTTAGCCACTCCTGGTGAGCATTTTTTAAAGCATCATTTTCTCTCAAATGTAAGAGAAATTGTCTTTGAATGATTTCAACTCTCTTTGGGAAGATAGTAGAAAATCAGTCTCTGTTTTTAATAAAGTTCTACATTCTCTACTGTGTTTTTTGGGAGGCTGCCTAATTTGGGAGGCTGCCTAATTCCATGTGAAATGGAATAAACATTTATTTTTATTAAATAATGTCCACTATGTGCCAACCACTGTGTTGTGCTTTTACAAATATTATTTCATTTGCTCCTCACAAGAACCCAGTGAAGTAAGGTGTTTTATAGTCAAGAAAACTGAAGTAGAGGTTAAGTAACTTACTCAGAGTCAGATACATAAAAATCAATAGTATTTATTTTAATCTTTTAGCCAAGTCTCTCCCCACATCCCCCCTCATGATGATGTTCTATATCTTATTCTAAACAAAAACAATCAGGCAATTGATTTGTCACTTGTCTTGTATGATTAATGTTGGCATCAGGTAGAAATTTGGGAAATAATTTTGAAGCCTTCATAAATACAGAAAACACATCCTTGTTTCTGTGTGATAAAATGGAGTGGCCACTGGTCTTGTTTGGATTTTTCACACTGCAAAGAGATATACTGTAATTATACCCTTAAACCAATGCAAATTCTCAAAAAGTAGAAGTGCCTTTAAGAAAATAGACATAATTATTTGTATATATATATATTTATGTGTATACTGTATGTATTATATATACATATATATATTTATATATGTGTATATGCTACATATATGTATTAGTCCCTTTTATATGTTACTGAGTCAAATATGAACTCTGGCCATAAAGCCCATAAAAGTTCTTATATTCCATGGATCATAATCATTGTGGTCCAAGTGATGTGTCCATTCATTCAATATGGAAGCTACCCTCTACCTAAACTACAATTAGATTTCTACCCTACTCTCACATTTGGAACCCTATTCCTAAGAGAACCTATTATATGCAACATGTTGGGAACCTCCTTCCTATGTTGAACTTGGGAGTACTCAGGGAATATTGACTAACAAGGAATGAATGAGGGTGGGTGCTATCTAATATACTGGGTGATTAGGAAGTCGGGGGTGGGCATCTAGGTGGCACACTGGATAGAACACCAGTCCTGGAGTCAGGAGGACCTGAGTTCAAATTCATTCTCATACACTTAATAACTACTTAGCAAGTTACTTAATCCCACTGCCTTGTAATAAATAATAAATGAATGAATGAATGAACAAATGAATGAACAAACAATAAACAAATAAAAATAAAAAGGAAATCAGGGAAGAAAACTAACATGATAAGTCCAAGTTAAATTGAGACAAGAGAAGAGGAAAAACATAAGTGATTCTAAAATGCATATAAAGTCATTTCATTGATCTCTATAGAAACCAGAAACACCTTAACAAATCAAACTCTCTCAAAGGAAGAATGAATCTCCAACTTCACACACACACACACACACACACACACACACACACACACACACACACACAACATCTGGCAAATCAGAAGAAGGCAGCGGAAGAGATGTTTGAAGGAATTTTTATAACTTTGTAAACAGTGAAATGCTGAGAAAAGTGAGGGTGTAAGTGGTCTCTATAAATCAATCCACTAACTACAATGGGACTGAATGAATCAAGTCAGTTTATTTTCTGAATTTTGCTTCACTCTTTATTATATTTCTGTTTCTACCTATAAGAAACTTAAGACTGAGAAATGAGGAGAGATGACTCATCACACAGACAAGAATTTGTGTCAGTGAATTAGAGATCAGGAGTTGGAACCCATTGTTGGGAGGAGGAAAGAACACAGTGTTAAGGAAAAGAAAGGTTTCATCCATGGTGGGATTCACAGTATTGCCAAGCAAGATATGTTTATAACTTTCCATTTTTTCTGCTTAGTAGTGGTCAGGGACAGAAGCAGAAGTGAAAGGCTCTTTCCACACGCAGTTAATATTTATAGCCCACAGTTTCAGAATGCAATCTCTTCCTTGCACACAATTTGGTTTTTATTACTGCCCATTTATAGCAGCACATCCAAGAATGCTAATTAAGGCCAGGATGTCTCTTTGAGCAGTGGTTGATCTTGAAAGAAAAGGCAGGATAACAAAACCACTGCTGTATGGTGAACTCCACTGAGGTGACTATTCAACTTCCCTTATCACTCACCACACTTTTCAACCACCACTATTTGAGTTGTGGCCAACTAGAGCACACTTAACATTCAATAATATACACAAAGTTCTTTGTATATCTTGAAGAGCTAGGTAAATACTAGTATTTGTATTAGTGGTAGTATTCAAAATGGATATGATAATGGAATCAGTGAAAAGATTGATCATGCATAGTCTTGCTGAGAGAAACAAAGAGCTTCATTGAATCAAAACCCAGTTTAAAATACCCAACTAATATATAGATTCATCTAACATGATACTCAGAGACTTTGATAGAGCTAGGATTTCATCAGAAAGGGTATTCCCTCAACCAATGTCATTCATAAACCCTTTTTCACTTTCTTATTCTGTGTGATTCTTGCCCATGTTTTGCTATAAATCCTTCATAGAAGAATTCATACCATGTGCTGGAAAATTTTCTGATTCTTTAAATATACCAACAGCATTAGTTCATCAGAAATTTTCCTCATCAATTGTCTCTCATCTTGCTACCATGCCTAGACCATTCCCTTTTCTGGGACTTGAGAATATATTTTTATGTCATAACCTTACATTCTTTAGCCCCTAAAAATCTTTGTGAATCTTTTCCACTGCTCTTCTGAATGTATGCAATTTTGCCTCCTCCAATACAGGTGTTGTATGACTTGCTGCCATAAGGTTTACTAGGAAAATAACAATGTTAAGAAGGTGGGCTTGGGTATAAGTGAGCAATTAGAGATTCATGAAATAGTTCAACCTAATCTCCTCCTAATTATTTCTAGTCCTGGCTTCTTGTCTACTAGAGCGTCCATTAGATGGTTGTCTTATCTAGGGTAGGAAGAGCTTTTTGCATGTCTTTTTCTCTAGCATTTAGTCTAGTACATAGCATGAAGTAAGCAGTAAATAAATGTTTATTGATTGCTATTGCACCTACCTGAGTTGTTTATATACCTACACACATATATATGTACATAACAATATTGTTGTCTTTCATTTGTTTTTGAAGAGGACCAATGACATCACAAGGGGCTGCCTTGATTTGGGAGTGATTTAAGTGAAGTCGTCATCAACCTCACTTTCTCACAAAAGTCAAACTGACTGGTGATGGTCCAGGATGCAAGGGAT
The DNA here is from genome assembly GCF_037893015.1 of Macrotis lagotis. Classification (NCBI taxonomy): domain Eukaryota; kingdom Metazoa; phylum Chordata; class Mammalia; order Peramelemorphia; family Peramelidae; genus Macrotis; species Macrotis lagotis. The sequence goes on along the minus strand of NC_133666.1, from coordinate 454,279,058 downwards.
AACTGGTGTCTTTGAGGTCTGACCAAGCACCTGCTCCAGCCATTTTCATGGCTATTGGAACAAATTGTTCTCATCCACCCATTCTGCCAGGAAAGTCTTCACATGTTTGAGATAGCCAATCCCCTAAATCACCAATAGATTTGATGCCTTCCAGTTACCCCAGAGTTGGCTCCATTAAATTTTTAAGAATTTTTATGTGAGCATTTATACTTCAGAGATGAGGAACTGCTATAAATCAAGGCTTGATTGATTGTTTTTTTTTTTTGTCTGGACTTAAGAAAGAAATGGAGAAGTGTTAATAATGTAAGTTAAACTTCAAAGTGTGGTCCATGTACACTTTTTTCTCCTGAGTCAACATTTATCAATAACCCCCTGCATATGTGTATATATATGTATGTATGTATATATATGTATATTAAATGGACTAATGATTTCTTCAAGGTTGGGAGCCCCTAGTGAAGGCTTTCATAATATAGTCTAGTATCTTCTCTGCAAACTTAGAGCCTTAGAGAGTTGCCTAAAGTGTTGAGAGATTATATGACTTGCCCCAGGTCATACAATAAGGATGTGGCAGAAGTAAGTCTTGAACCCATGTCTTCCTAATTTCAAAGTCAACTCTCTAACCACTATGACTTAGGTATTATGCCATATTTTGATATGTTGTATTATGTAATATTATGTAATCATATAGTTGTCATATACTATGACAAGATTATGTTAGATTAAATTTTGATCCTTACCTATGATTGCATTAATATAGAGAACAACTATTCCTTTCAACAATGAACATCTTGCAATAGTCTTATAGAGTTGTCTTCAGGATCAGTCTATGAGTATGTGTCAAAGATGAGATTTTAATTCAGCTCTTCCTGAATCCATGATCATAATGTTTGCTACAGTATACACATGCACAAATATTTGTATATATAATTTACAAATTATATCTATATAATCTGTCATATTACTAACATTTCCCTGATATAGATTCTCTCCTTCAATCCACTATGCTGGTAGCTTAGCCCTGGTTTCCTTTTCCATCCCCCACCTCTATCCCCTAGCCAAAATGTAGTAGGTCTAAAACAAATAGATTCCCAGGGGACACTTACAGTTAACTGACTTGACAGAGTTGTTCAGTTATTCAGTCATGTCTGACTCTGTGTAGCTCCATTTGGAATTTTCTTAGCAAAGATACTAAAATGGTTTGCCATTCTCTTCTCCAATTCATTTTACAGATGAGGAAACTGAGGCAAATAAGGTAAAATGACTTGCACAGGATCACACAGCTATTGTCTGAGGCTGAATTTGAACTCCGATCTTTCTGACTCCAGGCCCAGTGCTATCTATTGTGCCACCTACCTGCTGTTGATATGACAGAGAAGACCCAGGAAAGGATATGAAGAAAGAACCAGAAAGCAGATAGGAGGAGAACCAGGAGAATCTAATTTTATGATATACATACTATTTAGAGAAAGAAGCCAGGAATAGGTAGGCATTCAACAGAATTAAATGCTACACAGAGATCAAGGAGAATGATTGAGAAAAATCCATTATAGCTAACATTTAATTGATTATTGATAACTTTGAAGAAAGCAGGTTCAGTTGAATGAGTAGGTTGGAGACTATAATTCTCCATCTTAGAAGAGAGTAAGAGGAGTGGAAGTAGAGGGCTCCAGTGTACACAGCTGTCTCGTGTGAAGGGAAGGATATATAGAAGATCATAGCTAGGATGATGGGTTCAAGTCATGAGAAGTAGTGTTTGTAGATGGCTAGGAAGGAGTGAGCGGATAGGGAGAAGCTAAAGATAAGAGAAAATGGGAATGATAGTGGGGCAAGGTGCTAGAAAAAAATAGAAGAGGATGGGATCAAAGGCATAGATAGTGGGGTTGTCCCTGACAAGGAAAAAGACCTCCTCAATATATTGATATGCAAATATGTGTATATATTTATGTATATTATTACATTCAATGTATGCATTTCTATGTAATCTAATTTGTGTGTATCATTTGAACATTTTAGGGCTATATATATTTTTATCCATTTTAATTTTCCCCCCCTAGGTATTGTTAAACAAATCTTTTTAATATGACTATGGATTTTATTTTTTAGGTTTTTTGCAAGGCCAATGGGGTTAAGTGGCTTGCCCAAGGCCACACAGCTAGGTAATTATTAAGTGTCTGAGACCTGATTTGAACCCAGGTACTCCTGACACCAAGGCTGGTGCTTTATCCACTACGCCACCTAGCCGCCCCATGATTATGGATTTCTAAGGAGACTTCATTGTGTTTTTGGGCTAAATTTCAGAAAATCTTGTTTGAAGTATGGACTTAACCTCAAAATGGGGGTAATAAAGACTTTGTACTTATGGGCAGAATTAGGTTTGGACAGAAACCAATCATTAATAAGTGAAACATCAGCTGTTTATATTTGCACTTTCAAATTAAACTGTCAGTCTGAGATAATGGGCATATAGACTTGCTCTGAGATAATCTATCAAATTCAATTCTTCAAGAATGGGGGGATAAGGATCATAATGCCATTGGGATTTTAAGTAAGGCAGACTTGTGTAAAGCTTCGCTCTTCTCCAGGGTCATCGACATCCAGTGGCAAAAAAGAAGTCAAGATAACAGGTGATGGCTCAGGGATGGAGTAGATGATTTGGTCTTTCTAAATTAAGGTCTTTCCAAGAGCCTTTATGATTTAATAGATGGTCTTTGACAGTTTCTTGTTTCATAAATTGTTGCTCAAAACCTGTGAAAGGGAATTTTTTTTCCCTAGGTTTTTGCAAGGCAAACAGGGTTAAGTGGCTTGCCCAAGGCCACACAGCTAGGTAATTATTAAGTGTCTGAGATCAGATTTGAACCCAGGTACTCCTGACTCCAGGGCCGGTGCTTTAATCACTATGCCACCTAGCTGCCCTGAAAGGGAAATTTTACAAAAAAGTTAATGAAATGTGATTATTTTAATTGTTTGCCAGGCCCTTTGTCTCTCATCATTATTATACAATATAAACCAATATTATCATTGGAAAACTTCATAGTAGGAAAATCACCCTTTTCCTATCATACTCAAGTAACTAAAATGAGCAAGACATTCTTTTGAATTTCCTCAGTGGTAACAAATCTTAGTTTTATGATAATAGATTTGTTTTTTGGAATTCACATGAAAGTAATTAGAAGCACGGTCTAGAGGAAAGGTGGGTAATCAAGCTAGTTGAAAATGAGATGTTCCTCAATGAATTACAGCATCCTACTTTGAAGGTTCTCATAAATATTTTCATGTATAGATTTTGGACTGTTGATTATAAAATTACATTACTTTATATACCCTTTCTATGGCACAAGGTGAGAAGGGAAGATGTAAGGTATGTAGAAGGACAGAGGGTCACAGTAAGAACATGATGAAATATCAATTAATTGTCTGGTCTTTCCCTAAATTCAACAAAGATTAGCTTGTCTAAATGTAATTTACCCCCCTTCCCCCAAGCTTAAATATTTGTGATTTGAATGATTTTAAATGTATTACGAAAGCTTCCGTGGAAGAGTATTTTTGTAGAGTGAATAACAACTTCCTTTATTTGTTGAGAATACAGATTTTCATTTAACAAGTTTACTTAAAAAGAGGTACACCCAAAGTTCTTTTTTCTGGATTGGAGAAGCAAGCCAGACAATTCTGATGAGGCCATGCTTTGGGAACAGCTAGCCTGGCCTCCTAAGCTCCCTAGGGGAAGTAGATGAAGATGAGGACCACACTTGTAATTGAGAATTGGACTTGGAATGGGCCTTTGGCCAAACTAGACCCAAAATCTCATCCGAGAGAAAACATTGACCAAATTTGAAAACTGATTCAAAGCCAAATCATCTGGGATCTTTCACCCCTCTCCTTCAGGATTGACAGCCAGACAGGCTCAGCTTTTCTCTTGTTAGATGCTCACAGGACTCAAGGGAGGAAATGCTAAGAGAAAAAGTTTGAGCCAGCCAGGGTACAAGTCATCAAAAAGGAAAAGAATAGTCATAGCTTCGATGAACTCTCAGATAGGGGTTGGTGGGGAGGAAAAAGGGGAAGATTGAAGAGATGGGACAGGAGGGTGTGGAAGTAGAAGAGACCAACCCAAGTGGGGCCACACATGAAGATGCAGAATAAGGAGGAAAGGAGAGCCTAGGGATATTTAGGAAACATAGAGCCAAGAGAGAGAAACAAGGGTAAACTGGGAATCCTTGAGAAAGAAGAGAAGCATCCCATGGAATCCCCAGAACAGAAAGAAAATGGGGAAGGGGAAACTTCAAGAAAATGAGATGGGGGAGGTGCTGAATGCATGAGTTCAGAAAAAAATTAAGAATTGATCTATATCTTAGCTAAAAACCAAATTCGTGTTCTAAATGTGAGAAAATGTGCTTTGAATAGCTCTTTAATTAACGAGCATGAATTTTCTGATGGAATTCCTTTTATTCTCCCCAATGCTTTTCTAGATGCCCACTTGCCCAGGTCAAAGTGACTTATTGCCTTGACAAGGAGGTTAATCCTCACTTTAATAAACATTTAAACAACAATATTAGGCTAAATTCGAAAGTCTTGTATTAACTTGGTGGGGGGAACCAAGGAATTGAGGTCTGTTTTTGCCTTTCTTTGGAGCTTAAGTAATTAGCATAGGGCCTGATACAATTACTTAATAAATATTTGTTATTGATTTATCTTGACAATAAGATTTGGGCCCATCAATATCTAATATCAAACATCCAACTATCTGCATTATTAGTTATCCATGGTTCTAGAATACCAGAAAAGGCTAAGGAATGAAAACTATAAAAGTTCTTCATATCAAATAAACAAACAAATAAAAAAAATTCAGAGTTTTGCTTCTTTCCAGTGCAACTTTGTCCTCCTTCCAAGTCACCAGCTTATTTTTTATAAAAGAACCTGTGCAGCTTTACAAAATTGCAGGGTTTGGGAATTTGAAGGAACCTTAGACACTTTATTCTCAGAGTTGTAAATATAAATGAGATTATATTTATAATATCCTTTATAAACTTTAAAGCATTATATGAATGCTAGCCATATCATCCTCATTATCATCTTTATTATTATTCTAATTTCTTTTATGTGAAAGGAATTGAACTGTGATTATTTCATAAATGTAAATGAGTCATTTAGAAATCTTTGGCTGTACTAAAGTCACACAGCATTGTGGTTTAAGGACCATTTTCAAATGAGTTGTAATTTAATTAAAATACTTTTGAGTTGAAGTTCAATATTTTGCATTATAGAGAAGAACTCTAAAGCTCTGTAGTTGAGATTATTGATACGGGCTTTTCTTAGAGATGTGCAATACATTAGGGACATGCCTGAGAATCTTGACTCTCCTAGCATTTTGCATATTTCTTTATGGTAGAAATTTGCATCAGACATGCAGTTGTTTCCATGGAATCCAAGAATCATAGAGTTGGAGGGAATGTAACCCCATAATGTCAGATGAAAAAATTGGACCCCAGAGTAGTTAAGACTTGCCCAAAGTCTTACAGAGGGTTAGTAACAGAATAAAGTTTAGAATTATGGTTTCCTGACTCTCAGTGGTATGTTATGTTTAGCACTTTATTGAGTGAGAGAAATTTCACATGAGCTCCTTCTGAACTATATCTCTCTTTTACTCGGGAATGGTACTAGCCTCTTAATAGGCCTATTTCATAGTCTAGTTTAATTGAAAAGTCTTTTAGGAATTAGATGCAATTTCTTTCCAGTGGAGTAATCCACAGGAGTCAGAAGACCATATGGCTATAATTTCCTGTATCTCAGTAAGTTAACAGTTATTATTACTGGTTAACATTTTATAAGCTCCCACCATGTGCAGGATGCTATGTAGGGCAAAGAAAATGCATTAACACCTATGTCTTTAGGGATTTATGATAAAAGATAAAATGATGAGGTACACAATCTCTAGAGCATTGAATAGTGTGGCTTAGTGGGAAGTCACAGAGCTTGGAGTCACAGAACCTGGGTCTGAACCCCAAGTTTATTCATTGAACCCAAGTGCAATTTCCCTATACATTTATCCTATTATATTTGACCCAGTTTTCTAGCCAGTCATGATCTCTTTTCATCTGCAAATTGGATAAGTATAATATCTATATATTTCTTTAAGACACAGTTCAGTGGAAGGAAGGAAGAGAAGAAGGAATGGTGAAAGATACTTTTTCCCCTCCAAGTGTCTCATATTCTTACATCCATACTTCATTCTCCACCAAAACTGACTCCTAGGAATATATTTTATAACCTAATCATACTAAACTGTAAATGACTAAGGTTTCTCATGAAGATGAACTGAAAGGGGGAAAGGACTGTTATTTTTTTTCCTGTTTAGTGTATTATCTACATAATTCAAAGACAATTTTGCTTTTTTTTTTTTTCAGTGCGACTCACCTCACTTTCATCTGTTTTAATAGGTGATAAAAACTCTTTGGGGCTTAAACCAAAAACATCGAACCCTATCTGTTGGTTTTCATGGATCAGTGAGTTAAGTCCAGTAGTAGGAATACTGGGAAAGGGGGATGAAGAAGGAGGGCTTTCTGATATCCCTGATATCACATGAGCTAGGAGGTTATGCCATCAACAGTATTTGTAAGATGTGTCTTTCATGTGACTAAGCAAAGTAAAACCTGGGTGGCTTAACCATCAAGAATTTTCAACAAGAAAAGTGTCCAATTTGACACAAGGGCAACCCAGAGAGTTCTGGCAGCTGTGCAGGAGAAAGCAAATGCAATTTGCAGATGCTAGAAGGACATTAGCACATGTGATGTTTAGGCAGGGAACTCTATTTTGGGTTGCTATGTCGGAAACATTGAGATCAGAGTGGTCAGTGAGAGGCTGAAGATCAAATGGTGAGCTGAAGAAAAGAGTTGAGCCACTTAGATAATGCATGAAACAGGGCAGGAACAATAGCCCTTTCCCCTTCCAGGTCATCTCCATTGGAAACCTTTCTTTGTTTGACAATGCTTTTGCAATTGTGAAAACAGTGACATGGTGGAGTAATGGTTAGGTGCTGGTGGAGAGCAGAATGGTTTTTATTTGTCATGACCTCAGGGTTTCCTTCATGCCTGGGAACATGCATTCTCCATGAGAGGAGGGGAGAAAATGATTTCTTCTCTCTTGTCTCTGGCATCCTCTGCTCAGTCAGGGTTTCTGCCCTGACAAAGGGAAACCAAGACTCTTCCAGCTCTATGTGCTGACTTGGTGCAGAACAGTATTCTCTAAATTGGGCTATATAGCTAGGAGAAAAGACTGATGCTAAAGAAGATTTTTCTCTCCTAAAAACTTAAATGTGAAATGATGTTTGATTCAAAATCTTCCTTAGCTGGGGTGGCCATTTTCTTTTTTCCCCAACAAAGAAGTTTAATTACTTACATTTTGTTTTCCAGTTCTTCTAAACTTTTTTTTTTATTCTAAAGGCATTCTATACCCCAATAACTTTTGAACTACTGCTTATATGTTCTATCACTTTATTATATGCCCACAAAAATTAATTTCTTTGCTTTTGCAAGGCAATAGGATTGAGTGATTTGCCCAAGATCACACAGCTAGGTAATTATTAAGTGTCTGAGGCAGAATTTGAACTCAGGTCCTCATGACTCCAGGACAGGTGCTCTATGTACTGTACCACCTAGTTGCCCCATAAAAAATTAAATTTAAACAAAGCTATTGAATTCTATTTTGCTAGCTAGTTATCCATAACTCTCTCTAGTTAACTAATAAATTCCAAAGTATTCCATGCCCAAATTGAGGCAGAGAGATGGTACAGTGGATAAAGTACTAAACTTGGAGACAGGAAAAGATGAGTTCAAATATGGTTGCAGACATTTACTAATTGTATGACCTTGGGCAAGTTACTTAACTTCTCTTTGCTTTCATTTCTTCATCTGTAAAATGGAAAGAATGATAGCACTTATCTCCCAGCATTCTTATGGGGATAAAATAAGATTATAATTATAAAGTATTCATTATAGTGCCTAGCACACAGTAAACTAACTCTCTCTCTCTCTCTCTCTCTCTCTCTCTCTCTCTCTCTCTCTCTTTCTCTCCCTCTCTCTCCATCCCTCTTGGCTCTCTCTATTTCTTTCTTATTTCTCCTGTCTCTGTCTTTCTCTTTCTCTCTGTCTGTCTCTGTCTCTCTGTCTCTTTCATCTCTTTTCTTTCTCCTCTCTCTCTCTCTTCATAGATATATAAGTATATATACATACATGCATGCATATATATATTTTTTTTTCACTATCATTATTTTATTGGCATAAAACTTTGGTATATGTGATGAGAAATTCTTATAGAAGTAGGGGGAGCTTACATCATGCCCATCAGAAAGAATACAGTGCCTTTTTCTAGCAATATTCACATTTGGAGAATTCTTCCTAAGGAATATACACATTCTCTATATATTTGTCTTCTGAATAATAGGGACAGACAGGAATCAGTTCTTCCAAGTAAATATTGACTGACTGGGTTAGACAATACATATACATAAGTCCTCTATGTGTCTAGTCCTGTGCTTCTTTATACCTATCATTCTGGGGGTGTTGAGAGGATCAAATGAGATAATATATATGAGAGTGCCTATCAAGTCCAATTCTTTGGAATTTTCTTGGCAAAGATCCTAGAGGGGTTTGTTATTTTCTTCTTGACTTCATTTTGCAGATGAGAAAACTAAGCAAACAGCATTAAGTGACTTGCTTAGGGTCATACCCAGCAAGTATCTGAGGTCAGATTTGAACTCAGAAAGATGAGTCTTCCTGACTGACATTCTATTCCACTGTGCCACCTAGCAGTTCTTTAAGGCATAAAGCATTATGCAAATGTAAGGAGTTGTATATGTGGGGTATATATATATATATTATATATATATATATTATATGTCTATATAAATATATAGATGTATGTGTACATATATACACATGTGTTTGATTAGTACATACATATGTATGTTAATTATTCATTACCCTTTTTCTCTAAGGTTTGAAACTTTCAAAAATAAAGATATAATTACTGCTAGAAGGACATATTGAATTATATGAAAAGCATCTGGACTACTCATACATGTATAATACACTGCTATCTAATAGATCTCTCTTGCTGGCCAAAAGAAATGAAGTTATATATGTAGCTAGTTCAATCATTGGATGATCCAAAGGTTTTAGAAACTGAAGGCACTTTATAAATTCATCAATCTCAAATAGATTAAATAAAGTAAAACAGAAGGATTGGTAGAATTCCTTTAGAACCCTGGGGCTATTATCACAGGTATTGGTTAGTCATGCCCATGATCTATATTTGCATGTCCCTCCTTTTCCCACTAAAAAGGGGTCTGCCCTAACTGGTCTTGTGGTTCATTCTAATAATACGATAGTAATTCCAACGTACTGAAATTCACTGGTCTCTGTAACGGAAGGAAGAAAATATTTCAAAGAGGTATCAGTGTAGTTTACAAAAACAACTTAGATGTAGAAGACAAGTCTCCAAAGATTTAAAAGAATGAAAATCACACAGAGGGCAATGAATGGGTGTGGTGGGTGTGAGCTAGTTGCAACATATAGGCAATAAGGAACTTTGAAGAAGTGCTGAACTAAAAGAGGTCATCAGAGAAATGTAAAGAAGAGAAGTTGGACTTGGCATGTGAAGAGTAATACGTAGTGCTTTGCAATTCTAAGAGGAAGACCCCTAGCATTTTGAGTAGACCCATGCGGTATTCTCATGGGAGGACTGTGAACTAACTGCATCACTAGAGGAAATATTTAAATCAATGAGACCATAGATTTATTCAAATAGTTGAGCATATACACAACAGAAATTCTCTAACACCCCCCCCCCAGCGCCTTAGATTCTAGTGCTATATTTTACTCTTACTTGTGGTTCTCTGGTACCCTTAGGAGTTTGTGTTTCTTATGTCTGCCATCAAACCCTTAACAAATGTATTACTCTAAATCAGTCAATAAACATTTATTTGCACCTACTGCATGTTAGGAACAGATGGAAAGTACTAGATCTAAGCACTCCAGTTCTATTTAACCATTTAATATTCAATTTAACATTTATAAAGAAATATTTACTTCTAAGGTAGAACAAGAACAAATCCATGAACATTCTCCCCCTAAACACCATTAGTCTCAACAATTCTGAAGCCCACCCTGTAACTTAATCTCCCTGCCCTTGGCTTCTCAGGGCTGGTTTGGTTGCAACCCCTGATCTGAAATCATCATGGACTCCAAGTTTCTCTTGATTTGATGTCCTGGGTCTCAGAGTTCCAACACCTCAAACTGAGAACAAGTGAAACAGATCAAAACCCAAGCTCATTTCTAGCAGCCATGCAGCCTAAGGTGAGGGGAAAGTGGCCTTTCTCCCACTCATCTTATTGTATATTGCTCATTTTGTGAGGGTACAAGACCTTCACCCCAGATGCCCCTGGGGAAGAGGAGATGGGAAGAGAAAGATAAGCAGTAACAGAGACAGATTCAGAAAGTGGAAGAGACAAGAGAGAGAGACTTAGAAAGAGATAACAGAGAGAAAGAGAGAGAGAGAGACTGAGAGACAGAGACAGAAACAGGAAGACAGAGACAGAGAGAGAGAGAGAGAGAGAGAGAGAGAGAGAGAGAGAGAGAGAGAGAAAGCCTCCCTATAAATGGTAGTTTGAAGAGTACAGATAATTCTAGCCCCCAATCATGTAGTAGGTAAAAAAAAAAAAGATATCTCTCATATGGGTGAGCACCTCCATTTTTAAAGAACTTTTTAAATGGAATGTATCAAAGTCCCATTAATACTTTAAATATTTGCAAAGTAGGTCAGCTCATCTGATCCTCAAAACAACCCTGGAAAATTATCCCCATTTTCAGTAAGAAGAAAATGACAAGTTGCAGTTCTTTGACCATGTTCGCATAACTAGAAAGTGTGGAATTAAGATTTTAATCCAGTCTATCTGACTCCAGGTCCAATATTCAATTCACAACACGACACTGACTTATAATAATAACAACAACAATGACAATAATAATAATTCTATTTATAACAATAATTATTATAAATATAATTATTATTATATACTTTAAAGCATTCCTTCAATATTTACTTGATGCTTTAACATGATAATTGTTGTTGTTGTTCATCCTTCTAATTTGAAGAGTTTCAGTGACATTATAGGGTGATGTCTTGATTTCCTTGTGAATTGGATTTAAGTGGGACACATTTGAACAAGGTGGTCAGTCTCACTCTCTCTTCCAAAGTCATCAAAAGCCAGTGGAAGGACAAAAGTCAGGATAACTGGTGATGTCCCAGGGATGCCTGGAGTCTTGGAAGTCTGATCAAGCTCTAAGCCCTTCACAGCACCTGCTTCAATCACCTTCATGATCATTGGAACCAATTGTTCTCATCTGCCCATTCTACCATAAGAAGTCTTCACATGCTCGGGGTGGATGTCCCACATAACTAACCAATGGTCTGAATCCCTTTGGTTTCCTCAATCTGGTTTAGCCTGTTGGCCAAGACAGCTTCCTGGAATGTGACTGCTGCTCGTGCTAGAGCTTCTTGGAACCCTAGGTGAGAGCAAGTGCAGGCTGACTCCCAAGATGGATGAGCAGCCCTGAATAAACCTTAGCAAGTCCTAATATTGGAGGTGTTTGTCCACCTTGAACACTCCATGTGCCCCAATACAGTAATAATACCTAATATTTATATTATTCTTACTATGTGCTAGGCATTGTATTAAATACTTTGTAATCATTAACTCATTTGGTCCTTACAACTTTCAAAAGTGAATGCTATATGTGGTGTTGTCTTTATTTTTCAGAGAGGTTCAGTGGTTTGCCCATGAAGAACTAATTACTATAGGGGTCTGAAGGAGGATTCTTATTTTTTAGGTTAATCTCCTGACCTAACACTGACCTAACTCCTGACTGTTCTCAGAAACCCACAGGATGACTGGAAGGTTGGCCTTTCTTTTATCTAGCCTTCATCCTCACCCATCACATTCAGTACAAGCATGGCAGTAAACATTTTTTTGACTCATTGTTCTTTTTTTGTTAATTTTATTTATTAAGGCAATGAGGTTAAGTGACTTGCCCAAAGTCACACAGCTAAGCAATTATTACGTTTCTGAGGTCAAATTTGAACTCAGGCCCCCCCCCACTCCAGGGCTGGTGCTCTGTCCACTGTATCATCTAGCCGCTCTACACATTTTATTTTGTTGGCTTGTGTACTCCATCTTATTGCCCAAGCAAGCTTCTCTTCCCTTAAGAGGTAAGCCTGTTTTTGTGTTTTATGGTTTTTCTCTGTGATTTGTAGAGTCCAAAATGTTCCTGTTTCATACAAATATGGAAAAAATTGAATTGAACCCTCATAAGGTTTGACTGCAAATCATGAACTATCCCATGAATTTCTATGCTTGAGCATCTTCATTATTCTAAATGACACCCTTCCTCTTCTCCTCTCCCTCCTATAGCCTGCTTCCTCTGCTTACAGCTCTGGACATTGTGGTAATAAAAACTTGGTCTTCATAATGGTCTTACATTCTTGACAGAAAAGGTCTAGTTAAGCCAAGCCATAAAATCTGCAAGTCCTCCTGCTCTTGTTTGCTCTAGAGTGACCATTTCTGATCCCAGAATAAGTATCCCAGGGACACAGGAATGACTTTTTGTTTTTTTTGCAAGGCAAACGGGGTTAAGTGGCTTGCCCAAGGCCACACAGCTAGGTAATTATTAAGTGTCTGAGACCGGATTTGAACCCAGGTACTCCTGACTCCAGAGCCGGTGCTTTATCCAATATGCCACCTAGCTGCTCCTAGGAATGACTTTTCTTAACTAATATCTACTTTTTTTATCTGTTTTTTTAATTTTCTTGTCAAACAGGTCATTTTAGGGAGCCAGGAAAGAGGCAACTATATAGACTTGGAGAAAGTAAAGGTTCAAGCATGGTCCTTGCAGTATCTTGAATAAATGATCATTTAATACTATATTCTGTTTCTGTAGTTTAACAGGTACACTCCTTCAAACTAACATCTCTTGTTATTGTCCAGTTGTTTCAATCATGTCTGATTCTTCATCCCTATTTGGATTTTTTTTTTTAAGCAAAGATATTGAAGTTCTTGTCAGTTCCTTCCCCGGTTCATTTTGTACATGAAGAAATTGAAACAAGCACCATTAAGTGATTTGCCCAGGGTCACACAGCTAATAAGTGTCTGGGGTCAAATTTGAATACACAAAATGAGTTCCAGAACAAAAAAAGAGGGCCAGCACTCAATGTACCAACTAGCTACTCTGATCTGGCCTATGGGATTATACTATTGAAGCAAACAAACTTCTCCATCCATATGCATCCCCATATTTTCCTTTTCCTTTTGGAGAAGTCTTATATTTCCTTAATCTAAAGTTTCTCTATTTGTACTCACCCCTACAAATCCTCAGGACCACAGAGAAATGACTCCTCCCTACTTGCCCCCAGCAGCTCAAAATGGGCCTATTGACTTTTTCTGTAGTATTCAACTCTTTGGGGAGAACATTCCTCAGATAAGCTGATTTCAGGATATTGAAACCTTTGAGAGGGAATATATTAAATTAAAAAGAAGCGGTAATAAATAATGAGTTACAGACAATAGAAACTATCTAGAAGAAAAAATCTCTGAGCTCACCTACAATGAAGGGCAAAATAGATGAATATTGCGGTGGCTAGGTGGCACAATGGATAAAGCACCAGCCCTGGAGTCAGGAGTACCTGGGTTCAAATCCGGTCTCAGACACTTAATAATTACCTAGCTGTGTGGCCTTGGGCAAGCCACTTAACCTCATTGCCTAGCAAAAACCTAAAAAAAAAAAAAAAAGATGAATATCGCCAAACATGCCAAAAAGATAAATACACAAGTTTTCACATGAATTCTTTTTCTCCCTCAACTTGAAAAAGAAGAAGAAAGGTAGATTTTTTTTCACAGAATTGCAGATATTTATATGAAGTTGGACTGTGTTTATATAACCCATAATTTTTAGTTATCCAGTTTTTGCTCACTGAACTACTCTGGCTCCAACCCCCTCCCTTCAGTCTCTTTCTCAGCTGTTCCCTCCCAAGCCAAATGTTACTTGTCAAGAACACCAAAGGATGTGTCTGTCCTGAAGGCTTAATCAGCAAAAATTCACCAGAGACGTCTCTGCCTTCGGAGGATGATGTAAAGTTTTGGAGCTTCACATTCCTACAGAACTGTGGGAGACATCGCAATCCTAGGCTTGAAAGGGACGTGGAGTCATCTTGCACCTTTGGATAGGATTGGAGCCTGGATCCATAATTTCCTTAGAATTGAGAACTCTCTGGGTGGGAAAATGCCAACCACAACGGATTGCTGCTTTTCTGTATCTTTTGATCTTAACAAGTTGTCTAGAATACTAAGAAGTGAAATGATTTGCTCAAAAGTTATAAAGTCAGAAAGTGTCAGAGACAGGACTTTGACCTAGGTCTTTTCTCAGATTTCAACTTCAGTTCTTTCTCCATTCCAAGACAATCCTAAAATCTTCCATTAAGAGAAGAATCTATTTCCTTGATAAGGAATGTCAGAGAAGCCAAGTCCAAAATCTCTCTTGGCAAAACTAGTTTCAGGTCTGGGGGGAAAAAAACCTCTTTGGCACAATTTTATTTTTCCTAACAAAATCCCTCTTGCTATGATATCTACATATTTGCCACTTTCTCCATTGTCCTTAGTAGAGTTGCAAAAAAGTTGACTTCTGCCTGTAAGGTTCTGATTATATGTAGTTCAAACTTTTGGGAAGGAAGGAAGAAAACAAGGAATCAAAGAAGGAAGAAAAAGGAAAAGGGGAGAGAAAGAGGAAGAGAATACGGGAAAAGGAAGAAAGGAAAAAAGGGAGGTAAGGAGGAAGGAGAGACAAGAGAAGAAGTAAGAAAGTAAGAAAGAAGGAGTAGACTGAGGAAAAGAAAGAATAAGGGAAGGAGGAGGGAAGAAGGAAGGAATAGAGGAAGGAAAAGAATGGGCAAGAAATAAAGAATTGAAAGAATGGAATGACAGAGAAGAGAATGAGGAAGAAAGGAAAGGAAGAAATGAAAGAGGGAAGGAGAGAATGAAAGGAGGAAAAAAGAAAAAATGACTGGTCTAAATGTTTATTATAAAATTCATTCACTTTATTGGAAAGATTCACTCCTATTTTACATACAATTCTGGCAAATGTAGTGTTTGTTTCCTAGCCCACAGAAGATTTAAAGTAGGAGAAACTAAAAAGTATAGGATGACTACTCAGGGTGCATGAAAAGATGATAACTACTAATTACAGAAGGCAGAATTTCTTGACCCTTAATTTTGATTCATATTTCTTTGCCAAGAATAATTTCTGGACTGGAAAAGACATAACAAAAATGATTAATATAAATTGATACCCAAGATGAGTAGCTAGCTACTATTGATTGGTTCAAATCACTTAGCCCCAATTATATATATATATATATATATATATATATATATATATATACATATATATATTAGGATAATTAAAGAACTGCCATATTATCAGATTTCTTTGAAAGATCTTGGAGAATAGGAGTGGAGCTAACTACAAAAAAAAGCAAATGTCCAGATTATATTCTCCCCATCTCCACTCAAAAAAAAGGTTAGGGGGGAAGAGTCTGTAAACCATAAGTGAATGAGCTCAACTATAATACATGACAGAATTCCAAAACTGATTATTAAAATTGGGATTAAGTAATATCTAGAATACATAGTAGAGATCACAAAGTACCAACATAACTTCATCAAGTGAAAGTAATGCCAGACTAACACTGTTTTTTTTTTGACAGAATGACTAGACTCACAATTCAGGGAAATGTTATAGCTTATCTAGATTTTATGAAAATACAAGACAAAATATTTCATAATGTTTTTGAGAATAGGTTGGAGAAATATAGGCTCAATGATGATACAGTCAAGTGAAGTAAGAACTGGCAAAATGGACTGACCCCCAAAGTAAGGGTTCACTAAGGGTTCAAGTCACCCTAGAAGAGGGTTCTAACATAGGGTTCCAAGGATCTATTCTTCACCCTGACCTTTTGAACATTTTTATCAATTATTTTGATAAAGGCATAGATGATGTGTTCTTAAAATTTATGGATAAAGCAAAGCTAGGAGGGATGGCTAATACACTCAGTCACAGTATCAACATACAAAAAATATCCTGGAAAGTTTAGAACATTGGACTGAAATTAATATGATTTATTTTGATAGTGATAATGGAAACTTGATTTTAAAAATTAATTTCCCAAGGACGTGATGGGGGAAACATAGCTAGATAGCAGTTCATATGAAAAAAAGGTATCTGAGAATTTTAAGGATGACAATCACTAGATATGTTAAACAAGAATACTAATGCCATCTTTGGTTTCATTAAGAGAAGCATCTTTTCCACGACCAGAAAGGCAATACTGATCTCTAAACCAATTTTTAGAAAGGATGTTGATGGGCTAGAGGTCATCTTGTGGAGAATCAACAAATAGTGATAAGCTTGAAATTATGGCATTTGAAGATCAGTTAATGGAGAAAGAAAATGTTTAGTAGACAAAAGAGAAAATTTGGTGGGATGAATGTGATAACTATCATCAAAGACTGTGACATGGAGAAGAGAATGAACTTGACTCTCCAGTCTTCATCCATCACACCCCATTGCTACATCCCTATCTTCCACCCCTGCACTTTTTAGTCTACTGTGTAGACTTTCCCCATGAGAGGGAAAGGGGTAGGGACTATGTTTCTTTTTGCTTGTTTTTTTATGCCCAACATTTAAAATGATACCTGGAATGTAACAAGTATTTAATAAATGTTCATTGCCTGCTTATTTGACCCAAAAGGGCAAAATTAGGAACATTGGGCAAAAGTTGCAGAGGCAAAATGAGACTTGATGAATCAAAACATTTCCTAATAATCAGAACAAGCCAAAAACAAAATAGGTCACTCTGGGAGCAGTAAGCTCTTCCTCCAGGCAGGGCTTCAGAAAAAGACTAGAAGTCCCCATTTTGAAGATGACATAGAAGAGATTTTTGTTCAACCATGAATTGGACCTAAGGTTTCAAATCTGAGATTCTGAGACCTTGTTATTCTGTGATGAACCTAGATCTTTCCTCATGGCTCCTCCATTCTATACTTCTCTAGCATATTTTTAACAATATTTAGAACTTATTATTTCTCCTTTCATATTATATTTATCTATTTCATTTTGACTTCTCTTCAACCTGATTAATCTAAATAAGAAAGGAAAAAGAAGTTTATGGTAAATTTTAAAAGCAACAAGTAATGGAAAGCTTTCATGAACTGATGCTGGCTGACTGAAATAAGTAGAACCAGAAGAACATTGGACACACTAACAGCAAAAATTGGGCAATGATCAACTATGATGTGCTTGTTCATTTCAACAGTACAATAATTTAAAAAAAAACAATTATAAAAGACTTGTGATAGAAAATACCATCCATATCCATAAAAGAAACTATGGAGTTTAATGCAAACCAAAGCTTACTGTCTCCAATTTTCAAAAGTTGTCTTATGTATTATGTTTTTTCTCTCTAATGTTTTTTCTCCTGTTTTGATTTGGTTCTTCTTTCACATCATGATTAATAAAGATCTATATTTAGCATGACTATATATGTATAATCTATCTTAGATTGCTTTCTGTTAGGGGAGGGGGAGGGAAGGGAAAAATGTGGAATTGAAAACTTTGCAAAATATGATTGTTGAAAACTACCATTGTATGTAGTTGGAAAAATAACTAAATAAATAAAATATATTTTTTTAAAAAGCACCAGACAAACACAGATTGTTATCTAAGTGAAGATTTTGGAGATTTTAAAATGGATTATAAGACATATATTTATATGTATATGTATATATATATATATATACAACAATTGATAACTGGTAAACTTCTAATCTGAAAATTATTATGTTTAAATTATGTTTAATGCTGGTTTCTCTTAGGTTCATAGATATAATTTTGGAAGTGATCCAGAAGACATAATCTGGTATCACCTTCACTTGATGAAGTTATGTTGGTGCTTTGTAATCTCCACTGACTTTTCTAGATATCACCTAACCCCACCTTTAATAAGAGATGTACAGAGAATATAACCCTCTCATTTTACACATGAAGTTGAGCAACATGCCCCCATTATCAGAGATAAATGGCAGGTTGGCATAGTGGACAGAGGTCTGATGTTGGAGCCAAAAAAATCTGAATCCTGCCTCTGAAACATACTCCTAATGACACAAGGAATTTTTCTAAAATTAAATTATAGATGAGCTTTTAATCTATGTCTGTGGAGAGATTTTTCACAATAGGAATTTCTCATCCTCACAGTCTAACAGGTCTGGACCACCCACTCCAAATTTTTTTAAAAATTTAAATCAGAGACAAAGGATAAGTTTGCCTGACTTGCCATGAATAAAATCTAGCTTCCTAAATTAATTATCAAATTTGTGATCCCTATGCATAATAGAATCTTTGGCAATGACAAGGATCATCAAAGGATGTCTATGATTGTAAGCCTTTTCCCAGTATAACCTCATGCCTATTGGGACTTAAAGGATGAGTAATGGGGAACTGTTAAAAAAGCATCAGCATGCTTGGGTGATGCAAGAGGCATGATGTCAGGTAATGGAAGTGTCTTGCTCCATTAAGTTGGAGTATATACACACATTCTGTAATTAGTTCTAGTCTGCCAATCACATGATAAAGAGGCAGATTGTTAATTGGTAACTAGAACTAGGGTGCATTCAAAAAGCACTGGTTAACTAGATAGTTCTTTTTTTATTGATTCCTTCCTTACTAGTAAGAGAAGAGAGAAAATGTTGTAAGTTGAGAGGACTTAGGCTACCACATCCTAGGCTAAAAGTGGTCTGTAACTATATAGCTTTTGTCATAGTATACTATGGCATATACTTTATTCCCTTTTGTTGTTTTTTTTTTTTGTAAAAGAGATTGAAGATGAATTTAACTTGTGAGCTGAGAAAGATTTGAAGAACTAAACACCAGGATGTCCAAAAGTGGAATCCATGATAAATTTTATAGTCAGCCAGTATAGTACTAAGGAGTGGGGCTTAGAGATGGAGATTGTAGGATAGAAATGACCTCAGGAATACACCCAGAAGTAGCTGAGACTAGGACTCATATAACAGAATGCCACATTCAGATTCTAATCTCATGGAATCTATGCCTGGTAAATATTTCATATAGTCTGAGTTCACTCTTCTAACAAATCACAATGGTATTGGGGAAAGTGTGCTGCCTAGATGTTGGGAGGAAATGCTTGTCCCTATGTCCTCTCTTCATAGTAAATACTCTTGTAAAAGCTAATCAATGCTAATAGGTTAAATGGATATGAAAGGTTAATCTCAATAGTGGTTAACAAGTGGGGGGGAGGGGGAAGAGGGAGAACACAAGAATGGATGCTGATGCCTACACACTAACTGCTCACTTTACAGAAACATCCAGTGTCATGGGGGTTTCTCTGCACATCCTAGACAATTTCAGAAGTAGCACTCCTTTTTCTATGAGAAATTTGCCATTTCTTGGAAGTTGTTTCTTCACCAATTTCTTATTTGAAGACCAATTCCTCCTTGTGACCCAGAAATTTGAAGAATGATGGTACAGGAGCATTTTTAGTCTGGTTCCTCCACTGTCAGGAGGAAAATTCACTTTGTATTTGGAAGCTAACATGAAATCCTGCAAAAACTAAATAAAAGCTTTTACCTCTTGAACCAGGGCAGGTTTCATTGTACTTGCTCCTCTGGGAAGCTAGATAAACCAGCCAACTACTCTGAAAGAAGGTCTTGGGCAGTTTGTAGAAATGATTAAATCCCAATCTCTTGGGTTTTAACTGGGCCTTTGAGGGCTGGTGTATGAGAAGGAATTGGTACCTACTTTATGAAATCTGTTGATTTATTATACCGTCTTCCCCACTGCAGATCTGTGAAGGGTCTGTAAGCATCTCCATTAAACACACATGTTCAAGGATTTAGAAACTTTTTAATAACCATCTGTAACAGATCTGTTTGCCCATTTCAGATGGCAAGGCCTAAGTGCAACAGAAAGAGGGAATTTTAAGATTTTCTTTTTTATGCCTTCAACAACAAAAGTCTCTTAGCTTCCTTTCTGTTTCTCCCTCCCTGCCATTTTATTACCTGTATTTTTCTAGTCCCCTGGGTTGCAGAGCAGATCTCTTTTGAATAAAAAGGCCTAAAGATGGACCTTTTCCTTGTGCTTTATTCTTTTCTTCTGATATTTTCCCTCTGCAATACTTTTTTAAATTTTTTTTTAGGTTTTTGCAAGGCAATGGGGGTAAGTGCTTACCCAAGGCCACACAACTAGGTAATTATTAAGTGTCTGAGGCTGGATTTGAACTCAGGTACTCCTGACTCCAGGGCTGATGCTCTGTCCACTGCACCACCTAACCACCCCTCTGCAATACTTTTCTAAAGTCTTTTCTTGTCTAACCCCTAACATAATGCCAGCACTGGCCATTATTGTAATTTTTAGAAAATTATGTGGACATAATTATGGGGACAAGATTGCTAAGAGTGATCAAAAAAATGTGTTAAAATACATGGATTTTGAGGGCAAATTATGTTTGTTTTAAACTGATTTGGAACATCTGAAAATTTTACAAAACAACAAGAGCCTCTCCAATCAATTGGAAATTAGTATGAAGGAGTTTTGTTGTAGGCAAATTTTGAATAAATAAATATTGATTGAAAGAGTTTATACTACTTAGTATTAATGTTAGTAAACTTTCTAATTTGGGAATCAATAACATTAGTGGTCATTATATTAAACTCATAGTAAAAAGAATGTCAGAGCTATTTTTAAAAGCACTTTACAAAGATCAAGCTGTGATCTCAAACTTTTGCCCCACAAAAACCTTTTAAAATCTTTTCTGCAGTGCCCACATGTACCAGGTGTGATAGTTGGTTGACATATTGAACTTATGCCAGATTTCACATGAGCTCAAAAATGTAAGACTGATCATGCCATTCCCACTCTGTTTCTGGCAAGGTCCAGACACCAGATTGGAGTTGTCTCTGCCTTCCATGTTACCATCTCCGGTGTCAAGAGTCCAAAGTGGAAACGATTCCTCAATTACTGTTTACAAGAGTCTCACAGCATAACACCCTCAATGAGTCCAGATCTTACATTATCTACCCTTTGATCTAAAACAGTGTTTGAGCTTTGTCAAAACACAGAGGGCCACTGGTGTGCTATTCAGGCTATTATAAAAAAGGCCCCAGGCTCATTAAGCTATTTAGCCCTTCATAAAAATAATCCAGTAGACAGTATTCATTTGATGGAATAAAATCATAAAATTCTATTATGATGAGAAATCAAAGTCTAAATGAGGCACTTATCTTCTCTATTTTCCTTTTGTTTTCCACTTTTAAAATAAGCAGTTAGATTTCCAGCTGAGAGGTTGGGAACTTTCCAAGCCATAGAATAAAGGAGATTTTTCAGCTGCTCCTTCTCATAGATTCTCAAGTCCTGAGTGTCCAGGTCCAGCTACCAGTAGAATCTATATCCCTTGCTGTCACTGTTCCCAGAAATCATGAAGTCTAAGTACTAGCCTGGGATCTTCACTATCTAGCTTCCTGACCTTAGGCAGAACTCAATATTTTTGAACTATATCCTTCATTTACTAAATAAATTCAGGATTCCCTGTTGTTGTTTGTTATTGAATGACATCACAGGGTGATGACATCACAGGATAATGACTTGCTCCTGAATTGTATTTAAGTGGGATATAGGGTTAGATACAAATAAATATAATATATTTAAAGTAGATTCAAGGTAATTTGGAGGATAGGCATTAGTGACCAAATTTTCTCATAAATCTCTCTCTTTCAGAGTCATCAAAGTCCAGTGGCAAGACAAAATTCAGGATGACTGGTGATGACCTTGAATGTAATGGATGATGTTGGCACCTTTGATATCTAAGAACCTGCTTCAGTCACCTTCATGGCCATTGGAACAAATTGTTCTTATCTGTCCTTTCCATGGGGGGAATGTGCTTGTGGTATATATTCCCTTAATTCATCACAGGATTTGAGGTCTGTTAGTTACCCTCAACCTGGTTTAGTTGTTGGTTGAGATGGTTTTTAACCAGGGTGTAGTCACTACCTATGCTGTAGCTTCTTGGAGCTATAGGTGAGATCTGGGTAACTGGTTGGACACCAAAGGTAGATGAGCAGTCCTGAAAAAGACTCATCAAGCCCTTAACCAGAGGTACTAGTCCTCCTTGAATAGCCTGCACACCTCAAGGGACTCTATTATTTGCAAGATGAAAGAACAATTCCTTGTATTTAAGGCCCTTCACACTCTAACTTCAATCTATCTTTCCAACCTTAGTAATTCTATTCACATATGTGAATACATGTACTACAATCAAGGTGACTGTTTTACCATTTTCTTGTACATGGTATTTCATCTTGGCTATTTCCCAAGAGTTTTGGAATGCACTCTTTCCTAGAACGCTTTCATTTCCTTTAAGGCTCAACTGAAATGCCACCTTCTACATGAAGATGAACTGATACCCTTAATAGCTAATGTCTATCCTCCAAATAACATTGTATCTATTTTAATATATTGCATTGATTTATATCTGTCTCTATATTGTATCTATTTGTATCTAACCCTAAATCTATTTTAAATATATATTTAAATATTTAAATAAACTATTTAAAATATATGTTGTCCTCCCCAGATAAATTCAGAAGGTAAGAGCTGTTTTCTTTGATTCCTTTAAGTACTTAATATAATTTTGATTGATTGATTTATTGATTCAAAATTCATTTTCCTCACCTAGAAAGCAAGATGGTTGAATTAGACAACCACCAAAATCTCTTTCAGCATCAACATTCTGTAATTTATTAATTTTTTTCCTGATACCTTTCTGACACAATAGTTCTTGCATTACATGGAAGGAATTTTAGGTAACTTCTACATATGTACAGGCAGATTGTATGTCTTAGGAGAGGAGAGGAGGGCCAAGAACAGGAAGGGTAGACTAAAGTTCAAGGTTAATTAAAACTCAAACTTCCATTTCCTGCCTATCTTGAAAAGGGGATTTCCCAAGTTTCAGTTAGTCACAGTCTGACAATTTGTTACTTTCATATAAAAAGTCACATAATTAACAGTAGAGCCAGAAGGACCTACATGGTTTTTGTTTTTGGTTTACTTTGTTTTTGGTTTAATTTTATAAATACCTTTTTAAATGGCAAATTAATTCATTTCTGCCTTTGGCTAAATATGATTGCATTTGGAAACAACCTGTAATAATAGGGATGTTATGATATGGATATACAAAGTATCAATCTAAAAATATTAAAAAGTCTCAAGGTGGTTGATTATATAGCTCTCCTGGTCTAGAAAACACAGTGATTCCCTACAGAATAGTGCACAGGGAACATATTTTCACAAATGAATGCAGGATGCTCCTATTTCCCTTTATTAGTTGATGCATTCTTACCCACTGACCAGATCAGAATTGTAACTATGAATACAAGTAGTTGGGGAAAATTCAATTAGGAGTAAAAATATAGGCTGACCCTGGAATTGGCAAGTAAACCATGCCTAGAGAAGAGGAGTCACTCTACCATCCCTCTTCACTACAATCCACTTTCTCCTTATCCCGATGGGAGCACAGGTTGATAGAGAGCTGTGTAGTATAGGAAAGAAAGAAATAAACCATTATTAAACAACTGCTATGAGTTAGGCACAGGGCTAAATTCTATTATCATCATTTAATCCCCTCAACACCCCTTGGAGGTTCATGCTATTATTATCATCTTTTTACAGTTGAAAAGACAGAGGTTTAAGTGACTTGCCCAGGCTCAAGTTAGGCCTCAGATTTTCCTGGCTCCTCCTGAAAGGAATCCAAAAGTAGAAAAAAAAAAGAAATCCAAAAAGTAAAGTCATAGCGAAAATCCAGAGCTCTCCTGCAAGAAAAGACATTTGGAAGGAATCAATTCAAATAACAAGGGGCCATAATCAGAATCAGAATATCTAAAACATTCTACCATAAACAAGAGGAGAGATACTGTAATACAATATTTCAAAAGACAAAAGTTTTCAGCTTACAACCAAGAATCATTTACCGTGTAAAGCTGAGTATAATCCTGTAGGTCATATACCATGGATCTTTAAAGTAACAGAAGATTTTCAAACATTTCCAATGAAAAGTTCAGAACTGAGAAGGAACTTGGAAATGCAAATAAAAATGGAGAGAAACAAGCAAAGTTAAAATAATTCAAGTAACTGAAGGAATTTCTTTGATAATGCATTGCTAATATCGTAATAAGGGGACAAGAAACAAATCTTTCATCAAAGCCTTTAATGTCTTCAAAGGGTATTGACAGAGTTATAAGAAAGTAAGATGACCCAATAGATTAGTTACATTCTGATGATTTTAAGATTGTAAAGAGAAGAAATGGAAGAAGAATACATGAGTGTAGAAAGGAGAAAGAAGGATTGGCACTTAATATATATTTTCCTTTTTTTGTATTTTTCATAACTGGAGTATATGAGAGGAAAAAGTATATAAATGTGCATTAAGAAGTTGGGGGGGGGCTAGGTGGCGCAGTGGATAAAGCACTGGCCCTGGAGTCAGGAGTACCTGGGTTTATATCCGGTCTCAGACACTTAATAATTATTTAGCTGTGTGGCCTTGGGCAAACCACTTAACCCCATTTGCCTTACAAAAACCTAAAAAAAAAAAAAAAGAAGCTGAGGGAACTGGCATCACATCTATCTCACTCTTCTTTGAACTAACAAAGGAGGGTTGAACACCAATATGTATACACAAAAAAATGGACACAAAAAGTTTAGTATAGAAACACAACAAAGACAGGGAAATAATCAGGGTAAGGAGGGTAGATTAACAGGAAAGATCATACCATGGAGGGAATAGTCACAAAGCAAAACAAATTTCCTATGAATGAGAATTTAAAAAGTCAGGGGTGGGGGTGCAGTGGAGGGGAGGGGAGAACCAGAATGCCTCTCCTAATTGGTGAATGGTTGAACAAATTATGAGCTATAAATGAAATGAAACACTACTCTTAAGAAATTGAAAAGAGATAATTGAAAGAGATGATGTGGGAGAATCCTGCAGAGTGAAGTGAACTACACCAGGAGAACTTCTCCAAGAATGCTATAAAGAAAAACAAATTTTGAAAGACTTAAGAAATCTGAACATGAAAAAAAGGATAAAAACATCACTTATACAAAAATATTCATAGCAGCTGTTTATAGTAGCAAAGAATTGGAAATCAGGGGATGTCCATCAATTGGGGAATAGCTGAATACATTGTAGTATATGTACATTATGGAACACTATTGTTCTATTAAAAAGTCAGGAGAGATGGGAATTCAGAGAATCCTGTAAAGACTTGCATGAACTGATGCTGAACAAGTTGAGCAGAACCAGAACATTGTATACCCTAACAGTAACTTGGGGGTGATGATCAACCTTAATGGACTTGATCATTCCATCAGTGCAATAATCAGGGACAGTTTTAGGATATCTGTGACAGAGAATACTATCTGTATCCAGAGAAAAAATTGTGGAGTTTAAACAAAGACCAAAGACTATTACCTTCAATTAAAAAAAAAGTTGTCCTATAGATTATATAAATTTGCTATCTCTAATATTTTATTTTTCCTCAAGGATATCATTTTTCTCTCAACACATTCAATTTTGATCAATGTATATTATGGAAACAATGTAAAGATTATCAGACTGCTTTCTGTGGGGAGATAAGGGGGAAAGAAGGGAGGGTGGGGGAAAAATGTATAAAATTCAAAGTCTTACCAAAAAATGATAGATAGAACCTAATATATAATTGGAAAACAAATAAAATATTTATATAATAAAAAAAAGAAAGAAATCTGATCAAAGCAAAAACATAAGAATTCTGATCAAAGTAACGACCAACCATTTGTCCGTAGGTCATATGATGAACTCTAGATGCAGGAAGAGAGATATATATTTTTTTATATGATCACCACATAGATATCTTTTTTCTCTTTGTTATTCTCTCTTCTTTCTCTCTCTCTCTCTCTCATTTTTCCTCTCTTCTTTTTCTTCTTTCTTTACTCCCTCCTATGTTCACTTCCTTCCTTCCCTACTTTCTTCCTTCCTCCAAATATTTCATAGGATTTTGTAAAGAGGAGATTGACAATGATACCAAGAAAGAAGTCCATTGAAAAACTTTCATTGCAAAAACCTCAATAGAAGAAAGCATAGATAATTAAAAGTAATATGGGAGAGTGGGAGTAGCTAGGTGGCACAGTGGATAGAGCACCAGTTATGGGTCTTGGGGTCAGGAGGCCTCTGCATTCAAGTCTGGCCTCAGACACTTAGTAATTACCTAGCTGGGTTTAACTCCATTGCATTTCAAAAAAAAAAACAACAAAAAAAGGAAAGTTAATATGTGGAACTTATTATATTCTCCTTTTTGTTATACTTTATATGTGGGAATGCTTTTATTAGTGTTTAAATTAGAATTTTAAAAAATTTAAACTTTAACTACAAATGTAATAAAGACCAATTTTCTTGGGCTAATTTGCTCTGCCCTTTCCCCTCATGTGACCAAGTGAGTATGCATTATATAAACACTCATTCTCTTCCCAAAACTGAAAACTTAAATGAATGTGATTTTCTTAGATACATATAAAGGCAGGAGGCTAAATAAGACAGGGACTATTTTGAAGAATGAAAATGGAAGGCTCTGAATATAATGGGAAGCTAAGATAGTGTACTGAGACTGAAGTCAGGAAGACCTGAGTTTAAATCTGAAATGAGATGCTTACTAACTGTGGGACTAGGGCAAGTCACTTAACCTGCTTGCATCAGTTACTCATCTGTAAAATGAACTGGAGAAGAACATGGCAAACCACTCCAGTATCTTTTTCAAGAAAGCCCTTTTCAAGAAAGACCCAAATAGATCATGAGGACTGGACACAACTGAAAATGATTAAACAAGAACATAGTGGAAAATCTCTGACTAGTCACAGTACTAATAATGAAAACTGTATAAATTTTTGTCTTTTAAGTTACCATCAGATATTTCAAAGTTTTTTTTCTTTTATCTTAAAAAAAAGGAATCCCAAAAATTAGAAATGTATTAATTGGACTTGTAATACCTTTCATGTAGTGTTACTCATCAATTTACCCCTTTTACTTTTTCTTAAAAACTTCCAACTTATTTATACATAAAATAAATTTTTCTTAAGATATAAAAGAAGTTGGGGCAGCTAGGTGGCACAGTGGATAAAGCACCAGTCCTGGAGTCAAGAGTACCTGAGTTCAAATCCAGCCTCAGACACTTAATAATTACCTAGCTGTGTGGCCTTGGGCAAGCCACTTAACTCCATTGCCTTGCAAAAAAAAACAAACCCTAAAACGAAAGATATAAAAGAAGTTAGTCACCCAAGGATTGGTCACCACATGATGAATTCATTTAGGTGAAGTTTATTTTTAAAGAAAAGACAAATTAACAGAATGGAAAAAGTTTTAGATCTGATCTCAGATATCTTAAATTTTAACTGTGGTTTTGCTATTTGCTACCTGAGTGATCTTGAGTAGATCCTTCAACTATCTCAGTCTCAGTTTCTAGACTGGGCCAACTACAGTTGGCTACATAAGCTTGCAGGCTTTAAAAAAATGTATTTAAGGATTTGACCCATCTGCCATGGGGCTTAGTTTTGCTATCCCCTGGTATGGAAGATCTCTAAGCTCTCTTCCAGCTACAAATTCAAGATCTACTTTCTAAATCCTCATAGGTAGAAAAGTAGCCACAAATACCAAATGGATCTAGAGTATTCAAACAAGAAAGACTAGTCAAAAAATCAAGTCAGTAACAGATAAAGAAATTTTGGTCATAAACATGTTGTTTATGGAGGTGTGAGATGTGTGAAAGAGCCCAAGGAAGAACAAGGAGTATGATTCATGTCCACAATAGTTGTCCCTTTAAGCCTCAAGTTTTTAGAATGCCAAAAATAAGTCATTGTCTAAGGAGCTTTAAAATTGCATAAATCTTTCCAACACCTCTTAAATTACCATCAGATACTTCAGAATTGTTGTTTTCCTTTCCATCTTAAAAAAAAGGGGCTTCATTACATTCTCTTCCAAATGGCATTTAACCTCTGGATCTAAGATCAGTTGAAGGTATGTGGGGTTTTATTGAATGGGGGGAGAGAGGTGAATAAAGGGAGGGAGAGGATTTTTCATTATATTTTTCATTCTCTTAATCTATAACCAGTTTCCACTGAGGCACAACACTAGGGCTTATCAGCTGACATGTCTGCCACAATTGATCCATTAGAATCTTGCTTTCTTAGCCTTCTTGGCACCCCTTTGATCACTGAGGGCTTTTTTTTTTCTTTTTGAGAAAGTGGGGGAGGGGTTCTTCTCTGATCAGACTTCCCTCCCCTTCACTAAATCATCCCAAACATTTTAAAGCTCCAGGCTTCAGAATATGGGTTCTCTGGCTCTAGAATGACTCCTGACAGCTTTATATTAAGGCATCTTAACAGCAGCACTCCTTTACTCCTGGCTCTATTCCCTCACTCAAGGCTTTATTTTTAACCCTTTGGCAGCTGCTATGTTGCTTAGGATCCAGTTTATCTTTGAAGAAGTATTCACAGCTAACATATATAAAACACTTTGTTTTCAAAACAGCCAAACAACATCTTGGGAAGGAAGAGGCTATTTATCATCATCATCCTCACTCCTATTTTACAGATAAAGGAAAGCCTACAAGGGTAAATTGACTTATGCAGAGCCACATTGCTAACATATTAGGAAGGAATGGTGGGATTTGAACCCAGGTTTTCCTGACTAGAGGTCTGGTGCTCTGATTCATTGCAACCCCCCACTGTCTTTCTAAGAGAGCAGGGGAGTGTATCAGCATCATAAAAGATCGTAAAGAATCTAAATGTCATAAGAAAACACTTCCCAGCAATTGCTACTATTTAGTCATCTTTTAGTTTTGTCCAACTCTTCAAGACCCCGTTTTCTTGGCAAAGACACTAGAGTGCTTTGCTATTTCCTTCTCTAGTTCATTTTATAGATGAGAAAACTGAATGAAGTGACTTGTCCTGGGTTATACAGCTAGTAAGAACCTGAGATCGGATTGCAACTCAGAAACTGCCCTTCTCAACAATTAGAACTGTCTCAAAGTAGACTGGAGGAACAGCTAGACAAAGCAGCAGATAGAATACTGGCCTGGAGTCAGGAAGATCTGAATTCATAGCTGGTTTTAAGACTCTTTCTAATTGTATGACCCTGGACAAGTCACAGCCCTGTTTTCCTCAGTTTCCTCATCTATAAAATGAGCTGGAGAAAGAAATGAGAAACCACTCTGGTATCTTGGTCCAAGAAAACCAAAAAACAAATTGGGTCATAAAGAGTGAAATTCCATTTTAAAAAAAAGAGTACACAACAACAAAGTCGAACTAGATGTCCAGATGAGTAGCGAACTACTGATTATTTGAGCAGAATTTGCATAACTACTTTTAGATGATGTTGTTGAAGATATTAATGATCAGCTGGTCTAGTTGACCTCTGATAGATGTCAGTTCTATGATTCTCTGAATAGAAATTGAACATTAGACAGCAGTGTGGTGGTTGGTTTAAAAAAGAAAGTAAAATATAGTAACTTGCAAAATATTTAGATTGGTCAGGTTCAGACTTTGACTGAAGGAAAATGTCAAGAGAAAAATAAAAAGTTTGAGGATAGTGAAGATAAACCCCAATGTAAAAAGAGTAATGCTATATAGCTCAGAATCCCCCATAATTGTACTTCTCCCCAAAAGTTGATTTTCTGTTGATTATAAATTAGCCAGTAGGATTTAATTAGTTTTATTTACTAAGGTGGCAGAGTTAGTATAAAACCATTCCCCAAAAGTCCTGGGTTCACTCTCCCACCAACATATAGAGAGACCAGGAAAAAGTAAGATCAACTTAGAACATATGTAGTAAAGAAGAACTCATAAGTTCTTTATGGAGTCCTCAACATGTCTGGTATGGGGTAGGTTTTTTAAATAGATGGAAATATCTAAGAAACAAAAGGCCACTGAATGATGATGATCTTTGATCTCAGCATAGTCAACAGAAAGCACGTGTTTTAAAAGTAGTAAGAAACCAGTCTCTGAAGGCAAAATCAGGAAGTGAATTTTTTTCCCCAAAAAACTCTTACCCACATAACATCTACTTTATTAGAAGGAAAATGGATTAGAATATAGAAAGGAAAATAGACTGCTGGGAGTGGAGGAACAAAAGAGAAAAAAGGGTGGGTGGATTGGGGCAAAATGGGTGGTTTTAAGCTGTTTTTACCTACTTGACTTGTTATTTATCCTTTTGTTTTTTAAGATATTTGCAAGGCAATGGGGTTAAGTGGCTTGCCCAAAGCCACACTACTAGGTAATTATTAAGTGTCTGAGGCCGGATTTGAATTTAGGTACTCTAGAGTCCAGGCCTGGCACCCTATCCACTGCACCACCTAGGTACCCCATGGTATCATGTCTTGCAAGTAGATTGATTTAGGTAAGGAAGGGCTGTGAAGAAAAAATTTGAGGCATCCATTTTGAATGATTAAGAAATCATTGGTGACCACCTCCCTTGTGGTATTGACTCCTAGCCAGGGTCTTTTAGTTAAAAGTCTTTCATGGAAGGATACATTATTTCCCCTCCCCCTCAAGAATAAATACATACCAGACAACATGAGCAATGAGTATGTGCTGTCTGCCCCAGACCCTGTCTTTGGAAATCCCCTGAACCACAGTATGGAAAATATTCCAACCCATAGCACCTGCAAACTTCTACTGATCCAATCATTTTTCTTAAAGTCCTAGGCATGAAGGACGTCCATTCAGTCTTTAGATTTTAGCTAAGGGAATAGTAGCACACACACTCTATATTTATTTTAATTGGCTGATGTGCCATTTTAATGATAACTATCCTCCAGCTGGAATTGCTCATCCAAGAATCTAAGGATTAAATCGGCTCTTTAAAGTTTCTATAGATTGAACCCCTATCTATATTACAATTCCAAGTCCAACTGATTTTCTAATGAGATTTTCTAATTCTCTCTCTTGATGAAAACATGAAACCTGGCCTCTCTAAATGTAAACAGTGGGAATTGTTTCTTCTCCCTCAAGGATTAGCCCTCCCTGATGAATGAGAGAATGTGATTCTCTTCTGCTCAAATAGCTTTTATGAACTCCTAACCCACTTACATTGGTAGGTAGAGTCTCCAGGGTGGCTATTTGTCTATTATTCAGTCTAAGGAACTGAACTGAACTTTTGGGAGGTTTGTGCTATATAGCTCAGAAACCACCATAATTGTGCTTCTCCCCAAAAGTTGATTATCAGGTAGCCAGTCAGACTTAATTAGCTTTATTTACTAAGGTGGCAGAATTAGTATAAAACAACTGCCCCAAAGTCCTTGACTCACTCTCCTACCAAGATATACAGAGACGAGGAGAAAGTAGGATCGAGTCCATACTCAGAACACACGTAGTAGAGGAGTCATGAGTTACTCATAAGTTCTTTTGATAGAGTCCTCAACATGTCTGGTATGGGGTAGGTTTTTTTAAATGGATTTTTTATAGAGCCTTGAATCCGCATCCATTCTACCCGTGACTCCCAGTGCAGACACTGCCATCATCTCTTTCAAGGACATTGTTATGGGAAACTCCAAAGTTGAAAATCTCTTGAACCCTTTGAAGCTTTCAAGATCTTTCTCAAAATAATGGGAACTGAAGGAGCTCTAAGTTAAGGCAATCTTCCCTTGCCCTTAGTGAATCCTTCTCAGAGAGGACTCTGGTCTCTCCACTGGCAATCAAATATCTTCAGCCTGGACTAGCTTACTATTTTATAGACCACCTTCAGGTTGTGACTAAGTTTTCTCAGTCAATCTGAAGATATTTCCTATCACATATAAGGAAGGAACTAGTCCTATTTACATTAGCCTTGATGCTAAGTGATTGTCATGTGTTCTCAAGTTAAGTGGTTTTTATGTGTCTTCATCATGATAAAGATATCAGGACATAGCATCTTCTCACTTTCTTTAGGTGGGGTAATAATTTGATTAATTTACTCAGTCTCTGCCCTTGAAGTATAGTGTAACAACTATTCTAAGTTAAAGAGGATTATTAAGAGAAAAATGCATATTTTAGAGCTTGAAGAAGTTTAGTAAATCATCTAGACCTAACAGGGGTGTGTTGGTAAATGTTTAACAACTTCCTTGGGGCAGAGAGGGAAGGCCATGGAACACACTTTTAAGTTTAATATGTATTATTAATATTGTTTCATCACTTTCTTAAGTCTAAAAATCAACAAAATAATAAATCAAGTTTTGATTTGTAGTCAGTCAACAAATATTTAATAAGTAGCTATTGCATGTTGAGCACTGTGCTCAGGACTAGGAATACAAATATAAAGAGTTAGACAGTTCCTGCCCTCAAGAAGCTCTCAAAGACAATATGCAAAAGGAAGGTGAAATGGGGGGAAAGGTAGGAGAAAAAGTATTCGTGAGGAGGCATCCTGGAGAAGACCATCATACTTCAGTAGGGTAGGAAATGAAGAATTGGCTGGCCTGGGTGCCTTCTTAAATGGTTATAGGGGATGACCTCCCTGCTCAAGTCTCCAATGAGAGAGGCTCAAAGGCAAAAGGTTACTGATGTGGTGTAAGGTGTTATGATCTTTTAAAAATATTTTATTTGTTTTTCCAACTGCGTGTAATAGTAGCTTTCTTTTGGCAAGGTTTTGAGTTTTATAATTTTTTCCCTCCCCTTCCCTAAACAGAAAGCAAACTAATAAAGATTTTACATTGATAACTATGCTAAATGTAGAACAATATTGATCATGTTATGAGGGAAGAATCAGATCGAAATGGAAAAAAGAAAACTAGAGAGAGAAAAATGGCATAATATATGACAGCTTTTAAAATTGAAGATAATAAGCTTTGGTCTTCATTTAAACTCCACAGTTCCTTCTCTGGATATGTTTGGTATTTTTCCATCAAAAGTCTTTTAAAATTGTCTTTGATTATTGTACTGCTGAAATGGACAAGTCCATCATGGTTGATCATCATCCCATGTTGTTAGTGTGTATAATGTTTTTCTGGTTCTGTTCATCTATCTCAGCATCAATTCATGCAAGTCTTTTTAGGTTTTCTGAAATCCCATTCCTCATGATTTTTTATAGAACAATAGTGTTCCAGCTGATATGATTTTGAAGGATGAGGGGATTCCTGGGGGCATGTACAAAGGTATGAAATGAAGGGAAATATGAAATGTTTGAGAATCAGCATAAGCCATCTCTAGCACTTCCATGAATATGACTCATTTTTTCATCTTACAGTTGAATAACCAAAGTTCAGAGAAATTAATCTATGTACCCAGTTTCTTGCAACAAAGTGGTAGGCAAAACTGACACTAGAACCTGGTTGTCCTTTTATTTTTACTCACTTAATAGTATTTTGTATTTTTCAAATTATATATAAAGATAGTTTTCACATTCATTTTTGTAAAATTATTAGTTCCAAAATTTTCCTCCTCTCTCTTCCCTCTACCCACCCCAAGAGAGCAAGTAATCTGATATAGATTATATATGTACAATAATGTTAAAACATATTTCCATATTAGCCATATTGTGAAAGAAAATCAGAACAAAAGAGGAAAAAAATCACAAGAAAGAAAACACAAAAACAAATTTTAGAAAAGTGAAAATAGTTTGCTTTAATATCCAGTCATAATTCATAGTTATTTCTCAGGATGTGGTTAGCATTTTCCATCACAAGTCTTTCAGAATTGTCTTTGATGACTGTATTGCTGAAAAGAACCAAGTTCATCATAGTTGATCATCCTACAGTATTGCTGTTATTATGTACAAAGTTTTCCTGGTTCTAGTCACTTCACTTAGCACCAGGTCATGCAAGTCTTTCCAGCTTTTTCTGAAACCTACCTGCTCATCATTTCTTACAGAACAATAGTATCTCATTACATTCATATACTTTAATTTATTCAGACATTCCCCAATTGATGGGCATCCCCTCAATTTCCAATTCTTTGCCATCACAAAGATAGCTGCTATAAATATTTTTGTTCAGATTTGTCCCTTTTCCTTTTTTAATGATCCCTTTGGGATACAAACCTAGTAGTAGTAGTATTGCTGGATTAAAAGGTATGCACAATTTTATAGCCCTTGGGGAACCTGGTTGTCTTGACACCTCATCTAGTCTTCTTTCTGGGATTCCACTCAACTCATGGCTACTACTATTGGGTACCTCCTGTCTTTTACTTCCTAAAATTTACAAGTGGGCTGCACTTACAGCTTGTTAATAGCATCTATTACAACATGTCTTCTAGAAGTTAGCTCATGGTAAGGAATTTTTTGTAAGCTTATAAATGCAGGGATTTTTGAAAAACAACCTTTTGAAAAGATTTAAATTGCAAGACCACATAGTATTATGGGTAACTGGTTTTTAAGTACCTCACTTCAAATCTAACCACCATTTACTATTATGGAACTATGAGCAAGTCAGTTACCTTCTTAGGCCTCATTTTTCTTGTTTATAAAATGAAGGGTTTTGGATTAAATAACCTACTCAGTTCCTTTCAGTTGCAGATCTATGATATTGTGTCTCTAAGTTTTCTAGAATTACAGTGAAAAAGCAAGTTTTTGTAATTGTATACTGTGGCATTATCGGCTGCTTTTTCAGGATGTGATGGAAAGAACAGTCAATTGAGAGTCAAAGGATGTGGGTTCAAATCCTGGTTTTGGTACATCCTACATGACTGAACAAATTTAACTTTTGGGAACCTCATTTCCCTTATCTATAAAATAGGGCCTGTCCTACTTTGATATCCTGACAACAAATTCTAACTTGTACTTTTTTGGGCAGCAATCTACTGACTAGGAGCAGCCTCTCACTTTCCCAAGGGTTCACTCTTCTAACTGACATGTCCCTCAAGATGTTGCTACACAAGGGTATCATAGACACATAAACTAGGAATAATTCCCCTACAAGGTAGCTATCAAATTAAATTTTGCTAACATATTTGGGTCGCATACCTTTTTTTTTTCCACCAGGCAATCATAATTAAGTGATTTGCTCATAGTGACAAGTGTCTGAAGCAGGATTTGATCTCAGATCCTCCTGATTCCAGGGCTGGTGCTCTTTACCAGCTAGTTATCCCTAGGTTGCAAACATTTTTGAAAGTTATTTTTCTGTCCCTTCTTTGAAGGTTCATTCAATTAAAAAACTATTCTTATTAATATATTATTTCCTATAGATTTACAAAAAAACCATAATTAATGAATGGAATGTTTGGAGAAATTAATATCTTGACACTCCTTTGTGTTTCAATCACTGTTGTTGAAAATCTATGGCACAACAATTCATTTTTAATACTCTCAAAGTACAGTATATTGAATATGAATGATTTTTTTATAATTTGGAATCCTGGAGTGCCTCCAGGTCATCCTTTATGTAAATGAGGATCATTTTGCCTCTCTAATGCATTGCTATATGTGATAACTATCTATGGGTTTTATTACCCAACAAGATTGTAAACTCCATGAGAATAGAAATCATTTTTGACTATTTTTTGGGTCTATCCCTCTGCTCAAAACAGTGCTTTGCACAAAGTAGGTTGGGCAGCTAGTTGGCACAATGGATAGAATGTAGGTCTGGAGTCTAGAAGATCTGAGTTCAAATCTAGCTTTAGACATTCATTACCTTTGTAACCCCAGGTAAGTCACTGAACCCTTTTTGCTTTAGTTTCCTCATCTGTAAAATGGGTTGGAGAAGAAAATGGCAAATTATTTCAGGATCTTTCCCAGGAAAACTCAAATGGTGTCATGAAGAGTCATGACCAAACAACAAATTTACTATAAGGTAAAGAATATCAGACTGAAAGTATTAAAACCAGTATGGACTCTGGAATTGGAATTTGGAATATATCTCTCCAAGGAGCCTATTCTTTGGCAGATTTTTTTCTTGTGAAACAAAAGGAAAAAAATACAGTTAATAGAGATTTTCAGTGTTATAGTAGAAAAAGAAGAGTTCTGGAGTTGGAGTCAGAACACCTGGGTTTAATTCCTAAATCTGACACTTAATAGAGGGCCAAGATGGGACTAATAATACTTTCATAACCTACCTCACAGGATTGAGTTATTATGGGACCAGGACTTTATAAAACTTAAAGTATGATAGAAAATGAACTATAATTAAATTTCAGTTATTGAGCTTTTATTAAGTTATTTTTCCCCTAATTTTTCTTTTCACTTTGTTGTTAGCCTTGTATATTGTCTTAGCATTAAGTATGAATACTTAGGCATCACATTTTCTCATGATTTAATTCCTTCAAACCCTTTCCTATCCTTTACCTCCTAGTAACTCTTCCAAGTTTTCTTATATTTCAAGTACTAGCTTTCCTAAATTGAAAACAGTATTCAAGGTGTGGTCACTACTCAAAAAGCAAGGACCATAACTTTTCTGCATATCTGATGCCCTAATTATTCAATAATTATGCTCTTCTTATAGGATCTGCTGCCCATTTTCTCCCATAGGTCTTTTTTGGCATGGCTCCTTCCCAATGAAGGACTGTGTTTCTGATTAGTTTTTCCCAGGCCACTTCCCTTGCATTTTTTCAAAGTTGAATCTTATTTTGTTTTTCATTTTCCCACCCTTGTCTAACATCTGCTGATCCATGCTTAAAATGTCTCTACCTATACAGTGGAAAATTTTCTGGAAAACTCATATTTTCCAGCTCAAGGGTTCAAGACCTTCACCTAACAAATTCATTGTCAGATTTAAAAACCAAGTGAAAATTCCCACTCATTTTCTGCTTCTTGATGATATGGTGGAGATTTCTTCAAAGCCTGGTCACTAAGACAAAGAACCTTCGTGGAAGATACTTATCAATATCAAGATGTTATATTAAGAATTCCCGTAATTATTGCCCCCATAGACCGTAAAATATAATGGAAAGAAAATTATGTAGAAAGAGTTTTGGATCAGGAGACATAAAATCTGGGTTTGAGTCCTTATTGCATCAATAAAAAACCATTAGTTTAGAGATTAACCAAAGCAAGCTATATGGCCTCAAGCAAGTCATTTAATCTCTTGGAGTCCCCAGTTTCACAATTCTTAGGATGGGGATAATAATCCCTCCCTAGTCAATTTAACAAGACGACTGTGAAGATCAATGAATGTGGAATCAATGGGTGTGGAAGCAATTTGTAAACTGTAAATCCTATAAAAATATATGATACTAATAACCTTCTCTGCCAAAGTCCCACTGATATCTGATCAGGGTGTGGAGATGACCCTGGGTTCTTGAAGGTTATACTAGTACAGCATTCTGATTCTGATTCTACCATATTAGAAAAGCTTCCAGTATAAACAGTGAGCTTTCCACCTGAAGAATGGCATTAGTGTGATCACTAGATGATGAAATCATGGATCAGTGAAACCCAGAGAAAAAGAAATAATTTTAAATGATTTTCTTTTCTATGCAAATCTTTCTGTTAATACAGTAAAGATGACTTTGTGGCAGATAATGGGGCAATCCAGACCATCTATGACTATGAATCCCTTAAATATGAGAAATTTTTCTTATGGACAGTGAGTTCATAATTGACTGAGGGAATTAAACATATGAATGTTGACATTTTCCATTAAAAACAACAACAACAAAGGAACATGGGGTCCTAATAGATCCTATTAACTAAACTAGTTACCCTTACAAGGGTAACTAGTTCAATCTGGTCATTTTGCAAATGAGGAAAATAAGTCCCAAGGAAGTTAAAATGACTAGCCAATGACATGAAGGCAATATATATCAGAGGTGGAATTTGAATACAGGCCCTCTATTGGAGAGAGATATAAAGAAGTAACACCTAAGGGGAAAAAACAACTCAGAGGTTCTACTTTGTCAAACAAACAGAGGTATGGGTAGAATAGGTTTTGTCAAAAGTTTTTGTTTGACTTCAAGGTGTGCTATGTCTCCAAAGCTGCAGTATTATTTCATGGAACATTTGGCCATCTCAAGGTACACTATTCATGTTGAATATGAACAGGAACATGAGCAAAGAGATTAACATGAAGATAAAAGAAGTTTACCTACAGAAATCTCTTGCAGATAGAACATTGAAAAGTTCTACAAAGAACTAAGACATTCCAAATTGGATCAATATATACTTTTTCTGGGAGGTATTCAGAATTAAGTGACTTGGTCAGGGTCACACAATCAATAAGTGTCTGAGGTCAAATTTGAACTCAGGTCCTCCTAACTCCAGGGTCAAAGTTCTATCCACTGAGCAAAACATGCTTTTAAAAATTCAATTGATGTCTTTTGCTTTTAATATTATATTTATTTCTTGATATATTCTACCCTATACCACTCCTGAACTCTCCTTTATAATACTAATTATTCTTTATAACACTGAAAATAATAAACATTTAACTACAAAAAGTTAAATAAAACTGACAAAAGAACCAGTTGGCACGTTATATTATATGCAATATTACACATCCCTAGATATTCACTACAGTACTAGACAGAATAAAATCTATTTCATCATCTGGTGCTCAGGACCAAGATCTCTGATTGCAATTAATCTTCTAGCATCATTTTCATTTGCATCACAGCAGAAATTTTCAGAGCCATAATTAGAAGTTTTTGAGCCTGAGGAGCCCTGGGGGCAAGTAGATCAAAGTAAACCCTTAGTCAGTAAGTCAGATATTTATGGGAATGGGGAGATGAAGAGATAGAAACTCTTGAGCAAGCTAAAACTGGGGTGCTCAATCCAAGCCCGCCATTTGGAATTCTTTTAACAATTTATTCTTCCTGTTTAGATTTGGAAAAAAAGGAAATATTCCTCACCATTAAAGTTATCCAAGAATAGAGTGGACTACCTTGCTAGATTATTGATTTTTCTTAATTGGAACTATTCAATCAAGTAACAATAATGTAATAAATACTTGATATGTGCCAGGTACTTGATTAGGTGCCAGTGGTACAAAAAAACAGAAAACAATTCCTGCCCTCAAAGAGATAATATGCCATTGAGGGGAACAAGTATGTAAACATTTAAATATATATATATATATATGATTATATTATAAATAAATTTATATATAGCATCTTGCAAATTATGTATGATACATCAATTTATAGTATATTTATGTTATTTGTGACATAATATATAATCTAAATTATATACTCACAGAAGTAAATATAAAATAACTCTGAAAGTGGAAGGTACTACTACCACCTATAAAGATCAGTAAAGTTTTATAGAGGGGGGAAGAATTTCAACCAAAGCTCTTGTCAGATATGTTGAAGAAGAGATTATTTTCAGGCATAAGTTAAGTAGATGGCCTCTGAAGTCCTTCCAAGTCTAAAATTCTTTGATTCTGTGAACAAGGTGCCAAACTTCATTGTTTTTATGTTGCTAAAGGACTACAGGTGCTATTAGTTTCTTATCATTTTGGTACACAGAGGCAAGACTTAAGTTACTTTGCCCTACTCATGCTTCTGAATATTCTATGTATTGTTCTTCTGTTTTTGTTTCTTCACTCTTCAACAGTTTCTACAAGTATTTCCAAGTTTTAGGACAACTAGGTGGCACAGTGGATAGAGCACCTGCCCTGGAGTCAAGACAACCTGAGTTCAAATGGAGCCTCAGACACTTAATAATTACCTAGCTGTGTGGCCTTGGGCAAGCCACTTAACCCCATTGCCTAGCAAAAAGAAACAACCCCCCCCAAAAAAAGTATTCCCATGTTTCTCTGAATTCCATATGCTTGTCTTTCTTTAATTGGCAATAATCATCCATAATAATTATTTTATTATTTATTACTGCTTTGCTAACACAGAAAGTCCTACTATGACCACTTAGGAGTATTTTTTTCCCCTTTTTATTTTACAGCATCAGGAATTTGATATGTTAGGCTCCAACTTGTACTCTACATTCTATGTAGGCTGTTCTTATAGTCATCTTATCTTACTCAATGAATCTGCAGTCTCACTGACTGGGGAAAATTCCTAACAATGACTATTATAATAACCTAGCTTTGTCTGCCGATCTTTTGTGACTCTTTTCCATATTATCCCAAAAGTTCACCACAATAGTTGAACCCAGCAGAAGGAGACTTTCCTCACTTGCTCCTGACAGGTACCTGTGGAACACACTGCCTGTCATTACTCATCTTTCCATATTACCAGCTTGCCAAAGCTTCCTTT
Organism: Macrotis lagotis; assembly: GCF_037893015.1. NCBI lineage: Eukaryota > Metazoa > Chordata > Mammalia > Peramelemorphia > Peramelidae > Macrotis > Macrotis lagotis. The sequence goes on along the minus strand of NC_133666.1, from coordinate 454,238,757 downwards.
AAATTAATTTTGTCCTCTATTGCTTTTGTCTGCTATATGATACAAAAACTGTACCTAATCATACATTATCCTTTTTTACAAGATTTGTATAAATGAATTTATATTCTATCCAAGGGCACTTTGGAAGTCATCTCTATATTTGGCCAATAAGTGTCATTTCCTAATTAAACACTTTTTTTTGTGCTCTTTCAATCTTGTTGTGGTAATTAGTTTACATTGGTTAAATGAGGATAAATGATTATATTTAGTGTCAATGGCCATTTTGTTACCTATGTCCTTTCTTTCATTTAATAATTCATTTTTAAGACTTTTCAGTTATACACTACATTTCTTCTTCTCCTTCCCTTTTTCCTTTTCTTTCTCCTTCTCCTTCTTTTCCACCTTCATCTCCATCTTCTTCTCCTAGCTCTGATGAGTTGATGTCTGACTGTAAACAAACAACTAATTCAGAGAAAACTCCTACAATAATAAGTCTCTAAAAATATAGTCTTTCATTGTTCTTGGTACTAATTGTTGCCAGTCATGCCTAGAATCTGCCAATTCCCTTTTTTTTAAAGAAGGTTTTCATGCTATGGAATTATGAGTCTTCTATTAATCTACAGTTTTTGTTATCTCTTGTGGTTTCTTCCTGAACAACACTTTCCCATATATTTCTCCACCTTTTTACCTCTACTCACCTTTGCACTAAAGTCATAAAGTATCAGAATGTTATGTTTTATTTATTTAGTGAAGCTTATCTCATTCTTCTTTTATAGAATTTCTCTATCACTGTTTGCATAAACTACAATTATTTTCATGGTTGTCTTTTTGTAAATATTCATTTCAAGTACTACAACTTATAATATTCTATAAAATAATATTTCTTGCTGCCTCTGGATGTATATTAAAACTCATTCCATCTTGAGTTATCCTTCTGCCTAATTACAACTTCCTTCTTTCTACTCATATAGTTTATAAGAAAAATGTCAAGATTCAGCTCCTCTAAAAGCACATTCACTCATTCATCACTGGACCACAATCAAATCTAGGTTACTATTGGTCTAAAATCTTTATGACTCTTGGCAGCCTCTGCTCCTCTTTCTGCCACTTTCCTTTCACTTAAGAAGGGAAACTTAGAGGATTTTTCTTTTGTTTTGTGGATTGCTCTGGCCAGAAAGTAAAATTACTAACTATGAAACCAGAATAATTAGTTAGGTTGGCCTTGGTATTCAGAAGTTCTATTTTGTCTGTTATTAAGCCCATATGGAAAACCTTTACATTATGCTAAAAATCTTCCAGAGGTTGTGTTCTACTGGCACAGTACTTAAGAACCCAGGACCATGTCAATGCTACAATGAGACATAATAGTAGGGCTTATTTGTCATTTCTTGCAATTACATGCTGTTACATATATATGCACACACACACACACACACACACACACACATATACATATATATATATATATATATATATATATATATATATATATATATATATATTCAAATTGAGGGCATTGTAACCAAGAGCATTAGTAGGGAACAAGTAGCCTTAAGCATATAATATTCAACAGTGGAGCACAGTTTTGATTTCAAATGATAAGCTCTGCAAACAGGTGTGAGTTCTGTAAGCAATGAAGGATAATCAGTTCAAAATTATTCTGTTGTCATAAGAAATCCAAGAAAAGAATAGAATAAGATATTCCAAAAATTATAATAACGTAACTATAATGCCACATCACGTCTGCTTCAAAGATGAACTTAAAGACCATGGGGGACAAAGATAGACCATCAAACAAAGAGAAACATTTGGAACAGTGTTGAAAACAAAACCAAACCAACAACTCAAAAACTAAAAGCAAAGTTCAGTAGAATATTCCACTGGTAAACATTCTGAACAATTGTATAGTGCATTAGTTGTATTGGATGGCTTCTGAAATTCCTTCCCCTTCTAAATCTATGTTTCTATGATCCAATAAGTAGAATAATTGAGAAAGACTTATAAATAAATAAATTATCTTGTGTTTCTAAGCAATTTTCATAAATAAATTGTACTAAGGGATAAAATCTCATGAAGTGGGATCATTCAGGAATAAAAGTTAATCTAAGGACTAAAATCTTAAAGTGGGGGTCTTAAAAAAACAAACAAATGAATGTAAATTGATATTCTGTGGACTAAATCCTATATTCCTCTATCCCCTAGAAATGAGTTATTATTGTCTGTGGAAGAGATAATACAGTGACATTGCCTAAGTGTGGAGAGAGGAAGCAATAAGATTTCAAGTAGTAGTTACATAGAAATGCATTATCATCAAACCCCAAAGTGAGTTGAAAAAGAATGGTAACTTCTTTGGTTTCTTAATAAGATTGGGAAAAGAGGGAAAAAACAAAAGCAGGAAGAGCTAAGATGGGGGAATATTATCCAAAATCTTAACCTCAAAATGTAAATGAAATGGTACAGTTAAAAATTATAAACATGGTAGTGGAGGGCGGCTAGGTGACGTAGTGGATAAAGCATCAGCTTTGGAGTCAGGAGTACCTGGGTTCAAATCCGGTCTCAGACACATAATAATTACCTAGCTGTGTGGCCTTGGGCAAGCCACTTAATCCCATTTGCCTTGCAAAAACCTAAAAAAAACCCCAACTAAACCAAAAAAAAAAACAAACCCCAACATGGTAGTGGAGAGATGAATGTTTATGCTAAGAAACAAGGATTTCATAACATAATTCATGGACAAATTATGATTTATGGATGTTATAGAGTACCACTGTTATGTAAGAAATTGAAAAGTCTGGAAAGACTTGCATGAACTGATGCTGAGTGAAATGAGTAGAATCAGAAGAACATTGTACACATTGGCAATAGTATTATGAGAAGATCCAACGATGCAGCTCCCCTCCACAGTTCAGTGTTCAAGGAATCCTGAAAGATCTGTTATGAAAAATGCCATCACATTTAGAGAAAAAAAACTATGGAGTCTGAATAAAAAGCAAAGTATACTATGCTCACTTTTTAAAACTTTCTTTATGTTTTTTCTTTCTTTTTCATAGTTTTCCCCCCTTAGTTCTAATTCCTCTTTTACAACATGACTAATAAGGAAATATGTTAAACATGATTGTGTATGTACAATCTATATCAGATTTTTTTCCTACCATAAGAAAGGGGACAGAAAAGGGAGGGAAATGTTGAAAAAACTCAAAAATTTGCAAAAGGATGAATGTTGAAAACTATCTTTGTATGTAATTAGGAAAAAAATAGTTCATCTGATTGTAGTGGGCATGGATGGGGACTATCTTCTTTATAGAAGGATTAAATATATCAGAACTGTATCCTATCATCTAGAGAAAGGATATTTCAGTCCCTTGGGGCTGTTAGCACCCATGGTTGTAGTAAAGACAAAACTAGAAGTAAAATAACTTGACTTTAGAAACAATGAATGATGATAACTCCATACATAATTGATTCCTTCATAAATTGCTATTTCCAAGTACATAGAATTTCCTTAAAATATTCACTTACTTCTCTTTCATTTGATTTATTACCTTTGTCTTTTTTGATACCTTTTCCCTCCTACTCAGATAATTGTGTGACTCAAAATCTACCCTGCCCAATTAGGGATGATTAGGGAATGGCTAAGTAAATTATAGAACATTAATATTAATGCACTGGAATATTACCCTGTGTAATGATATGAGAAATAATGAGAAGTGGGGAACCAATGCAAAATGAAGTAAACAGAATCAAGAAAAAATATACATAATGACTGCAATAATAAATGGAAAAAACAATAATAAAGGGCATATCTCTTAAGTGCATAGTAGAAAAAGACCCTAACCAAAAACAGAATAATAAAGTTAAAAGCAAATAAATAAATTCACAAACAGAAAACAGACTTTAATGCCTTCATATGCAATAATATAGAAATGGGATTGAGGAGTGAGCTCAAATTTGGTACTTCTGAAGTCCTACCTCAATATAATAAAGAGGATATAGAGGGGCAGCTAGGAGGTACAATGGATAGAGCACTGGCCCTGGAGTCAGGAGAATCTGACTTCAAATTTGATCTCAAACATTTAGTAATTGCCTATCTGTGTGACCTTGGATAAGTCACTTAACCCATTGCCTTATAAAAACAAAGCAAAACCAAAAAAAAAGGTCAATGTGAAATATAATCCTGTCCAAATAAAAAAAATGTATTTAAAAAAAAAAGAGAGAAAATAGGGTCATCTAGGTTGCACAGTGGATAGAGCACCAGCCCTGGAATCCAGCCTCAGATACTTAATAATAATTACCTAGCTGTGTGGTCAGCCTTGGGCAAGCCACTTAACCCCATTTGCCTTGCAAAAAAAAAAACCCCTAAAAAAAAAGACAAAATAGAGACACAAGGAAGGATATAACTTGGGAAAGGGAAAATAAAAACCCAAGGAGACAGGATGAGCAAAAAAATGAGAGCATCTTGAGAAAATGAGCCACAAAAAATGTTACTTAGGTTAAGGAGGTAGGCAGGGTAGATTCTGAACCACACACTTATCTGAGTGGGGGGGAGGGGCAGAGGTATTAAAAAAAAGAGAGTGCTAATATATCAAATGAAAGAGAGGTAAATGAATAATTTTTTTAAATTCCAGAAACTTGGACAGGACAGGTAAAAAATTGTACCTACCTAGTTCTATCCCTCTTCACTGACTTCTCTGTATGTCTTCTATGTACATGATAAATTTACATGCTTTCTCTTCCCTTAGAATGTGAGCTCCTTGAAGGCAGCAATTGTTTTCACTTTTCTTTGTTTCTCCATCATTTAGCATTTGATATCTTAAAAGTTTAATGTTTAATAGATTCTTTTTGGTTGATTTTTGCTTGCCCTGAATTGGTTTAGAAGCATTATGAGGCTTGAAAAGAATCTTGTTAAATATCTGAAAAGTTAATAGCTGTGGAAACAGTGGTTGTGAATTAGTCCAACAATTCTGTAATGCAAATTGGAACCTTCCTAAGAAAGTAACTAAAATGTCTATACCCTTTAAGTAAGAGATCTAAGATGATATATCCCAAGTTGGTAAATGATAAAAAGAAACTCTCTAAATATATAAAAAAGTTTTTGCAATAGTAAGTACTAACTAAACTTTGCATGCCTATTGATTTGGGAATGGATAAATAAATTATGAAACATTAATGCACTGGAATATTACCCTGTGTAATAATGTAAGAAACAATGAATAAAGAGAAGCAAGGAAGATTTATATGAACCAATTCAAAGTAAAGTAAGCAGCATCAAGAAAACAATATACATAATGACTACAATAATATAAATGGAAAGAATAGTAACAAAGCAATTGAAACTAAATTGGCTCCAAAGAATAGATAAAAGAAAATATCTCTCCCTATATAAGAATAATAGGCTATGGATTGGCAGCCAACTGATCCAGTGGATAGAGTGCCAGATCTGAAATCAAGAAAATTCATCTTTTTGAATTCAAATCTGATCTCAGACATTTATTAGATGTGTGATCCTGAGCAAGTCACCTGATCCTGTTCCCCTCATTTTCCTCATCTGTAAAATGAGATGGAGAAGGAAATGGCAAAGCACAAAGAGGTTTTTTTTTTTTACCAAGAAAACCTCAAATGGGGTCATGAAGAGCCAAATATAACTGAAATGACTGAAAAGCAACAAATATGGCTATGGTTCATATATGTTTCTTAACCTCAAATTGTTTTGATGTGTTGACTGGTTTAGGGGGAATTTATTTTTTTTCACTTTCCCCCTAAAGGAATGGTTCTCTGAGAAGAGGAGAGGGAGGCATGAATTGAGAAATGCAGGCAATATAAAAATAAAATAATACAATTTTATTTTTAGAAAAAGAATATTGTTACCACTAAGGCCTCTTTTTTTTTTCCTAAATGGATTTTTCAGGTTGCTTGGAAGGGACTCAGGCTAATGACAGGGTACATGAAAGGAATTTATTTTTCTAACTCCAAAGTAAAAAAAAAAAGACAAGGAATCCAAGTGCAGTAAAAGAAACATAACTCAAAAATTTTTAAAAACCCAAGAACTCAGGGCATCTAGGCAGTACAGTGGACAGAACACCAGCTCTGGATTAAGGAAACTCAAGTTCAGATCTGACCTCAGACACTTAAAAATTACCTAGTTGTGTGACCTTGGACAAGTCACTTAACCCCATTGCCTTTGCAAAATAAAATTTTAAAAATAAAGCTAGTTAAAAAAAAAACACCTAAAAACTCCTCTCTCTTGTTAGATACTTCTGACTGGTATTTGCAACATAAAAAAACTGAAGCTGGCATCTTTCTCTTTACAAAGGAAGAGGTCACATAATAGTCAAAAGCAAGAAAATGGTAGAAAAGGGTAGTTGCATTAAGAGTCAAGATCCCAAAAATGAATCATTATTGTTGTTGTCATCAGTATCATCATCTCCATCATCACCAGCAAAGATACAGCAATGGAGGGAGAACAGAATAACAGAGGACATTGATTCAGTAGATTAAATAGCTCACCTGATGACATTAGCAGTTCTACAGCATTGGCGGGATACATTACCTTAAATATGCATGGAATCATGAGTTAACTTTCCATTCATGTTTTGTGGTTATACATCTTCCCTTTCTCCACTAATGAAATGACTAATTGCCTCTGGAAAGACGTTCTTCTGGCTATATAGGTGACTCTTCTTGTCATTTATTTATTATGCTGTTTTAATTAAATGTTTTCTGCTTTGAAACAATATGATCTCTCAGTGAAACAGATGCATCAGAGGGTCCCAAGTGTGCCTCAAACTTGAGGAAGCCTTCAAGGAGGCTTATACATGAAGGGGATACTAAGTACTATAAAAGTCTTACTACGACACTTTATTCTTCATCATTGACAATAGCACCATCTCACTGAACTCAAATGTCTCAGTCTCCATGTGCTACATCAATCAAATAATAAACATTTACTAAGTATTTAACATGTAGGCACAATGATGAACAGTTAAAATACAAAAGAGAGTGAAAAACAACTCCTGCTTTTGAGGTGCTTACAATCTAATGAGGGAGAGAATATGCAAATAAATACATGCAAAGTGAGCTGAATACAGGATAAATGAGGAATAAAGGAATATTAATGGAATGGTAAAAGAAGAGGGTAAGTAGAGGTTGAGGAAGGTTTCTGGTAACAGATGGGATTTTGGTGGGACTTCAAGGAAACCAGGGAAGTCAGGTGAAGCTTAGATGAGAAGGCATTTCAGGCAGAAAAAAATGTCCAGAACTAGTTCTTAGAACTGCCAGGCTATTCTTGGAACAGTCAGGAGAGCAGTGTTACTGGATCAAAAAAGGTTTTTTTGCAAAGTTAAGTGGTAAGAAGACTGAAAGATTGAAAGAGATTGGGTTTTACAAGTATATCTACTCTTACTTTGCTTCTTTTTATTGCCCTTTGAAGATATGAATTTATTATTATTATTATTATTTACAAATTGAAGGTTTGTGGAAATGCTATTAAGGAAGTCTTTTGGTGACATTTTTTCCTGACAGCATGTGCTCCCATTGTCTCTGGTAATTTTCACAATAGTTCAAATTTTTTTTCATTATTAGTATATCTTTTGTGGTGATCTATAATCAGTGTTCTGATTGTAATTATTTTGGGGCTCCATGAGCTAAACCCATATAAAACAGAATTTAACTGATAAATATTGTGTGTTTTGACTATTCCCCCAAATTGCCATTCCTCCATCTGTCTTCTCAGTTCTTCTTGAAATACAACAATATTGGAATTAGGTCAATTAATAACCCTACAATGACCTCTTAGTGTTCAAGTGAAGGAAAGAGTCAATAGATGCTGCAAACTTCTTTGTTGTCATATTGCTTCATCAGCCACCACCCTGATCAATTAGCAGCCAACAGTGAAGCAAGACCCTCCACCAGCAAAAAAGTTCACTAAAAGTTTAGATGATGATTAGCATTTTTAGCAATAAAATATTTTTAATTAAGATCTGTACATTTCAATATAAACATTTAAATGTACTGGGAAATCAAAGAAATTGTTTGACTTGTTTTATTGTAATAATGGTTTTATTGTGATTATCTGGAACTGAACCAACAATATCTCCAAGGTATGCTTGTGAATACTAAACAGAGTATTTGGTATTTGATCTTAAAGGCAATAGGGAGTCACTGGAGTTTATTGAATAGTGGGAGTGATATGATCAGACTAACGCTATAAGAAAACTACATGGTTGGTTGAATGGAGGCTGAATTACATTGGAAAGCACCTTAAAACAGGTAAATCCACTAACAGGTTATAATCCAGGTGTGAGACAATGAGGCCTATATTAAAATGGTGGCAGTTTCAGGAAGAGAAATAAGCATATTCAATGAGTGTTGCAAAAGTGAAATCATCAGTCTTTGGCAATTGATTGGAAATAGGGGATGATTGATAGTGAAGAGACCAGGAAGACTTATAGGTTGGAAAAATGAAGGGACTGGGAGAATGGTGCTGCCATCTAAAATAATAAGGAATATTGGAGGTGGAGGGAATTTAGGGGGAAAGATAATGAGTTCAATTATGGATATACTGAGTTTAAGAAGTCTACTGGAAGGGGGTGGCTAGGTGGCGCAGTGGATAGAGCACCAGCCCTGGAGTTCAAATCTGGAAAATCAGACACTTAATAATTGGGCAAGCCACTTAACCCCATTGCCTTGCAAAAAAAAAAAAGCAAGAGAGAAGGAGTCTGCTGGACATATAGTGTGACATAACTCAAAGACAAATGAAAATGCAAAATTGAAGGTCAGTACAGAGGCTGGGGCAGAATAGATAGATTTGAGTGTCATCAGCATAGAGATAGTAATTAAATCCATGGGAACTGAGAGATAACCCAATGAAACAGTATTGACGAAGAAGAGAAGAGACCCCAAGACAAAATCCTGAGGGACATCTGCAGTGGGAAGTGTGATCAGAAAAGGACTGGTCAGATGGGAAGGAGGAGAACCAGGAGAGAGTAGAAACCCAAAACCCTAGGGAAAAGAGAGTATCAAGGAGCAGAAAATGATCAACAGTATCAAAGGCTGCATGCAGAAAGATAGAGATAATGTCAATTGAGAAAAGACCATTGGACTTGGAAACTTCTTAAGATATCAGTAATAACTTTAGAGAGAACAGTTACAGAAGAATAAGTTTGGGAGTTGAAATGTAAGGGGTTGACAAGAGAATGAGAGGAAAGAAAGTGGAAGCACCTATTGTAAATGGATTTTTTCAAAGAATTTAACTACAAAGAGCAGAAGTGAAATAGGTAACAGGGGTGGAAAAGTCAAATGAGGATGGAATGAAATGGGAATCACTTGAACAAGTAAAGGTAAGGAGCCTGTCACTTTATAATGTGAATCAGGAAGAAAATTAGTATAGAGATCCTAATAGTGGTTTTTATTCATTGGTTTTAAAAAAAATTGATTCAATAGAAAAATGTAGTCTTGGGGCAGCTAGGTGGTGCAGTGAATAGAGCACCGGCCCTGGAGTCAGGAGTACTTGAGTTCAAATCCAGCCTCAGACACTTAATAATTACCTAGCCATGTGGCCTTGGGCAAGCCACTTAACCCCATTGCGTTGGAAAAAAAAAACCTAAAAAAAAAAAAAGAAATATATAGTCTTAAAGCTTCCTTCCAGCAAGCTAACATGGAGGGCAAATGCATTAACAAGGACAGCAGATACATTCTATTGAGGTCAGAATCAATACTGTCATGGAGTTTTGAAGGTAAGTCATGTATATAAATGTTGCCAAGACAGTAAGTGTATTATTGTCCCTGACTTTAAACATGTTCCTTTCCCAAAGAAGGTGGAATTTCAAGGATAAATACAAATATGGAGTAGCTTATAGTGACCATAGTAAGGGCAACAGGAGACTCCAAATTTCTAGTGAGGTAAGATGCAGAAGATCAATCCCAATAATTGTAAAGAGATTTCTGCCACACCACCAAAATCACTCCTGTATTACAACTAGGAGGAATTGCCATGTTTATGACCAGAGACTAACTGGGACTGGAGACTAAAACAAATGGATTTTTTTTCTTTCCTGGGTTGCTGGTGAAATGTTTGTCCTTTGTCATAATATGTCTCATGCTTTGCATTTTAATATACATTTGTCAAACTTAATTAAACTGTTGTCTTACCACCACAATGAACTTTAGTGGAGGGACCTGAAAAAACAGCAAGGTCTGGGAAAGGAAAGGGAGTGACCAAGTAGGTAGGGACTGAGCCAGAGTTAAGTGAGTCATTCTTCTAGAGAGAAAAAAAAATTGGGTTGCAGTTGGAGCTTGGCCGAAAAGCACAGAGTGATGAGTGGTTGGCAGCACACCCTGGGTCTGGACTGTTTCTGGGTTCCACACCAATAATATGTGACTAGTGTAGAATTATTGAAAGGATGTTAATAACTTCTTTTTTTAATAGAACAATATTTTCTAGAATAATGATAGTGATGGTGGCAGGCTATATTTCCCAGTGTGTCTGACCTCCACTAGTAGCAGTGACTTTCAGAACACCAGAAGCTTTCTGTAAGTAAAAATATTGTCAAAATGCACAAGCTTCCTTTTTACACCAGTTAAGATTTATTTTTGACAGTCTCCTCATTTTAATGCTTTCTTCCTGTTCTCCCATCCTAGATAAGATGGGCAACTACAAAACATATTCAGATTTCCTTCACTAAGTAAATTTCTTTGTTGCTTACTTTCTTTCCTTTCTCTGTAGCAGGTGTATCTTCCTACCTTTCATTGCACTCCCATTCCATGCTATCTTCAAAATTTTCAAGTCTTTTTTCAGTTTTTCCAATATTTTCTAAGCCTAATCTAGTTCTGTTTTGTAAATTTGTCTCTTTCTCTCTCTCCTTTCTAATCTTTTCCTCTTCCTTCTTTTCTTCATTACTTCATTCTTTCTTTCCTCCTTCTCTCTCTTTCTTCCTCCCTTTTTCCTTTTCTTCTTCCTATCTCCCTTCCTTCCCTCATTTCTTCCTTGCTTCCTTACTTTCTTTGTTCCTTTTTTTGTTTATGTTTTCTTTCTTTCTCTATCTGTCTCATTCTTCCTTGAATTTCCAATACTGTCTTAAAATAATTTTGCTTTAAAAAATTGATTCACATAAAAACAGTGAATGCTATCATTATTTGAATGGTCAGGCATTTTAATCTTCCTTGAAGGAATAAACCTCTTATTCATCACATACTATTCAATCCACTACATAATTGATAGGAAATAATGCTGCCAATAGTGGTATTTTTATAATCTAAAGATCACACATATACATAATTATAGGAGGACACAAAATATTTTGAATTAATGCATTAAAATGATCAATATTTGTGGGCAGCTAGGTGGTACAGTGGATAGAGCACTGGCCTTGGAGTCAGTAGTACCTGAGTTCATATCCGGCCTCAGACACTTAATAATTACCTAGCCGTGTGGCCTTGGGCAAGCCACTTAACCCCATTGCCTTGAAAAATCTAAAAAAAAATTATCAATATTTTTAAGTTCTGTTAGTGAATAAAAAGCAATCTTAAAATTAAATAAAATATATGTACATATAAACATACAGCTATAGTCATGGATGATATAGATATATCTGTCACAAAGTATTAATTGGCATCATGCTAGAAATGGAGAATTTGAGATAACTAAAAGATTGAATTCTAACATCTTCATAATCTAAAAAGGAAAAAAAGACCAAGATTCTGCTTCTATTCTACTTGTTTGTGCCATATATATATAGGGTTGTCACTGGCCCCTTGAAGATTGCTATTTATCTTTTGTTCTCCAAAGAAGACTACAATATCAGGAAGGTAATGCTGGGACTTGAAAGTGAATTGTATTTAAGTCTCTTCTCTGGAACTATCTGAGACTAGTAAAAAGATAGGATGATTAATGATGGCCCTGGATGCAGTGGGAGACCTCAGCCTTTTTAAGTTAAGATCTTTCCTCTGAAGGACTAGAAAAGAGAGATACATAGCACCATAGAGTCAGGCTCTAGTTTTGGAGATTCAGAAAATAAAAACTGCTCCGGAATGGAAGTAAGAAGAGGGGAAATAATACATACACTCCTATGGCCTCAGGGTGAAAACCATCCATTTCCCCACTCCATGGTAGACTGCTGACCTCTATTTTATAATTTTAAAAAATTTGCAATTAGCTTAATCAGATCTGTGGGAAGCAAAGCAGTCACTAAGTCTCAAAAGGCAGGTTCTGAGAAACTGCAGCCAACTTTTCAGCAAGGCAGCCTGGAGACGCTACCTCACAAACAGCCTGAACTGTGCCAAAGCCTCCTTCCTGTGAAAAATGATGTTTCAATTTAGGCTCCTGTATATTATGCTAGTTAATCTCTCTCTCTCTCTCTCTCTCTCTCTCTCTCTCTCTCTCTCTCTCTCTCTCTCCCCTTTTTAAAGTCTCTCTTTCCCCCCCTGCACCCTGTCTCATTCCCCCTTCACCCATTCATGTTCAGTGGAGGCTAGAAAAAAATATATTTACTTTCCAATACAGCTATCAAATAATTTATTGATGAAAGGAATCAAACTAATAATTTGAGGGTTTAAAAATTAGGTCAGTTAACAAGCCACTTCACCATAAAAAAAAGATCTTCAATTCCTTTTGGATTAGAAAGTGAGGAATTTTCCAAATTGTTTTAGACCATCTTTTAGTTTTTTGGTACTTTGTTTCTTTCCTTCTGAATGTCTCCCTAAAATACCCGGTTTTGGTGATTGTAATTCTACTTTTTGCTTATCATATCTGCAAAGGACAAGTTCTTCCCCCCTTCAAAAAAAAACTATATCAACTAGAAATCTTGGTAATTCACAGAATTACCTACCACAGGGATAACTATACTTGGGTCTAGAGACTGGTCTTTGCACAGAAGAATCTACCATTGGTAGCCAGAACTTTTCTTGCAAGAACTCATCTTCATTGGAATCAAGATAGAAACAACTCTGGTGGATGTCAGGGTGGAAGAAAGTTAAGCAGGGTAAATTCTTGACAGACCATCCAGAATAAATTCTAAGAGCTCCCCTGGGGGAAAAAAAAAGACCTCAAACTCTTGCAAAGGTTTTTGATTCCATCTATTTAAATAAATGCAAAGAGATTCTAGGTGAATCTTTTGTTAGAAAATCATCCCAACATACATACATACATTTGTAATGGTACATCTCTGAATATAACTCACCTGTATGTATTTTTGTATAAGTGTGCATGCATGCTTGTATTCATGAGAAACATTATCCTCAATCCTAAGCTTTTCCTAGAACATAAAGTAGAAGAGCCAATTTTTGATTTGGATTTAAGATATTTAAATTGAATGTGATATAATAATTAAAACAATCTGTGGCATTTAGTTCTATCATTGCTTTCTTCAGGGCAGTGAAGAATAAAAGCATGAGTGAACTGGGTAGATTCCCAGGACCTAGACAGAAAGGGGACCCAGAGATGGATTTTTGAAAATGCAATTAAAAAAGAAAATTATTTGAATTCGTGCTATAAAATGATGCAGTTTCTGTTATTTATTGACCATATATGAATACCAGATACCAAAAAAACAAATAATATGACTTGTTTTTCACCATCAAGGAATCTTCAGTGGATAAACCATGCCATGAAGGGTTAATTTATTGATACTGCAACTAGAGGTGGGTAGCTGTATCCAGAGTCATCCTTCCAACTTGGTGAATGATATCCAACCAGTACCATGCATTCTATGCATTAAGATGCCATTTGTTCCAGAAGTCAGCCCTGTTATTGAAATTTACTTGAGCTAATGACAGTTTGTCAGTTTAATTTTTTTTTTGTGGAACAAAACGATTGAGTTAATTGAAGTACTTGAGTCACAACCTCCTTATCCTATATACAACCACTGGGCACTTGTTCACAGTAAATCAGATCTCACAATTCCAACCAATATATTTACTTTTCCCAGTAAATCAGAGGATAAAATAGATTCAAAGCAAAGACATTTAATGAATTAACAAAGTAAGAGAAGTAGCAACAGAACATTTCTTCCACAAGTATAGGGAATGTTCCCCTACAAACACACACACACACACACTATCAAGTGGAAAGGGTGTAAACCTGTGTAGAGGGAATATATATTTAAAGGGAAAAGATGTGGAGACTCATTCCTCTGTTGATAAAGTGGTGTCAGTATCCTCTGGGTTGATTTTCCTTTAGTCCAAGATCCTCTAGTCTCCCATATAAACGAAAAGGAGAGGACTTCTAGGTCATATGACCAGCAGGATAGAGGACTGAATTTTTTATTTAATTCTAGGTTCTACAAACTTGTAAACAAAAACAACAAAAACCAATAGAGAAATTTTGTCCAGAACAGTGCTATGACAGTTGAATCCATAAGAGAAAGAAAGCAAGGGGCAACCCATCTTCCATACTCCATCAGTGTGTACATGAGCTTGTACTTGGGACCCATTCAAAGATTTCCCTCATGATGAGATTATATTGGTATATCCCACTCTTGCCCTTCTGCCATCTTCTAGTTACAACATGTAGAGAACAATGACTCTACTGAATCATATTAAAAAAAAGTAGAAAGAATAGGAAAGAGAGAGAATAATAGATTTCCTCCTGCCTGGAGTGGCCTCTAGGTTAGCAAACTCTGAGTCAACAAAGACCCTGTTGGAGATATTCTCCAACCCCAGGATGTTAAGAAATTGTTGGGGAATAACTTACATTGAAGATAGTTGGAATCAGAAATTGAGTTACAGAAGAATATGAAGGGGGAGGGAGGAAGAAAGGAAACTTAATTATTGAGTCCAATGTTGTTCTGGTTTGCATCAGTTCATGTAAGTCTTCCAGATTTTTCTGAAATCATGGTACTAGCTATATGACAATGGGAAGACAATTCATTTCTCTGAGACTCATCATCATTATAAACATCATACTCATTGTCACAATGACCACTCCTAAGGACTCAGTGTCTTCTGGGAGCATCTCTATACCCCCTTTAGAAATCCACCATCTAGAGACATTTTCTTCACCAAACTTTCTCCACTGAGTGCCAATCTGGTAATTCCTTTTGCACATGAATTTTATATTTTCAGCTTTCAAAATTCCTGTTAAAATTAGTAGGATTTTCATACCTATGAGCTCTTAGAATCATAAGAAAAATAAGAACATTATGCCACTTTTTAAAAATTTTTTTTAGGCCAGACTTGAAAAGAATATTGGTCTCAATGGTCAAAGCTCAAACAATTCCAGTTTAGATGGGACAGATCTCAAAAAGCTCAGATGAGTTTCTAAACCAAGGGCGGTCTCTGGCTTTTCCTCAAGGAACTTGAATTGTGGATGATACATCAAGGATAAAACACAGAGAGAAAGTCTCATCAGGAAATCTTTTATCTTGGAAAAAAAAGGCATAGCTTTTAAGATTTCATTAAGTGCTGCCAGAGTCCTCTTTTGGAGGAGTCTTTGAAGCATTCCTGGAAATGAAATTCTAGTCCTAGAGGGAGAATAAGAAATTTGTGTCAGGTCATACTATGGACTCCCATACTGTAGAAATCAGGAAAGTATGATTTGAAGGAAAGGACTCTGAGTTAGGAACAAGAGACCTGAATTTTAATCTTGACCCTGTTATTAATTATGTGACCTGAGCTAAGTTGCTTATGTAATTAGAGAGTGACTTCTGCTCTTTAAAACTCAGTTTCCCCTTTCTGTAAAATGAATGTATTGAATTTGATCTCTTGGTTCTTTTCTAATTATGAATCTTATATAGCTGATCAACTTCATCAGAAATTATATTCTTAGATTGTGAGTTTTCACCTCCTTGCTGGCAGTATCTTCTCATCAATTCCAAAATCAGGGGGTGGCAGACAACAGTGCTGGCAGGCATTTCTCTTTCTCATATGGCAAACACAGGGCTGCAGCAGTCAGTCTGCTGGGGCATAGGTCACTGGGCTTCAGGCCAAGTGACTGAAGTTAATGAGCTACAAGAAAAAAGAGAACCATCAACTGGTTGGGATCTCTGACAGCCCCATCAGTAAAATTTTGACAAGATAGACTATGGTTTAAATTCATGGATGACCTTGGTAATCAGAAATAAATCAGGAGGAAAATCAAAATTGATGTCTGAGCCAATTCCATAAAATTTATATACTAGAGCCTCACAGAATCACTGTAAAGCACTATAACTTGAGGCTTAGAGGAGGTTGTGGTCCCTTTGCTGTAGTAATTTAAGCCCAACTATTTACTTTGGCTTCTGTCTACTCAATGACTTGGTCTAATCAAAATGCTTTGATGATATGTACAAAAGGAATTTTTTTTTTAAATGATAGAAAACCAGAGGGTGATATCTTGGTTTAGGACAACTGTGAACATGAACTATAATCCTTGGCTAGATCAGAGGGAATATACAAGACTGAATTCAGCAAAGTCTTACTTACAAAGACATTTCTCTGTTCTCAGAGTGGTCCTTAATGCACCAGATCACTATCTTTTAAAAATACATTTCCATGTATCTGTTTCTTATTCCTCTTATTGGTTTTAACTGCACACTTAACATTTAAAATCCCTCAACAAATCTTCTCTCAGTATCTATCATTAATAGTCTGAACTTATCTTTAAAACAACAGAAATGATTAAATTCTATTCTTGGATTATCCAGACCAAAGCCAATTAGCAAATTATTATTAAAGTGCCTGGCTAAGCAAAGAGCATGGAAAGAAAGGCAAAAAATTAGTCCCTGCCTTCAAGAAGCTTACCTATAAAATGTGTATTCTACACATAGAGATATACTTGTTTAATTGCCTGCATGGACTGTTTATGTATCCAAACTGCATAGTAAGTAATTAAGGGATTACTTCATGCCTATTCTTTTAACTCCTCATTCCCACAGTACTTAGGAGAAAAGGTTCCAAACACTGGAAAGAAGACAAGAGGTAAGGACTGCAGAGCTCCTCTGGAAGACTTTTTCAGGACTATTGATAAAGATGTTAAAATGCAGAAGAATCCCAACAGAAAATGAAATCTCTGCTCATCTTAGCAGCTCACATGTAGGTTACCAGCTCTAAAACTGAGGATCCTGGAGTCTTCCTTTGATAGAATACCTCTGCTCTTCCTAAATCCTTAAATTTCAGGATCAACTCATGTCAGTTCAGTTCCAATCAGTATTTTATTATTTTCATTCATAAGGTGTCATGGTTCAGGAGACAGGTCAGACTATTCTCTAAAAGCAAGATTCAGATTCAAATCCCAGATCTGAGGCTAACCAACTGCATAAATTTGGGCAGATCTCTTAACTTGCCTGATTCTCACTTTTCTTATCTATAACATATAGGAGTTGGTCTATCAAGGAGTTCTTAGCAGTTTTTTTTTGTCATTGCATCTAATGAAGCCTATGGACCATTTATCAGAATAACATCAAGTGTACAAGTATGTATTTAATACTTGCTATATGCTAGGTGTTTTGCTAAGAGCTGAGAATATATACAGGAAAAAAGACAAATCCTGCCCTCAGGGAACTTACATTCTGATTTGGGCAAAAAGCGCATTAAAAAAAAAAAGTTGAAAGATAAAGGACTATGGGAAGGAGAAGAGAGGAGAAGGAACCTGAGAGGCAAAGTTGTAAAGTGGTCCAGAAAGTTAGGAGCTGTGCCTGGAAAGAAATGAAGATGTGAATATGCATGGCCTCTGCCTCTCATTAAACTAGAGGTGCTGGGAGGAGCTGACTAATAGGAGGAAGGTGCTAGAAAGCTGGAGGGATCTCCCAGAGTGAGAAGGCTGCTGGGAGCTTGGCAAAAGAGAAACACACACACACACACACACACAAAAAATACTGGAGAAAATAACATCTTAAAAAACATACTAACCCAAATGATAAAAGAAATCCAAAGTCAATGAGCAGAAGAATGCCTTAAAAAGCAGAATTGGTCAAATGGAAAGGAAAGTACAATAACTTACTGAAGAAAATAATTCCTTAAAAATTAGAATTGAGAAGGTTGCTGTCTATGATGGATGCAGCTCCCCTCAGCAGTTCAGAGATCTAGGACAACTCTAGGAAACCTTTTATGGACAATACCATGCACAATCTGAATGAATACTATGTTCATTTTTTCAAAATTTCTCTTATGTTTTTCCTTCCTATCCCATGATTTTCTTTCTTTTCCCATAGTACTAATTCCTAATACACAAAATGACTAATATGTAAACATGTTAAACACAACTGTACATGTACAGCATTCACTAGATTGTTCATCACTGAGGGAAACGGGATGGGAAGGGAGGATGGAAGAAAATTGTGTAATATAAATATGCAAGTGGATGAATGTTGAAAAATGTTCATAACAAGTAATTGGAAAAATAAAACAAAATATCAAAAAAAAAGAGAGAGAAGGTTGCTAGATAGAAGATCAGATGGGGAACTCAGAGATAAATAAAGGAATGTTGTTAAGAGCACAAAATAAAAGGAATTACAATGAAAGCCAATTCTATCGAAATAGTTATCAATTAAAAAATCCAAAGATCAAGGGCAGCTAGGTGGCATAGTGGATAGAGCACCGGCCCTGGAATCAGGAGTACCTGAGTTCAAATTCAGCCTCAGATACTTAATAATTGCCTAGCTGTGTGACTTTGGGCAAGTCACTTAACCCCATTGCCTTAAATAAATTAAAAAGAAAGAAAAATAAATCCAAAGATCTCAGACTAGATGTTTTCAAAGGTCACTTCCAGTTCTAACTGTATGATCCTAAAGAATAGATATAGGTTAACTAGATGGCACAGTGGATAGAACACCAGACTTGGAGTCAGGAAGACTTGAATTCATATCTAGTCTCATAAACTTACTAACTGTGCCCCTGGGCAAGTCACTTTATCCTGTTTGCCTTAGTTTTCTCATCTGTAAAATAAACTAGAGAAAGAAATGGAAACTCTGTCAAGAGTACCCCAAATAAGTCACAAAGAGTCAAACATGACTGAAATGACTGAGCAACAACATAGAATAGAGATCCTTAAGCAAATTATCAGGGAGCATCAGAATAAAGTGGCTTATAATAACATCACTGTTAATTGCATTGGTGGGATCATCAAATGTACACACTGTTGTTTAGATAGTCTAGTGTCTGAATTTATTGAATATTTGCCTCATATTACAATGAAAAAATTGAGGATGCTCAGCAAGAGTCCCTCTCCCCACCTCTTCCTTACCTCATATTACTCAGATACCTTCTGCCACTTATCTCCTCCTTCACCACTCTCTCACAGTGAAGAGCTAGCCCTTTCCCTTATTAAGGTCAAGCCCTACACATGCACAAGTAGTCCCATTCCAACTAGTGTTTTCTAGGAATTGTTCCTTCTACCTCCATACCATCTTTCTAATTTTCAATCTATCTCTGTTTCTCTGACTTTCAATAAACACAATCATGTTTTCCCATCCTCTAAAACAATTACTTTAAAAAACTTCATATTCATATGTAATAACAATAACAATTATTATTGTTATTATTATTATTATTATTACTCTCTCCACTAGCTATTATTCTATATCTCTTCTCATTTTTGTGGCTGATTCCCTGAGAAATCAATCTACAATCAGTGATGCCTCCACTTCCTTTCTTGACTTCTTAAACTCTGAAGTCTGGCTTCCAACCTAAACGCTCAAATGAAACTGTTCTTTCTAAAGTCACTAATAGCTACCTCTTTTATCTCAGTATTTTTATTTTTTCTAATTACTTGTAAAGATAGTTTTCAACAATCATTTTTGTAAGATTTTGATTTTCATATTTTTCTATCTCTCTCCTTCCCCTTTCCCCTTCCCTTGGCAGCATGTAATTTGATAAAGGTTATACAAATATAATCATGTTAAAAATATTTCCATAGTAGTCATGTTGTGAAAGAAGAATCAAAACAAAAGAGAAAAAAACATGAGGAAGAAAAAAATGTAAAACAAATTTAAAAAAAAACCGAAAAATAGTACACTTTGATTTGCATTCAAACTCCATTGTTCTTTCTCCGAATGTGGATGGTATTTTTCATCACAAGTCTTTTAGAATTGTCTATGATCACTGACTGCTGAGAAGAGCAAAGTCTATAATAGTTGATCATCACACAATGTTGCTGTTAATGTGTGCAATGTTCTTCTGGTTCTGTTCACTTTACTCAGCATCAATTCATATAAGTCTAGGCTTTTAAGAAATTCACCTATTCATGATTTCTTTAAGAACAATAGTATTTCATCACATTCATGTAAACAATTTGTTCAATATTTCCTCAATTGATGAGCATCCCCCTCAATTTCCAATTCTTTGTCACTACAAAAAGGGCTGTCATAAATATTTTCATGTGTGTGTATGTGTATGTGGTCCTAGGTTCCCTTTTTTTGTGATCTCTTTGGAATACAGACCTAGTAGTGGTACTGTTGGATGAAAGAATATATGCAGTTTTATAACCCTTTGGGTTTAATTTCAAATTGCACTCCAGAATGCTTGAATCTACAAATACACCAACAAGGCATTAGAATTCTAGTTTTCTCATATCCCCTTCAATTTTTATCATTTTCCTTTTTTGCTATATTGAACCAATCTGATAGGTGTAAGATAGTATCTCAGAGTTGTTTGAATTTGAATTTCTGTAATCAATCATTATTTAGAGCATTTTTTCATATGACTATAGATAACTTTGATTTCTTCATCTGAAAACTGCCTATTCATATCCTTTGACTATTTATCAATTGGACAATCACTTGTATTCTTATAAATTTGACTCAGTTTTCTATATATTTTAGAAATTAGGCTTTTATCAGGAAGACTTGCTGTAAAAATTATTTCCCAGCTTTCTGTGTTCCTTCTAATATTGGTTGTATTTATCTGTGCAAAACCTTTTTAATTTAATGTAATCAAAATTATTCATTTTGCATTTTATAATGTCTTGTTTGATTGTAAATTCTTCCCCTCTCTTTGATCTGACAGATAAAACTATTCATTGTTCTCCTAATTGACTTATGGCATCACCTTTTATGTCTAAATCTTGTCCCTATTCTAACTTTATTTTGGTATAGAGTGTGAGATGTTTGTCTATGTCTAGTTTCTGCCATATTATTTTCCAGTTTTCTTAGCAGTTGGCTGGGAATACTTGGAAATCCTTCATCTTTTACCAGAAAATATTTAGGTTACAAGATAGGATATTTTTCATGTATATAGCTGTGATATAATAGGGGGAAAGTAAGAGTTCTTATTCCAGAAGTTAAGGTCTTTGGCTTTATCAAACAGTAGATTACGATAGTTGTTCACTACTGCTTCTTTCATCCCTAATATACCAAAAGTTTCTTAATTGGCAATTTGAATGACTTTTTCTCTTTTCTCATTTTTTCTTAACTTCTCTGTAGTCCTTGACACCCTTGGAGGTTGTCTACCACAAGCATGTGAAGACATCCCCCAGTGGAATGAGCAGATTTGTTCCAACTGCCATAAAGGTGACTGAAGCAGGTCTTATAAAGTGCTTAGGACCTTGGTCAGACATATTGATTACCATATTCTTCTTGATTCTCTTTTCTCTCCAAGTTTATTGACACTACTTTCTCCTGATTCTCTGTTTGATCATTCTTTCTCAGTTTCCTTTGCTGGATCTTCATCTAATGTATGATCACTTACCATAGTTAAGATTCTCTCCTAGAATCTCTGCTCTTCTATATTATCTTACTTGTGATCTCATCATCTCCCATGGATTCAATCATCATCTCTAAGCTTATGATTCTCAGATCTATGCATCAAAGCCTAATCTCTAGTCTTACCCCTCCAACTGTCTATTGGACTTCTCAAATTTTAAGATATCCTGTAAACATCTTAAATGGATCATGTATAAAACTCATTATTTTTCTCTCCAAACCTTGCCTCTTACATTGAAGGCATTACTTATTGAGGATATTACTTTTCTCCCTGTCATGCAGGCCTACAATCTTACACATGACTACATCCCTCTGTCCCTCATTACCAATTTGTTGCCATGTCCTGCCAATCCCAACAGTTCTGACACAGCCACCAGACTGCTATGGGGTCTCATCATAACATCTCTGGAGTATTTTAATATTCTTCCAGTAAGTCACCATTCCAGCACAGTCCATCATCTTCTCAGCTACCAAAGTGATATTTTTAAAATATAGGTATGATTGCATAATTTGCCCATCCCCACCCTCCTAATCCCCATCACACATATACTCAATAATTTCTGATAACTCCCTTTTATCTTTAGGTTGTCTTTAGGATCAGATATGAAATTCTCTTTTTGGTATTTAAAGTCTTTCATAGGGGCGGCTAGTTGGCACAGTGGATAGAATACCGGTCCTGGAGTCAGGAGTACCTGAGTTCAAATCTGGCCTCAGACATTTAATAATTACCTGTGTGGCCTTGGACAAGCCACTTAACCCCAATGCCTTGCAAAAAAAAAAAAAGTCTTTCATAAACTTAGCCTGTCCTACCATTCCAGTTTTCTAACACTTTACTTTTTTCTACTGTATGACCCACTGACACTGAATTCCTTATTATTTCTCCATTAAATATCCACCTCTAGACAGGACATTGTCACTGCTATCTCCATGTCTGAAATTCTCTTTCTTCTCTGTTTCTTGGCTTCCCTGTCTTCTTTCAAGTCTTCTGAAAAATGCCTTTATGCAGGTTTCTCCCCACTACGATTACCTCCAATTTCTACTCTTTGCAAACATGTGTCTGTATGTGCATATATATATAAATACACACATTTGCATACAAAAACCATAATTATATATGTGTAAATATATATACAATAATAATAACTAGCAATTATATAATAGAACTGGCATGCATTTTATAATTATTATTTTCTTTTTTCTTTATAACAATTCTGGGAAGTAGGTTCTATTATTATTCCCATTTAATAGATGAGGAAATTGAAGGAAACAGAGGTTAAGAGACTTGACCAAGGTGACATAGTTGTTTGCCTGTTGTCTTCCTCATTAGACTTTGATCTCCTTGAGAGAAGGGACTGTTCTGTTTTTTACCTCTTTGTATTCTAAACAATACAGTTTGTGGTACATGGTAGGCACTTCATAAATGCTTATTAGCTGAATGATTGGCAGAGTTTCATATTCTGCTTCTGAGAAGATAGAAACGCATCAGGTTTGGGATGTGGAACACCTGTTGGAACACCAGGAAGAACCTGACAAACAAGAAAAGGGACAATGAGGAGGCTGTCTGCTACTTTACCCACCCTATGCCCAGCCATACTGCCCTTTCAGCTTCTCTTACAAGGTCACTACTTGTAGCCTCCCAATGAGAAGAACTGATCAAAAGGCTAAGGTAGCATCAGGTTTTACCAGAAAACATTCAGATTAGAAGAAAGGATTTTTTTTCATGTACATGTCTGTGAGACAATCATTGGGGAAAGTGAGAAATCTCATGATCAGAAAAGCTGAGCAAATACTGAAATTCTGAAGTTTTCATAAGTTAATGTTTATTTTGCAATCATCCAGGGGAAGAAGCTGGTCATTGTTGTTGCTATTTGGGATGATGTAAAACCACATTGAGAAAAGTTTCACACTGCAGAGACCTCGACACCACCCCCCCCCCTCCCATGTTGGACCCAGTCTCTTTGGGGCTGCCTTCCTGACTTTGGTCCAGAGAAGTCGAGCTGCTATTTTTCCTTGACTCCAAACCAAATAACAATTACCCATGGATGGGTTGAGTGGGCATATACTTGGGCTAAGTCTCCCGAACTTGAACAAACTCTTGGAGAGTATATACATAAGGAGAATGGATCTTTAGCAGTTCAAATTCTGGTCATGCTCAGGCTTGCACTGGGTGCCATAAGTTTCTGGCAGCCTGTCAATTCATTGAGCAGGAGGCTTGGCCGGGGCACAGCATTTTTTCTGTCTGAAGGATGACCTTGTTAGCAAAGGACAAATCCTGAAGCTCCCAAGAAAATAATTAAGTTCTTGGACCTTTTTCCCCAAACAAAACCCTGTGTGAGGTTTTTTGGAGCAACCTCAGTGGCCTGTGTTCCACAGGCCAAGAAGTAAGATATACCACGTTCATCTGCCAACCAAGTTCTCCTCATAAAAAGCACCAATCATTTCTGGTCCACCAAAAAAACCATAATTTTAATAATGTACTTTATGACACTAGTCATGTGATGGTTACAATTTTTATTAAAATAGCAAATAAAAATAACATATTCAATGGTTGGGCCAAAGGTGAAGCCAGAGTCAGTCTGCTTACTGCTATAGACCAAAAGCAATGGTTGTAAGATAGAAGTGGAAGAGCACAATGTCAACTTAGACCAGACAATTTCAAACTTCTTGCAAGAATTTATTCTGGGGGCGGCTAGGTAGTATAGTGGATAGAGCACTGGCCCTGGAGTCAGGAGTGCCTGAGTTCAAATCCGGTCTCAGACACTTAATAATTACCTAGCTGTGTGGCCTTGGGCAAGCCACTTAACCCCATTGCCTTGAAAAATCTAAAAAAAAAAAATTCTGGTTCTTTAGTTGCTGTATTAAAAGCATCTCTGTGGGTATTAAGCTCCATATCTGAGAACCAAATCCCTGGGGATAGGAGAAAGAAAAAAACAGCAGGTAGAATGGGAATATCAGATTCTGCCACAAACTTCTTCTAATCTTAAATGGAAGTTATCAGAAATGAACTCCCAAAGAATTTCCTAAGAGTAAAAGCTTCCCCAATGTGAAATAGGGTACAAAAAGTTATTAAATCCCTGACCCAGCATCACTTCTACTAGACCAATAGACCAAAGGAATAAAGAAAAAAAAGTAGAAAGGAGCCTATTTGTGCAAAAACATTTATAGCAGTTCTTTTTGTTTTGTGATAGCAAAAACACTAGAAATTTTAGGAGATATCTATCATTTGCAGAAGGCATCTAGTTAGTGCCAGCTCTGGGCTGGCACTAACTCATTCTCCTGAATTTAAATCTGGCCGAAGACACAACCAAGCTGTGTGACCTTGAGCAAGTCACTTAACTCAGTTTGCCCCAGTTCTTCATCTGTAAAAAATGAGAGCTAAAGAAGGAACAGCATATTGCTCCAATGTCTTTGCCATAAAAAGTCCAAAAGAATTGGACATGACTACAACAACTGTATGACAACAACACTACCAATTGCAGAATGACTGAACAAAGTACACTATATGAGGGAAATGGATACTAGATATGATGAAAAGGAAAGATTCAGAGAAACCTGGAAAGACATGTATGAACTGGTCCAAACCGAAATAAGAACTAAGAAAACAATTTATATAATAACAGCATTCACTGTAAGGACAAACAATTTTGAAGAACTCTGATCTATGTAATAACTAATCACTATTCCAATGAATAATCACTACCCTTCCAAAAGAGAGATGATGATCTTAGGGTAGGATATATATACATGTATATGTATATACATGTATATGTATATGTATTATGTATATACATACATATACATATAAATATATATTTAGACATGACTAATGTGGGAAATGTTTTTGCTTGATTTTAAAATTTTTGTTTTTCTTCTTCTCTCCTCTCCCCCCCCCAAAAAAAGTAGGGGGATGGTATGGAGAAAAAAAACCAAATGTTTGTTCATTGGAAAAAATAAATTCCAATTAAAAAAAAAAAGAAACAGGCTAGCCAGGCAGGTAGCATGCTGTCCCCTTGCTAGAGATTTCCAGCAAATGCTTTTGTTCCATATGTCAAAGGTTTTCTTGTTCAAGTACACATTAGATTATAAGGTTTCTAAATGCCTATCTATCTGAGACTCAATGACCTATAAATTCCAGTTTTCAAACCAGGTTTAAATAATCAAATCAATGCATTTTAAGAAAAATTTCAGATTGTGTTCAGATAACAAGAAATGTCCTTGAGGAAGTGCCCAACTCTGCCAACTTTCATTTCCCTCCCAGATTTCAAACCCTTTCCCTAGTTGTTTTAGCTCTCTTTTGTTTGTTGTCTTTCCCCATTAGAATGTAAGCCCTTTAGGGTAAGGATAGTCTCTTTTTTCCTTGTATTTTTTTTATCCCAGTACTTAGTACAATGCAGCTACTTTAGTAAATCCTTCTTGTCTTTGCTCAGAGCTGAGTGGAGATAACCATTCACTCTAATAAGATTACTGTTTTCTTACAACCACAACTAGATAATGAGGGTGAGGTACTTTGTAAAGCTCTATGTCAGCTAATAAAGTGTTATAGTTACTTTAGCTGGAGCTCTCAACAAATTAGACAATCACTGGAAAAATCCATACCTAATCCCTAATTTCCACTGGGTGAGATTTAAGGGAAATCATCCATTGGAATTTTCAGTCAACTCAGAAAAAACTGATCCAGAAATAAGGAGATAATAATATCTCTCATATTTGGAATATTGTGCTGTAATATAGTTCTGGATACAGCTTTTTAAGTACAATATTGATAAACTGAAGAACAGCTGGAAGGGTTGTGAATAGCATGGTAAGAGAATTCCATGTTATATGAGATGCTATTGAAAGAGTTCAGGATGTTTATCTAGGGGAAAAAAAAGATGTACTTGTGTTGGGGGTGGGACTGAGAAGAGGTTGAAGGACATAAACTGTCTTAAGTGTTTGAAAGATTGTCATATAGAAGAGATAAACAAGAGAGATTACGTTTAGGTTGCTTGACCTCAGGGAGCAGAATTAAGAACAATGAGTAGAAGTTGTAGACAGGTACATAATTGCTCCATAGGAGGCAAAAATATTCCAACAATTAGCTCTGTCCAAAAGTGGAATGGATTACTTCAGAAGGTGAGTGGGGGTGGGGGTGGGGAGAGGGAAGAATTCTTCATTAGAGGTCTTTAAACAAAGTATCCTGGAGAGATCAAAGAAAGAGGAAAACATCTTAAAAGTACAAAAATATTTTTAGCAGTTCTTTTTTTATGACTGAAAAAATAGTGGTATATGGATGTAATGGAATATTATTGTGCCATAAAAAATAATGAAAATGCATTTCAAAGAAACATGGACTTATGCGAAAGTAAACATAATCTGAAGAAAAATTTGTACTATAATATCAATATTATAAAAACAATTTCGAAAGCACTGATCAACTAAATGATTAATCTTGATTACAAAGGATTGATAAAGGACTCATGACTGTGAGATGATGAACTAATATGCAGAATAATAAATGCATTTTCGGAAATTATCTTGTAGAAATGTATTTTGGTTTTGCTGTAATTAGGTGATATTAAGGAACTGTGTTTCTTCTTTTCATCCTTCCTTTCTTCTTTCTTCAAATTGTGAGGAATGTGGGGGGGGGAGTGATATTTGGCTTCCACAAGAATGTAAGGGGAGATTGTTAGTTTACATTACAAAAACTGGGGTCTGCCTGTGTTGGTGCCTATGGGCAGGTACGTGAATGTAAGACAAAGGAGTTGACCCCGACCTGATCAGACCTGAGATTAGATCAGGACTGCTCCATCTGGTTCCCAGTTGACCTAGGGTCTTGGTCCTTTACAAGTGCACCTGCTCAAGGAGGTTCATGCATATTGCTATTCACTCCCTTGTGCTTATTAGTGTAATGAGCAGGGCAGAAAAAGTATATAGGGTGAATTTATCAATTAGATTGTGACCCTAACCAATGAATGTCATAAAGGAGAGGAACAAGCCTTTCAAACTACAAATCAAACTCAACATTCTCATAATTCGGTGTCTTCTTTCATTAGAAGAGGAGGTCTAAGGAGATCTGGACTTAAGTATTTATAATGACAAGCCCATGATAACACTTTCTTTCTCAATTGACAAGGGAGATGAGAGAGAGACAAATGCTTGATCACTGCAAAAATGAATTTTTTTTAAATTAAAAGGCAGTGCAATAATCTTTCTCAAAAGACATAGTTAGAAGTAAGAAGACCCCCAAAAGAATGGAGAAATGACTTTAAAGTATTATAATAAAGTGCTTGACTGTAGCTATTTAATATTATGTTTACTAACTCATCATAAAACAAATAATAGTTTCTAATATGACACAACAACAGGAAGGTACAATTTATAGGATAGAGATTTTTATTTTGTTTTGCTTTCATTTTAAAAGCTTAAATTTACAGATTTTTCTATTAATAAAACTGCACTAATGACTGTAACCTTCATCCTGGAGTTGCTGCAAAAATTAGTAAAATTAAAGAAAAAAAAATAAAGAATATATAACTCCTTGTCCAAGGCTGCTATTGAAGGGGCTACTGAGGAGGCATGGGTTACATCAGATGGTCTCTGAGGACATTCTGTAGTTCTAAGGCACCATATGAATGGGTGTGGGCTTTCCTTTACCTCATTTGGAGGGAATCTGATGTTTATAAGGACAGCTAGATGCTTAAAATGTCTTTCTTCCAAGTGCTGTGATTTGTTTCATAGGTTGTCAAGCCTATTTATTAACCACACCTGCCTCAAGTCTATTTTTCAGTAAGCATCATCATAAAAAATTAGAAATTTCTTAACATTTCTATGAATAAATGAAAGAAAAAGCATTTATGAAGCATGTACTATAAGTCAAGAACTTGTAAGCACTGTGAATTCAAATAGAAAAAAAAAAAGACCATACCTGCTCTCAAGTCCCTGTTCACCCTTTATTTGGAGAAGTTAATAAATAAAAGAACAATGCAGTTGCAGGGCAGATGAAAAGATCCAGAAATCCCAGGAATGTACCAGTGGAGTGAATACCGAGATCCAGAGATCTTTTTCATTTCATCAAAAGATGGTAAGGCTTAGAGGATCACGGGATGCTGATAGCAAGAGAGTAAGGCCTCTTGTTCCTTCATCTTGGTTGGTTCTTATTCTTTGTGATTGAAGAAGACTAAATCATTTAATCAGAAGAAATGTGAGCAATGAAGCACCCTGGGTGAAAGGAGGAGATAGGATGGGAGGATGTTCTGGATTGAGGCAGATCTTATTCCCTGACCAACCAGATGGCTTCTAAGAGAACCTGAGAAGTAGAAAGGGGTCTGGGTCACTGAGTCCCTTATAAAACTTTCAGAATTTTGACTATAGATGAGAAGTCCTAATAAAAATTACTACCTAAATTGTCTAATGTATGCACATTAAGAAAGATAAACCTAAGCTGGGAGAGAGAAACAAAAAAAGTGAGAGAGAACAGAGAGAGAATAATTTATTCATTTCTTTTTAAAATTATATTCACAGAAGAAGTCAAACTTCTGTCAGACTTTCAGAGGAAAGTTGTGGAGGGAGGAGGGGAGAGAGAGGACAGAACAAGAGGATGAGTTGGGGGAGCAAATGAAGAAGGGAGGAGAAGACTTAAGCAAGTGATGTAACCTCAACTGTGGGGATTTATTGGTGAGGTACAGGGCCCTCCATACTTTACAGTTTCTTCTAATCCAAAGATTGATAGTTTAGGATGAGTCAAGTTTTAGCCCAGAAGAAATAAATCAACAGCAGGGCAAAGAGTTTAGTGGGAAGGAAAAAAAAAAAGTAGCATTCCGAGCATGTAATATACTCTACATCCAAAGTTTCTGGGTCAAATAAAATGAGGAACTAATGTGGGAATGGGAAAGAAACAAACTGTGGCTTTACGGTTCTGTCTGTTGTGTGAGACTCAACAAATCTCACCCCATCTGCTGGTCTCCTCCCAGGCACTGTCCAACCCTCCAACAAATTATCCCCCGAAGAGACAGAACCTCAAGTTTCCCCTCCCTAACACTGTTGAAGAGGGGATTTCTTGAGTGTTATCCATTGCTTAATCTAGGAGATAATGATCTTTTCTAGGATAAAAACAGCAAGAGAGAGGAAGAGACCTGTGAGGGGGCTCCTGCATAGCAGAAGATGTGAAGGAAGCTATAGGAACTAGAATGCTCAATTCTTGTTTGCTCACTGCAGCTCTGAGTAATTTAAAGGGGAGGGAAAAACCCAAGAAAATAATTGATTAGATGCCAATTCACATAGCTCTCCTTGTCTGCTTTTTATTATCAGTGTTTCTTTAAAAGGCTAATAGATCCTATTCTTGACAAGCATGAAGCCAGGAGGTGGGATCTCATCCAGTGTTTGCATTTTTCAGCCCACAAGAGGCAATGATTAGATCTTAATATTGTATGCACAAACCACACTCACTGTGTGAACTTTCTTGAGAAGGCTCCCAATCTCAGTATAAAAAGGGAGTTTTTATCAGAATGATTATAAAAGGAAGGGGGGGGAGCACTTCTGGTCCCTTTAGGCCAACTGATTAGAGATGAGTTAATTTTCTTATAAATATTGTAAGGCTATTCTCCCTGTGCAAAGGGAAACCTGAGAAGTCTAGATTTCAGTGATTTGATTCCTTAGCTAAGAATAGCTAAACCTAAGTGGGGGGGGGGGGGGGTAGGGGGATAGGAGGGAGGAGAGGGAGAAGAGGAGTAAAAGTCAACCAGAATTAAAAGGAACATTTGCAAATTAGAGCAAAGCCTTTTGCATCTTAGCTAGTAATTGGGATCAGAGTTTCTCCTCTCCATATCCCGTAAACTAGAAATGAACTTAGTAAAACATGCTGATAGATGCTCTCTATAGATTACATGATCTTACAAAAATACAATGAACAAAACAGGATTAAAGCTCACTTGCCAGAAGAAGTTCATGTGTCCATGTCTCAATATTTAGCATCATCAAATGTCCAGATTTTAGTTATTCGATGCAATATGGTGAAGAAGATACTGCCAACATTTTGTATCTCACTTCAGATAGGATACCTGTGAAGTGTTGTGCAAAAATAGTCACTATGGAATCTCTTTTTTCCTTCCTGATTAAAGATTAAATGAGTTGATTGGACTGTCCCTGGTGTGCCAAGGATTATTGACAGTCTTATAAATAGCACCATTTTCTCTCAGCCTGGACAGCAGCAGTATGGATAAGTACCACGGTCTTTGTACTGCCACAAGAGATCAAAAGTGGCATGACAAACAATGTAAGAAAGCACATTTGGGCCCTGCCTTGAAGGCCAACCCATTTGGAGGAGCATCTCATGCTTGGAAAAAGTTGATGTAGAAACCAAACAGCCCAATTCTGCCATCAGGAAGTGTGTGAGAGTCCAGTTGATTAAGAATGGTAAAAAACCCACTACCTTTGTTCCCAGTGACTGCTGCTTGAATTTTATTGAGGAAAATGATGAAGTTTTAGTTGCTGGATTTGGTCGAAGAGGTCATGCTGTTGGTGATATTCCTGTAGTGCTCTTCAAGGTTGTAAAAGTTGCAAATGTTTCTCTTCTGGTCTTGTACAAATGCAAGAAAGAAAAATCAAGATCATAAAGATTGTATGATGTCTTTGTCATAGTAAAAATCTTTCATGTAAAAAAATAAAAATAAACAGCACCACTTTCTCTTATCTTATCAAGGGAAGAAATCATTCCTAGTCTTTTTCTCTCAGAAGGAAAAACACTAGCCCATGTGTTCTCTGAAGTGGACTAGACCTGGGGTTAGCTCTCAAGAGACCCTGTTACCTCCTAGTGTTCATATAGATTTATAAATAGATAGTGTTTATATCTCAAGGGGACTAGGAGATAATTTGGTTAGTTTTGTTGTTTTTTAGTCATGTTCAAATCTTCATGCTCCCATTTGGGTTTTTCTTGGTAAAGATAGAGGAGTGATTTGACATTTTCTTCTGCAGTTTATTTTACAGATGAGGAAACTGAGGCAAACAGGGCATTTCCTTCTCCAGCTCATTTTATAGATGAGAAAACTGAGGCAAACAGGGGTTAAGTGACTTGCCCAGGGTCACACAGTAAGTTTCTGAAGCCAGATTTAAACTCAGAAAGGTAAGTCTTCCTGACTCCAGCCCTGGCACTCTATCCACTGTGCCATCTATCTGCCCCACCAATCCCATTGACACTTACATTTAGCACTCTATAGGTCTGTTCCTCCTCCCCTTTGTAATCTCCCAAGCTTCATCTATTCCACTTTCTGAACTATCACTTGTCACACTTTGTGACACTACCTCAGCCCCTTAGCAGTAGCTGCATGGGAAAAAAATCTCCCCAACATCCCAACTCCTGACCCCCAGATCTCCTTATGGTAGTGATAATTACCCCTGGACAAGTTAGGATTTGTGCATTGTGCAGCACCAATGAGTAAGAAGTCCATCTGCTCTCATGAAGTTTTGAATGGAATAGGATGAACTGAAAAAGATAAGCAGGCTTAGATAAATTGTGATTTGTATCACAGATTGAATTATATGATCTTTCCTCTTCAAACTAATCCTTCAGTCACCCAGACTTAAAATCTTGGTATTCTCCTTGGCTCCTTATTCTCCCTCACACTACGTATCCAATCACTTAGTTACCACCAAATCTTGTCATTTCTATTTTCCAACTTTTCTCCCCATCTGTCAACTTCACTCCCTTCACATGACCACCACATTAATTCAGTCCCTAATTATCTCTCACCTAATTGATCTCCCTTACTCTCTCCAATTCATCCTTCACATAGCTGCCAAAGTGACTTTTCTGAAAACTTAGATCTGACCCTATTCCTCCCCTACTTAATAAGCAATTCCAGGGACTTCCTATTGATTTCTATTGATTTTAAGACAATGAATTATTTTATCTTTATCCCATTCTTTTAAAATTGCTATTTTGTATAAGTTTTAAGATGCATATAATTATTAGGACAGTGGCACATGAATATAATTGGAAATAAGAAAATACATGTATGTTAGGAATTTGTGCTCAAAAATTTCTTACTGATAGGAATATACAGTGAAAAAAAATTTATAGACCATCAAGTTAGGCTTCAGTACACTATTTCTGACAAATTTTTACCTTTAGTTGTTTATAGTCATATAGAATTTGAAGATCAAGGTTGAAAAGAAGAGACTATGGGGCAGATAGATAACACAGCAGCTAGAGCATCAGCCCTAGAATCAAAAGGATCTGTGTTCAAGTTTGATCTCAGGTACTTGCCCCTAACTGTGTGACTCTGGGCACGTCACTTAACTCCAATTGTTTTATAAAGGCAAAACCAAAAAATACATAAAAAAGAAGATATTATAGAGGAGAAAGACAAGGATGATACCATCTTCCCCATCTTTTCAAGCATCAGTCAATTATGAAATAATTCCTTTCCCTAAATGTTTAAGGACAGTTCAGAAGTCAGAGAAGAAATTAATTCAACTGGAAGAGACTGGATGCTTTTGAGTCTTAACAAATGTGTGCATATAACTAAAGAATAGTCATACATGAAATCCACATTATTATGCTTCTCCCATGGTTTGAAGGGTTTTGGTTGCTTTTTATTTTTGTCCAGGCAATCAGAATTAAGTGACTAGTCCACATTCAAATATCTGAGGCTAAGTTTGAACTCAGGCCAGTACTCTATCCACTGCTTCCTGGTTCTTAAAATATAAGGTGTTTAGTCCATTTCTTATTCCATTTTGACCCAATTGCGTATTTTTTATAAAAAGAATGAATTTTGGAAAAATTTCTTTTATGCTAAACTTCTAATTAAAACTAACAAGTTAAAATAAGTTTAGCAGCACCTATTCTCTCTTTCTCTAAGGGGAAAGGGAAAGAAACAAGCATTTACAGAGCACCTCTCTGGTACCATGCTAAAGGTTAGTTTTTAATCAAATATCTCACTTGATAGTCACCACAACCCTGCACAATTAATGCTCTTATTAACCCTATTTTATAGTAGAGAAAACTGAGCCAGAGATTAAGTGACTTGCCCAGAGTCACATAACTTCAAAATGTCTAAGGTTGTATTTGAACTCAGGTGTTCCTTTATTCTAGGTTCGGGACTCTTTATCTACTGCACTACCTAGTTGCTTTTGTCTTACTATGCATATATACAAATATATACCTATATCCATGCATCCATACATCTGAGAGAGGATATATCTATATAAATATATTTAATACTTTCTTATGCATTTTATATATATATATACATTTATATATATAATATGTATTTATGATATCCCAAATATCTTATCAAATTTTTAAAGGTTTATCTATTTAAATTTAAAGACTTTTGGTTCACCCTGAATATCTGTATCCAATAATACAGTTCAGTACATATTCATTCTTGATATTGTTTAGTCCATTAGTCATGCCCAATTCTTGTTGAACCTTTTTGGATATTTTTTGTTTGTTTATTTTTTCAACAAAAAAATTAGATGTTTGCTATTTCCTTCTTCAGTTCATTTTACAGATGAGGAAATTGAGGCAAACAGAGTTAAGTGATTTACCTAGGGTTAGTTACACTGTCAATAAGTTTCTGAGACCAGATTTGAATTCAGGAAGATGAATCTTCCTGACTCTGGACCAGGTACTCTAGCTACTGCACCACCTGGCTGCCCTAGTGAGTGCTCATAGTAGATAATTATCTAGGCAATAAGTGACAATTAGGAGATGCTGGAGGTTTTTAAGCAGGGTCTGGCTAGGCAATTGTTAGAGATGTTTGAGAGAGGATACTTATTTAGATGCAAGTTGGAATGTGTGGGTTTGGAGGTCCCTTACAGGTCTGAGATTTATTGGCACTCATGCCAAGAGATTTTTGAGGATAAATCCAACCCACTGGACTGACTGAGTGGTCAAACCAATTTATGGGAGGACACTGGTAGCAATCACTTAGGCTGAGATGACATGGATAAGTTGTGATTGGGGTTCCTGGAGACTATGCTAACATCAATAACATCACAGATCTATTGCACCAAAATCCAAAGATCAAAGTAGATTAAGAAAAAAACAAACAAACATGCTCAACAGTTTAGAATAAGGATCTGCCCAAACCAAAACAAGTGGAACATCATGTAGCCTATTACTAATGGCTGTCAGCTATCAGAAATGCCTAATGCTGCTAGACAATAAGATCCCTTTAGGGTTTTTTGTATTAGGAAAAATCAGCATGGGTGCATTAGGGTCATAAAAACTTACTAATGTGCTTTCTCATGGAATTGAGCCATGATATGAGGTTCTGTGCTATGAAATTATATAGTGCCTGTAATCATAAACAAATGTATTACATTAGCAGTTGAGATATCATCTGAGAAAGTGCTATAGGTTATAGCTTGGGTCTTGAAGTCAGATATGAGGCCAGCACCATTATACTCAAGACAACAGAGGCCATGGACAGTGACAGTGCTTGGGGAGGCTCCAAAAGGAGAAAAGGTCAGAGATGGAACACTGAGCTTCTTGCAGAGAGATAAGTAAATGGAAAACTCTAGTATCAATGAAGAATAATGCAGAATGAAGACAGACACACAGGGAGATGCTCTCTCAGAAAGAGATAGGAGCCATGGTCGTCACAGAAGCTATTGATGGTGCCAGTGAGTCAGGAGACAATGGAACTACTGGACAGCTGGTGAAATAGTCTGTCTACATCTCTTCCCTGATAATTTTGATACTAAGTAATGGATAATGATATAGCTTTCTTTAAAAAGAGATTTTATTGCTATTTCCTATTTTTACATTGCCTACTATACTTCCCCTTTTCTCTTCCTTCTCAGATAATCATCCTTTATACAAAGATTTTTTTTAAAAGAAAAAATCAACAAAACTAATTAACTTTTATAAAAAAATCTGATAATATAGCTTATGTTCATAAACTCCCAGTTTTACAAAGAAGTAGGGGATGGTAGAAGGCAAAGTTTATTAACTAGATGACCTCTGAAGTCTTCTGCAAGGAGATGTGATCCTATATACAGAAATAGATTGATAGTGGCACAGTAAATGAAGTCTGGTCCTGCAGTTAGAAGGATTTGACTTCAGATTTTGCCTTAGATACTTACTAGCTCTGTGACCTCAGGTACACAGTTGTTTGCTTAGTTGCCTTAAATATTATTCTAATTATCTTTCTCTATCTTTGTGACATCAAAGAAATATGAACTGTCGGGAAACTTTTCCAATATTTTGCAGAAGTGTTCTGTGTGTTTGTCTCAGTCAACTATAAAGTGGGAAAATAACAGCACCTAACTTCCAGGGTTGAGGTGAGTAATAAATAAACTAATATTTGTGTAGCTCCTAGGACGGAGTTGGTTATATATCAGGCATTATATAAATGTTGACTATTAATATTATTATTGAAAAACTTTACCATCACCTAGACTGGGGAGGAGGTCTCTTTCAGAGGCATAATGTTCCATAGTACCAGGTAATTCTATATGCCTCAGGGTCTATTCTGAAAAATGCAGTCTTAATTAAAAGAAACATAGTTCATCATTAAGTATCTCCAAGAAATCTGCTTTTTCTGATAACTTTGGATAAATTAAGCCAGTTGCACAGAACCAATCTTCAATAAGATAAGAGCCAAGAAGATCCATGCATTAAATGATTTACAATGATAAATTCTTAATGCACAGAGTATTGAGCAAAAAGTATATATATATATATATATATATTATAATACTATTTAAACAGTATCTTTTAACTGAAAAATATATATATATATAGTTTATATGTGACCTATTCTCACAGCACTGCTGTGTGTCTCCATATATCAGTCCTTCAAAAGTTCATTGGTTGGGTGGCTAGGTGGCACAGTAGATAGAGCACCGACCCTGGAGTCAGGAGTACCTGAGTTTAAATCCAGCCTCAGACACTTAATAAGTACCTAGCTTTGTGGCCTTGGGCAAGCCACTTAACCCCATTTGCCTTGCAAAAACCTAAGAAAAACATTCATTGGTTGTTCATAGGCTATAATGTGACCAGAAATAGATGATCTGGTCTTGCAGCAGGACAAAGAAACACAGTGACCATCCTGTGAGTTGCCATGTCAACAGATCTAGAAAAAGATCAACATTGTGTTGGTATCATGTCAAGAGATGGTGAGAAAGGCCCCTACCATGTTGGGTAGATCCTTGTGAAGGATGAACAACCCTCACAAAATGAGAAGGTGAGAATGAGTTGTCATCTATCCCTTTGGAAGGAATACTAACAAAGCTGAAATTGCAAATCTAAGCAAAGAAAGAAGGGTTAAGGATTGAAAAGATGATCCTGGGGATTCTCAGTAACAAACCAACAAGTAAACTTAAAGGAGCCAGAGGTTCAAAGCTCTAGATGTGGAAGGGGCCTTAGATGCTTTGGAATCCCACCATCTCATTTTATAAATAAACTGAGACACAGAAATGTTAAATGACTTTCTTTGAATCACTTAATTCCAGACCAAGAGCTAAGATCATTGAAATTTCTTTGGTAATATTCCATCATCTTTATTTTCATGATTTTTTTAAACCTTTACTTTGTATAACCTTAGAAGCTTGGTAGCACCATAGTATGATGAATGCTAGGTTTGGAATCAGGAAGTAATCTTGAGTTCAAATCTGTCTCAGACACTTATTAGCTTTGTGATCAGGGCAAGTCACTTAACACCATTTGCCTCAGTTTCTTCATCTGTAAAATTAACTGGAGAAGGAAATGACAAATCACTCCAGTATTTTTGCCAAGAAAACCTCAGAGAGTCAGATATGACTGCAAATGACTGAACAACAACAACTTCAATGATAGAGTGAATCTGAATTACTCGCTAATGAATTACCAAGTCACACTGAGAGAAGATGTAGGAACTGAATGATGTTCCCCCAACCTCCCAAAGTTCTAATTTTTAGCCATTTTAACTCTCGGAATACATAGGTTCTGAAACATTATAATATTCTAGAATATTTAAGCAACATCTTTTCATGATGTGTTTTGGATGAATTTTCATTTGGAATCACATATAGTCAACTGGAAAGTTGGTAATATGGAGAGAATATTGATTTATATTTAGAAGATTTGGGTTAAGATTCTGCCTCTGAAATGCAAATTAAAGCATCTCTGAGATACCACCTCACACCTCTCAGACTGGCCAATATGACCAGAAAGGACAATGATCAATGTTGGAAGGGATGCCAGAAATCTGGAACACTAATACATTGTTGGTGGAGCTGTGAACTCATTCAACCTTTCTGGAGAGCAATTTGGAATTATGCCCAAAGGGCAACAAAAATGTGCATATCCTTTGATCCAGCAATACTCCTACTGGGTCTATACCCAGAAGAGATTATGAAAAAGAGTAAAAAGGTCACTTGTACAAAAATATTTATAACAGCCTTGTTTGTGGTGGCAAAAAAATTGGAAATTAAGTGAATGTCCTTCAATTGGAGAATGGCTTAACAAACTGTGGTATAAATATATATATAATGGAACACTATTGTTCTATTAGAAACAAGGAGAGGGACAGGAATTCAGGGAAGCTTGGAAGGATTTGCATGAACTGATGCTGAGCAAGATGAGCAGAACCAGAAAAACACTGTATACCCTAACAGCAACATGGGGGCGATGATCAACCTTAGTGTTCTTGCTCATTTCATCAATGCAATAACCAGTGACAATTTTGGGCTCTCTGCAATGGAGAATAACATCTGTATACAGAGAAAGAATTAGGGACTTTGAACAAGGACCAAAGACTACCTTCAAATTAGGGGAAAAATTATCTTATTATGTAATTTTACTGTCTCATACTTTGTTTTTCTTCCTTAAGGATATGATTTCTCTATCATCACATTCAACTGAGATCAATGTATACCATGGAAGCAATGTAAGGACTAACAGACTTGCCTTCTGTGGGGGGTGGGGGGGAGGGAAGCAAGAATGAGGGGGAAATTGTAAAACACAAAATAAATAAAATCTTTCTAAGAAGAAAGATTCTGACTCTGTAATTTGTTATGTTTGTGACTGTAGGCAAATAACTTAATCTCTCTACACCTCCACTTCTTTATCTATAAAATGAGAGGGTTAGTAGGTGCTTAATAAGTGATTGATTCAAGAAAGTTAGATGAAACTATCTTTGCAGGATAAAATTACTTATTATATGAGTTATTCAAATAGTAAGTTACTTGGCTCTTTATTGGAAGATTTCTCAATCATCTATTATAAAAAAAAAATTATTTACTGTTTCCAGTCATTGTCTTCTGCCTTTTTCCAGTATTCCAGCCTTACCTTTCCTGAGTACTGGCAATGAATGACTTACCTTCTACAGGACTGTCATTTCTTTCTTTCTGTTGTTTAATGAATCAAATTTAGTTTCTATGAATCCTGCTTGGTTTCCTCCTCATTTCCATATCCTAGCTTCTTAAAGTTTGATCTTCTAAAAGAATACTTTACTGTACACTCATTGTTGGTGCCTTCCCTCTTTTAATTATTTCCAATTAATCCTGTATATATCTCATCTATAAGTGGATTATATGCTGTTTCAGTAAGCTATGAGATCCTTGGGAACAAGGATAGTCTTTTGCCTTTGTATCTCCTTTGTTTAGCAAAAATTGTTTAGTCAAATGACTATCAATCATGTCTGACTCTTTAAGATCACTTTTGGGGTGGGGACAGCTAGGTGGTGCAGTGGATAGAGCACCTGTCCTAGAACCAGGAGGACCTGAGTTCAAATGCAGCCTCAGACACTTAATACTTACCTAGCTATGTGATCTTGGGCAAGTCACTTAACCCCATTGCCTTAAACAAATAAATTTTTTTAAAAGATCACATTTGGGTTTTTTTAATTTTAATTTTTAATTTTTTTTTAGATTTTTACAAGGCAAATGGGGTTAAATGGCTTGCCCAAGGCCACACAGCTAGGTCATTATTAAGTGTCTGAGACCGGATATGAACCCAGGTACTCCTGACTTCAGGGCCAGTACTTTACCCACTGCACCACCTAGCTGCCCCCCATTTGGGGTTTTCTTAATAGAGAGATATAGGAATGATTTCCTATTTCCAGTTACAGATGATTTTACAAATGAGGAAACTGAGGCAAACAAGGTTAAGTGACTTGCCCAGGGTCACACAGCTAATTAAGTATCTGAAGCCAGATTTGAACTCAGGGAGAGTTTTCTTGATTCAAAGTTGGACACTATCCACTTGACTATTTAGCTGCCCACTTTGGCACAATGCATAATTCAAGATAATTGCTTTTGGACTGATAGAAAAACTTATGGCCTTATTCATCCTGACCAATTGCACAGAAGTAGATAAACTAGTTTTCTTTTCAAAACATGAAACAGTAACAACAGCAGCCAAAGATTCAGTCACATCAGAGCTTACATGACTAAGTAAAGAAAATATCTAAAGGTAAATGAAGCAAGAGCCCCCTATTCAATGTATTTCAGTTTTTGTTATTTATTCACATTTGAGATATAAGTTTTACTCTATCTGTGACCTTCAGTAATAGCACTGATAACAGGAACATTGCTTTGGAAAACCAGAAAGTTAAACATTAACCAGAAAATTAATTCATGTTCTTTGCCCTACTTTGAATTAGTAAGACACATTTTGAGCATTTATTTTAAAAAATAAGAGATCTGTATTAGGAGAATAATATGCCACCCTTTTTCTGTTGTCTCCTGCCTTGCTGTTGGTAACATGATAGCTCAGGTTACATCAGAACTTCCAAAGTAAACTTGCTCCTCACATGCTTTACAAGAGTGATGGGTAAGCTTTGGAAAGTTCAGCAATTCAGTTCAAATGGAGAATCCAAAGTTGCCAATTATTTGTTCCTCCTGGGTGTCCAGTGTCAAGCTGAAAATTTCATGAAAACAATTTCACAAGCAGTTTTTCCAGAATTTCCTGCTGATGGCAGGAAATGATACAAAAATGAACATGTTTTCTCCCATGATAGGGGACTTCTACTTTCTTCCTGTGTCTGGGTTAAGGCATTAGAAAAAATTTTAAATATGAGTAAAGTGGCTAGATTTTCAAAATGTATAAAAGAAAATGGATAGGTCATCTCATTATAAATATGCATCCCAGTTTGACACAGTTCTGATTTCATAAGCCATTTCCCAATGTGAGTCCAAAACTGATCACTACACTAGCCTATGAAGATGTATCCCTTACATCATGAACTCAAAACTCAATGTTCTTGGAAAGATAGAAAGCAATTCTTTTTGCTACATCCATAATTCAATCTTTCAACTGTTTCATTTATGTCTGGACTCTTCATAACCCTATTTGGAATTTTCTTGGCAAATATATTAGAATTATTTTCCATGTCCCTCTCCAACCCATTTTATAGATGAGGAACTGAGGCAAACAGGGTTATGTGACTTGCACAGGGTCACCCAGCTAGTAAGTGACTGAGGCAAGATTTTAGTTCAGGAAGAAGAGTCTTCCTAATTCCAGGTCCAAAACTCTATGCATGTTACCACCTAGCTGTCCATTTAATTAAAGACAAATGGACCAAATACCAAAATAAAAATTTAAAAGACATGACTCTTTGAAGAGCTTAGCACTTCAGATATGAAAGATATACTACGGAGAAAAGAGAAGTGCCTTTGAATTCTAAAACAAAATCACTTCTGAGCACCAGTTTTTGGTGAGTAGGTAGAGAATACTTTCATATCAAATTTAGTGTAGTTTTATAATTTCATTAATTTTCTCTTAAAACAGAATTCAACAAAATTGTTGATTGATCTTATTGTTATTGTGTTGGCCTTTACAAAATTCAAATAAAAATTTCTATACAATACACATTAATATTCAAATCAAATAATGTTTTAGCACTATATCTACTTTGACTTAAAAAATAAATAAACAAAACTGGTGAAGAGCTGTCCACAAACTTTGCATTAAACCACACTTTTTTTAAAATTTAGAATGAAAGCATCTTAGCAATGAAATTTAACATGGTACTCGTCACATTTGATATCCACATTGATATCTTTAAAAATCCTATTAAAAAAACTTAACATTTATACAAACTTCAAAATTTTCAAAGCACTTTACAAATAATATTTCATTTGATCCTTGCAAAGACCCTACAAAGTAGATGCTATTATTATCTTCATTTTACATATAGGGAAATTGAGGCAAGCAGAGATTGGGTAGCATACCCAGGGCTACAGAGCTAGTAAGAATCTCAGACTGAATTTGAACTCAGATCTTCCTGACCCTTGGTCTCTCTGTGCCACCTAACAAATCATCATTCAACACTTTAACAGACCTATTATTTCATCATTATTTCATCAGGTAGGCCTTCTTCTCTCTGTTGGAATGGATCACATTTCACTGGACTTTAGCAAATGGACTGCATGATTTCCTGTGGCCAAAAATATATATATATTGTCACTTGGTGGGCAATTTTATGATGACAAGTATTTCCAATCTAACAGAGACTGGCCCTTGATTAACAGATTGCCCAAACCATTTCCATGTTCTTATTTGAATTATTTCTAGCTTGATAGAAATTATCAGTTTGTGCCAGATTTGTTGTAGCCCT
The DNA here is from genome assembly GCF_037893015.1 of Macrotis lagotis. NCBI lineage: Eukaryota > Metazoa > Chordata > Mammalia > Peramelemorphia > Peramelidae > Macrotis > Macrotis lagotis. The sequence continues at coordinate 454,196,648 of NC_133666.1, read as the reverse complement.
TCAGAACCCAGAGTTGATTCTACCTGCATGGGTGGAGAATTTTTAAATGGAAAAATGCATAATAGATCCATGGAATTTTTTATCTGTCAGGGGACCTTAGAGACCTTAGACAGCTAAGAAATTAAAGATGACTGCTCACATAGTCTTTTTATTTTTTACTTCATATTCCACTATCACATCCTCTTTCCCCTTCTTCCTTTGATTTCACTTTTCTCCTTTATTTAATCTATATTTTCTTGCCTCTTTTCTTCTTATTTGTCACTTTTGTCTATGTCTGCTTTTGTCTTTTTCTTTTAATCTACAAATTTTCTTTCTATAGTCTTCTTGCATATTTTTCATATTATTTTCCACTTATTGCTTTTTTTGGACTTTGAATTGAATTCTCTAATCCAATAGACCATATTGATATGACCTCGATCATATATATATAGATAGTCATGCTAGGGGGATGCTGATGGGAATAGAGCTAGAATAGGGGGAAAAAGAGTCCTGGGCCTTAACTGTTTTATTTTACATATATATATGTATATACACGTATGAATATGTATTCATATATATAAATGCATATACACACACTACATTTATGAGTGCATTTAAGTATATTTGTATGTTTTTGTTCCTTCTCTGTAAATTTCATTTCACATCCTACCGCATGCCCAAAAATGTGAAACTATGTTATTTGTTCTTGTTTAATTTTCCCTGATTTAATTAATAAGAGAAGATTAGTGAGTCAGGTTTAAAGATAGAAAAGAAATTTTCAATCCCCTAATACAGAGGTTCTTAGGCATGGACCCCTGTGGCAGCCTCAGGAAGCCTATGGGCTTGTACACATAGAATTATGAAAGAAATCAATTCTAATGGAATATAATAAAAATATTTTTAAAAACAAGATCATGGACTCTCAGATCAGAACTTTTGATCTAATATAGACTCTTCATTTTTCTAAGATAAGTGGAAGAGAGTTATTCCAAAATAAATCTTCCAACTATTGAGTTGACCCATAGTTTATTAAAATCAGGCATAGAATTAGCTTCTGCTTAGCAGTATATACCAAGTTCCCATCTCCCTCATTAAAAACGCAAATACTTTGAAGACAGCCTTTACAGAATCCTATAAGTAGATAAAAATAATTTTATTGAATCCTTTATTTCTATCAGAAAAGTTTGAGAATTATCTGTTGTAATAAATAGAAATACTATTAATGAAAGTTTTATGTAATGATATTCAGGATCTTGACTATTTGTTGCCTAGCTACCTTTTTACTTAGTTGTATGAAAAGTAACTCAGTTTTGATTAAATACAGTCATGACCATTGTCATCATTACGCATTCAATTAGACACCTACTCGTGGTCAATGTCCGATGAGGCTGTGTACAAAGAAAATACTATTGATCTGTTCTCTGGCCTATAGGAGTTTATAGCATAAACTCCTGTGGCTGGTCTTCATCTTACTAGTGTCATAAGGCAAACTTAAACTCAGAGTCAAAGGAATTTATGATTATCCAGAGAGACAAAGCATTTACTCTGACAGCTTTATGTGGTTATAACCTACAGCCAGGCAATGGTCTGAAGTTTCATCTTTGTTGCAAGTAGGCCCTCTGATGTAAGCGCCTGTACTATATTCTTGGTCCTAGAGATTTTGGAGATATTGACTCACAAACTAAATATTAAAAATAGAGCAAAACAAAACAAATACAAACTTTCTCTCTTTATATCTCTACATCTTCCTAGTAATTTCACCAAAAAAAGGTAGACAAACATCCTTTCCAACTTATCAAATTCATGTTCCAAGGACTTCTTGCATCTAGAGCACTGACATATCACAGTAATTCTGTGCTTGGCCCCAGAATTCCTACTAGGGATTCTATTTGAATCCCAATCCCCTAAATAAAACTAATGGCCTTCTTCTCCATCATGCTAAGTGATCCTTCCCATAAGTGATCCAATTTACATAATTCTAGCACACATACACACCATTCATTTGCTAATTTTTTAAAATGCAAGTTTTCTAGCATAGCCATTTCTTATAGTCAAAACAACGAAAGGAACTTACCCAAATACCCTGAAATAATAACTAGTTTATACTTCTTAAGCAGCTACATACTTGAGACTCTCAAAGGGCTTTCATAACTCTAAGCCATGAATTTTCTACTTGAGGATTTTTTTTATGGAAGGATGAGAAACAAGTATTTGAGAAATGGAATTAAAATCTCTCTTTGAGCTCATAGCTCAAAGGATTATGGTAGAAAAAAAAATTAAGTCCCAGATTTGAAGTAGAGTAGGAAGAGCTCTGGTCTAGGAGTCAGGCAACTAGATGTTTGGTTCCAGGTTTGTCTTTAATCAACAATGTGACCTTAGGGAAGAAAGGAATAGCCCAGGCATATGCTTTACAAATATGATCTAACTTGATCCTCAACAACAACCCTGGGAATTAGTGCCTTTCTTATTCCCCTTTGACAGTTGAGCAAACTAAGTTTAAATGACTTACCCAGGATCACACAGCTAGTGTCTGAGTCTGAATTTGAATTTAGATCTTCCTGTTCCAGACTTAACACTCTGTGCAATGTGCCACCACTAGTTGACATTAGGGTAATGATTTAATTTCTCTGAACCTTCATTTCCTTATTTGGAAAATGAAGGCATTAGAAAAAGGATCTATGAAATTTATTTCATCTTCAAAATTCTATATTTTTTTGACTTTTATTTTTCTGTCCCTTAGTTCTAGACAGGCCAAGGACATAAATGAAAGATTTTTTTATAATATTTTATTTTTCCCAATTATATATTAAAACAATTTTTAAAAATCTTTTTAAACTTTTATCCTTGTAAAAGTTTTTTTAATTTTATCCAAATTTTATCCTTTCTTTTCTGTTTCTCCTCCTCCCTCCCTGAAATGGCAAGCAATCTGATATAGATTATGCATATACAATCATATTAAAAATGTCCATATTACTTATTTTGTACAAAAAGAAAGAAGGAAAAAAGAGAGAAAGGAAGATAGCAAGAAAGGAAGGAAAGAAGGAAAGAAGGAAGAAAAAAAGGAAGATAACATGCTTCAGTCTGTATTCAGACTATAGTTTTTCTCTGGAGATGGACAGTATGCTTCATCGTGAGTCCTCTGGGATTGTCTTGAATCATTGTATTGCTGAAAATAGCTAAATCAATGAAAGACTCATTTCAAGGAAGTATTTTGGCCTAATAAAGAAAGTGTTGGATAGGGTACTAAAAAGACCAAGATTCAGATCTTCCCTCTGACTCATACTAGCTGTGTGACTCTGAGTAAATCATCTGATCTCCCTGAAACTCACTTTCCTTATCTGTAAAGTGAGGAAAAATAATACCTATAGTGTCAATTCACAGAGTTGTTATGAGAATCAAATGGATTAATCTATGCAAAGTGCTTTGAAAACTTTTATAATGCCATAAATTATCATTTACAGTTATTTCTACTAAAGAAAGTCCCATCAACAATTCTTTAGACTAACATACAAAAATCAAGTATTCACTAGGCTACTTCCTTCCTTACCTCTTGGCAAAATAGTTGCTTAACTGTAGTGTGCTCCATCTTTAACCCCTACCCTCACCACACCCATCTCCCCCCCAAAACCCCAACTCCTCCTTGTCAACTGACTGGCTGACTCAAATTTGATCATTAGTATGTCATCATTCTGTCCCATGAAAAGATCAAATATGTCCATGTTAGCTGGAAGTAGTAGCTCATTCAATTTCATCCATCATTTAAGTCTCAGTTTCAATAACGTTATCAGATCTTTTCCTAAAAACAGATTGCAGTATTGAGAATAGCTTGAGAGTGGCAGCTAAGTAATACAATGGATAGAGGACTGGCCCTCCGGAGTCAGGAGAACTTGAGTTCAAATCTGGTCTCAGACACCTGACATTAGCTATGTGACTTTGAGCAAGTCACTTAACCTTCATTGCCTTAAATCCAGAGCTATCTCCAGTTGTCCTAAGCCACTGGACACAGATGGTGCTGAATGAGAAACTGAGGCTGGTGACTTAGCACTCAAATCCTATTCACTTGCTTGTCATGGTGTGTCATAGCCTTCTTTGAAAATGAAGAACAAAACATCAGCATCTCTTAGGGACTGTTGTGTGTGGGAATACTGTAAATTATCACCTGGTGCCTTTCAGCATCAGAACCTTGTTTTACTAAGTGCCACAGGAATGGGAATGGATTAGAGATTGGGAGTTATTTAAGTACTGGTATTTGGTTCAATAAACAAAGACCTTGGAGACCTTGAAGATCTGGACGGAATATTTGTCTCCCTTGTCTCCCACCCCTTCCATGCTTGTCTGGGGAAGGTTGAGGGAATCCAGAAGTGGGACTCAACATGAGTCCAGAAAAGGGACTCAACAAGCATCAGCCTGAAAGGACCTCAGAACAGTAGGCTTGAAGGACAGGGAATCCCACTTTGGAAGAACAATGTACTAGATTTGGACCCTAGTTGCATTTCTTAGAAGTGAAATGTGGTCCTGGATCAGTTTTCTGTGCCTCAGTTTCTTCACTGAAGATACAAAATCAATGGTTGGTCTCAGTTTCTTCATTGAAGATACAAGACCAATGATTCCTCAGTTTCTTCATTGAAGACATAAGATCAATGGTTGGTCTCAGTTTCTTCACTGAAAATACAAGAGCAATGATTGGTCTCAGTTTCTTCAATTTAGAGATAAGACCAATGAGTGGCCTCAGTCTCTTCAAAGAAGAGGTAAAATCAATGAGTAGCCTCTAAGAGCTCTAGATATTCTATGATACTAAGAAAAAAATCCACCTCCTTTTCAAGTTTTGCCCAATATCCTGTCTTCCTTCGTTTCCCCCTATACCCTTCCAAGGATTACCAGAATCCCCTTCTAAGTTTCTATGTGTAGACGTTTAAAAACAAACAAAAAAAAGCATCAAAGCAGGGTGTGTTTTGTGTGTGTGTGTGTGTGTGTGTGTGTGTGTGTATGTGCCTGTGTGTGTGTGCACTTTACACCAATCGCTGGAGGAAAAAGCCCCCACTAGGGTCTACTCCAGGGTCTTATGTGTTTGCTTTAATGGGGCTTTGTTGTCTCTGAGAATGAAGGAGCCAAGGGAATGTGATGTCACTGTATAAACAAGAGGAAGGGTGGGGGGTGAAGGAGCCAAGGAAGGAGAAGAGGGGGAGATGGAAGAAGTGGTGGGAGGACGGGGTGGGAAACAGATTTAAAAAACAAAGTGCCCTAGACTGGGGGAGCAAGAGAAGGAAGGAGAATTTTCAGGTCAGATAAAGAAACCTAATGGAATTGTCAGTGAAGTCCTAGTCTGGGAGCAGGGAGGGGACGGCCCCCAAGAGAAGGGCTTTGGGGAAAACAATCCCGCCCTGAGCTAATTCCCCTGATTAAAACTGCATTAGTTTGGAGGTGTCAGGGACACGCAGCTGTTTTCAAGGAAACTCTGGCTCCAAGAGGTCCTCCCATGCAGGGCAGCTGGCCCGCGCTATCTGGAGGTAAACGTCAGGGAGACCCACGTCCTCTGCCTGACAGGCCCTGGCCAGCGTCCTGCTGCTGAGGGTCGCGCTAATTTACATCCACTCTGTGTACATTAACTTATCTACAGCCGAGCTGGCGGGGCCCTTTCAGTCAGCCTGTCTCCTGGGCAGGCTGCGAGACTTCCCTGGCTCAGGGGCTGGCTCAAGTGGGGACTGGCGGCCGCCCCTGCCAAGTCCCGGCCCAGCCCTGTGAAGAACAACAAACCCAGAGCCCGGCCCCCTGGCAGAGGGGCTGCCCGCGGAGGCCGGGGCCGGCGGGCCCGGGCTCGGGGCTGCGGGGCTTGGGACTGGGCGCTGGGCTCCTCCGGGGTCGGGGGTGCAGGAACTGGGGCGGATGGTGGGGACTGTCGGAGGAGCAAGGGGAGGAGGTGGGGCTGCTCGGGGACCGGGAACTCAGTGTAGGGACGGGAATCATAACTGGAAACGAGAATGGGGGAGGGGAAGGGGGGCACTTCATGAGGAGTGAGGGGAAACGAGGAGAGACCAGACTGGCCAATGGCTAGAAATGAAATCCTGGAGTCGCTAATTCTGATTCATGACTCATTTTGGGGTTACTCTTCCAGTGACAGGCAGGACAGTTCCTGATTATTTGTAGTTCTCTGGCTTTCATTCTGCTGTAATTAAGCAGTCAAATGAGGCTCATTTAATAGCAGTCGTAGGTTCCTGCCTTCTAATGATGTTTTAAGTTTCAGTGGGGTAACTAGAGGGGACAGGGGATAGGAGGAGAAGGAAGAGAAGGGCAAGAATAGACAGATAGATGGATAGATGGATAGATGATGGATAGAAGACAGACGTGTGTGTGTGTGTGTGTGTGTGTGTGTGTGTGTATACTTTTCATGTCTTTCTATGACAGTTTAGGGGGTGAGGGGGCAACAGGAAAGGGGAGATAGAGTTTCTCTGAAATTCATATTCATTTAATTCATTCTATTCATAGATAGATTCTTCTTCCCTGACACTATTTGTGAGAAGTCTAGTGGGTCTTGAGTCATTTGTTGGATTTTCTACTTTTTCTCTTTTGGCACCAAACTAATCATTACCCTGGGTGGGTACAGTGGGTTGTTTTTTTTTTTAGTTTTTTTGCAAGGCAGTGGGGTTAAGTGGCTTGCCCAAGGCCACACAGTGGTAATTATTATCTGAGATCGGATTTGAACTCAAGTACTCCTGACTCCAAGGCCAGTACTCTATCCACTGTTCCACCTAGCCGCCCCTGGGTACAGTGTTTTAATGAGCCCTAGAAGGTATTTATGGAGCTGACTGTTTCTCTGACTTTAAATTTTGATAAATTGTATTTCAAGTGAATTTGGAAAGAATCAAAGACTCAAGGAAGGAATTAAGAATAAAATAGAGTCTGTGAAAACATTAAGCAAAGTTTACCACATATATTTTATCTCTTTCATGAAGCTTTTCATGATTGTCCCCTGTCCAAAATGGAACATGGTTCTCATTTCCACAGTCTGCATTCTGCTTTATAGTTATTTACACCACACCTCCACTTTTAGCCATATCCTCAGTAAAATCTGGGAGCTTCTTTGTATGCTGGTATAACCAAGCACATTGCTTTGATTTATTAAGCCCACAAAATATGTACAGTGAACTGAATGAAATGAGAAGAAATGGAGTATTCATCTCCTGTATGATGGAAAAACACTTTTCAATATGTGGGATTTAAGAATATGAAACATAGTATTTTGGACCAAATATATGATATTACTCTGGTCGTGATTCTTGATTTTCTATTCAGTTCAGTTATTTCTTTGATTTCTCCACACTGGTTTTATTATTATTTCCATAGTAGTTTCTCGTCTGTGAAGAGCTCTTGAGGTCTTCTGAGATGCCTGTGCACATACCTAGGGAGGTGAATAGAACAAAACTGAGAAACTCAATTGTTATTGATTACATTTCCTAATCTCCATATTTGGAATGAAGTTCTGTTCCACCCTAGCAAGAACAGCTAGATGGTGCAGTGGATAGAGCACTGACCTTGGAGTCAGGAGAATAAGAGCTTGAATCCAGCCTCAGATACTTACTAGCTGTGTAACCTTGGGCAAGTCACTTAACCCTGATTGCCTTGCATCCAAGGCCATCTCCAATCATCCAGATTCATAGCTAGTCACTGGATCCAGATGGCCCTGGAGGAGAAAGTGCAGTTGATAGCTTAGTACAATACCCCCCCCAATTCAATTCATGTGCATGTCATGGCATCACCTCCCTAATGGGGAGAGAACAAAGGACAAAAAAAAAACCCAAAACACATCATCTACTCTAGCAAGAACATGGCATTTTCCCAGATCTTTTTACCACCTATAGGTTCACCCTCAAACAATAAATCAACAAGCATAACAAGCATAAATACATGTGTATATCAGAGGAAAGCTAGGTATGACAGTGATTAGAGTTTAGGACCTGGAATCAGGAAAGAGTAGCCATAGAGAAAGAGGGAGTCATTTAGATAGGGTGAAGAAAAAAGATGGCAAGGTGAGTGGGAAAAATAAGTCAAGGAAAAATAAAAAAGTGGAAGGAACAAATGAATAAAAGAATGAATGAATCAGGTCTGCTCATTGGACTACTGACCATTTGCTCTAAGCCCATAATTTAAATTTTAAATTAAATTATAAATGATAGATTTTTTAAAAATTGAAGTCCACACCATCAAAAATAACAGTTGTGATTTTAAAGCCTTTTGCTATATTCACAATTCCTATTTCCAAGAAAATATCCTGGAAACAATAAAACTTATTTTGCTCAAATTATCATTATACCTGCCCTTTACAGTAGCTTCTGTCCTATAATCCATAATACACAAAATACTTACTCTAATGCTTTGATACATCTGCAGGAGTGTAGAACGCAACAGATCAATGCCTTTTCCTCCTCTTCCACTTTTGCTCATGTTCTTGTCCAAATTCTCCTGGGGGGGGGGGGGGGGCAGGGAGTGTCAGATTAATGGAATGCCTTCCATTAGAGTTCTTGACATTGTGCGGATACTAATAAAAGATCTGGACTTTCCATAACATAAGTCTTATGTAACACTTGCTACATCACTCCTCTTCTGCTCATATATCTTTCTGATAATATCCTTTATGCTGTCTCTCTCCTGTAATTCTTTGTTTAAAAAATGTTGAAGCCTATTCAATTTTAAGTCTTCAGAGACAATAATATATCAATTGACTTTCCTAGAAATGAAGCCATAAGATTTATTGCAGCTGAATGCAAAGATGACTCAGAAATTCTTTTTGGAGAAGCAAATAAAAGAATTGGTGGAATTTATGTTATTGACTGGGCAGCTAGATGGTGTAGTGACCAAAGCATTGGACCTGGAATCAGGAAAATTCATCTTCATGAGTTCTCTGATACTAGCTGGGTAACCTTGGGTAAGCATTTAACCCTGTTTCTCCCAGTGTCTCATCAATAAGATGGGCTGGAGAAAAAAATGGCAAACTACTCCAGTAATTTTGTCAAGAAAATCTCAAAATGGGTCACGAAGAGTCAGACATGACTGAAATGACTCAACAACAACAAATTGTTAATTATCTAAAGGTAACAAACAAGTTCATTTCATGGGGCATTTGATCATAACTTGCAGGGTTTATGATAAACATTTGTTAAAAAAAAGACCACTGTAAAAAAATTATAACATACTTCAGTATCTGTTACAGAGGTTTAAGAAATAAAGAAATTTTACAAAGATATCCATAAGATCCTCCACATTAAATGGACATATGCTTTTATTTTGAGTGACTTAAATGCAAAGATGGACATATAGACTTTTCCTAATTCTTTCCACTATCTACACTTTACTCACCTCCCTTCCTCTCACCCCAAATGGCTTTGTTCTTCTTTACTCGCTTTTTATATACAGGATTATTGGCTTCCCTGACAGAATGTAAACTCCTTGATGGCAGAAACTATATTTCATTTTGCATAGCATAATTCCAGGCAAATGCTGTTGTTGTTGTTGCTATTGTTAATTCAATTATTTCAATCCTGTCTGACTCTTTGTGACCCCCATTTGGGCTTTTCCTGGCAAAAACACTGGAGTGGTCTGCCATTTCTTTCTCCAGATCATTTTACATATGAGGAAACTGATGCAAATAAGGTAAGTGACTTGCCCAGGGTCACATAACTATTACATGTCTGAGGCCATATTTGAACTCAGGAAGAGGGGTTTTCCTGATTCCATGCCCTAAACTCTAATCACTGTGATACCTAGCTTTCCTCTGATATACAGCAGGTATTGATGCTTGTTAATTTATTGTTTGAGGGTGAACATAGGTGGTAAAAAGGCCTTTAGAAATGTGATTCAGCTGATGTTGAGTGAGATGAGCAGAACCAGAAGAACACTGTACACCATAACAACAACATGGGGTTGATGATCAATCTTAATGGATTTGCTCATTCCAACAGTGCAACAATCAGGGACAATTTGGGGGTATCTGCGATGGAGAATATCATCTGTATCCAGAGAAAGAATTGAGGAGTTTGAACAAAGACCAAAGACTATTACTTTCAAATTAGAAAATTAGAAAAAAAATTAGAAAAAACCCATTATCTCATTTTGCTATATCTTATATTTTATTTTATTTCCTTAAGGATATGATTTCTCTCTCGACACATTCAATTTATTTTATTGCATAGTATGGAAACAATGTAAAGACTAACAGACTGCCTTCTATGGGGGTGGGGGAGGGAAGTAAGATTAGGGGGAAAAATTGCGAAATTCAAAAATAAATCAATTTAAAAAAAGAAATGTGATTCAGGAGTAAGAAAGACTTAGAGACTAAAGATTCTTTAGATAGAGGGTGCTTACTGTCAATGTAATTATGGCCAAGGCCAGTCTATTGGATTAATACATATAAAGATCAAAAACCAAATTATCTGGAAATGAAACTAAGCCAATTTGGTTTTTCTATATGAAGTGAATAAAGGATAAAGCAACCTCAGCAACCTTAGTAAAATGGAGATGGAATAGATGATCTCTAAAGTCTCCTCCCAATGAAAAATTCTGTGAGTCTTCTCTAAGCATCAGGGTTCCCATTCCTAAGTCATTTGAGTTTTTGTACAAGCTAAGTAGCACCAAATTACTGATCTAATTACAGATTGTTTATTAACATAATAGACTTGGCTGTAAGTCAGTCAATAAACATTTAAGCACCTACTAGGTGCCAAGCATTCCCCTAAGTGTTGTAGAGACAAAGGTAAAAAGATAGCTAGACCCTGCTTTCAAGGAGCATGCATATAAGGGGTGAGCTGATAGAACAGAAAACATGCAAACAACAATGTACAAGCAAAGATATCTATATCTATCTCTCTTTCTCTCTCTCTCTATATATATATAAAGGATAAGTTACAGTCAACAAGTCAAAAAGAAGGTATTAGCATTACAGTGGATTATGTAAAGCTTTTCATAGAAAGGAGAATTTTAGTTGGGACCTGAAAGAAAACCACAAAGATAGGTAGCAGAAATGAGAAGAGAGAGAGAGAATTCCAGGCGGGGGGACAGCCAGTGAAAATGTCTAAAGTTGAGAGAAATAATATCTTGTATGAGAAACAGCACAGAGATCCTGGATTGTTAGGGCATGTGGGGATGGTAAAATGTAATGTGTAAGCATTCTGGAAAGGCTGGGGAAGATGAGGGAGGGGAAAGGGCTGTATTATGCAAGGCTTTGAATGACAAAAGATTTTATATTTGATTCTAGAGGTGAAAGGGAATCACTGGAGTTTGTGGAGTGAGATATGTGTACATGTGTATTTTAGGAAAAAATCAATTTGATATCTTGATAGAGGATGAACCAAATAGCAAAGAACCCAAACAGAAGGTTATTTTAGAAGGGTGGTGGTAATGTCAAAGAAAGGCATCTAGGTGATATAGTAGATAGAGTGTTGGACCTGGAGTCTAGAAAGACTCATCTTTATGAGTTTAAATCCAGTCTCAGACAATCACTAGCTGAATGACCCTGAGCAAGTCACTTAAACTTGTTTAAGTTTTATCATCTGTAAAATGAACAGAGAAGAAAATGGCAAACTGCTCCAGTATCTTTGCCAAGAGAACCCCAAATAAGGTCACAAAATGTCAAACAATTGAAACCACTCAACAAAAACAACAATAAATGGCAGAGGAGATAAGGAGTAGATGAAAGATGTAATAAAGGTAAAAGTGACAAGTGTTGGAAAGAGAGTAGAGTTAGAGAGCAAGAAAGAGAGAGAGAAAGAAGAAGAAAGAAAAAGAGAAGACAGAAGAAGAAGGTAAAGAAGCAGAAGGATGAGGAGAAACAGAAGAAGAAGAAGAAGAAGAGGGAGGAGGAGGAGGAGGAGGAGGAGGAGGAGGAGAAAGAGAAGAAGGAGAAGAAGGAGGAGAAGGAGAAGGACAAGGAAGAAGAAGGAGAAGGAAGAGGAAGAAGAAGAAAAAGATGAAGAGAAAGAGAAAGAAGGGGAAGAGGAAGAAGAGGAAGAAGAAGAAGGAGGAAGAGGAAGAAAAAAGAAGAAGAAAGAAGAAGGAAGAAGAAGGAAGAAGAAGGAAGGAGAAGAAGCAGGAAGGAGAAGGAGGAAGGAGAAGAAAAAGGAAGGAGAAGGAAGAAGGAGAGGAGGAGAGAGAAAGAGAAGTTGAGGATGTCATCATTAAAATTGCAAATTTAATGGGAGTTTGGCATTGCTTTTGACAATAATTGGGAAGTTAGGAAGAAGAGAGAGTTTTATGAAAAAATAATGAGATGAGTTTTGTACTTGTTCACCTTTCATTCATTCAACAAGTATTTATTGCCTACTTTGTACAAATCATGCTATGTATGTTGTGTCCAATTGTGTCCAACTCTTCCTCACCCATTTGGGGTTTTAGCAGAACTACTAGAGTGGTTTGTTATTTCTTTCTCAAGCTCATTTTACAGATGAGGAAACTGAGGCATATAGGGTTAAGTGACTTGTACAGGGCCATAAACTAGTAAGCATCTGAGACTAGTTTTGAACTTATGTCCAGTACACCATCTACAATGCCACCTAACTTCTTACACTATTAGAAAATATAAAAGGATAGCAAATGAGAGAGAAGAGAGGGAGAGGGAAAGGGAGAGGGAGAGAGAGAGAGAGAGAGAGACAGAGACAGAGACAGAGACAGAGACAGAGACATACAGAAACAAAAAGGCATATAGAAAAAACTTTTCTTATGCACTTACTATATGTTAGAAATTGTACTAAAGTTCAAGATGGCAGGGCAATCCTTTCCCTCAAGGAGTTTGCATTCAAATGGGAAGATAACACATACAGAGCCTCTAAAGAAGGTCAGAAGGTGTACTTACACAACAACATGATGAAGAATTTAGAGGCCTGATCCCCCAAAAGATAAGATGAACTCTCACTATCAGAACCAGAGGAAAAATTCAAGATTCAGATGGGAGGAAGATGAAGATAATAGAGAAAAGTCTGGGTGAGGAAACTCTGTCATGGTGAAGAGATATAGTATAACACTTAATCCCCAACTCTAGGAGTTTATAATCTATCTTTTAAAGCTAGCTCTCAATATTTCAATCTGAGTAGCATGTAAAAGTTATAAACAGGATTCATAATGAACTGAAAAGCTCAACTCTCCAGTCAGGCACTGTTTTCCAAAGCTGATACTACAGTTTGTGGAATGTTTAAGGAATACCCCAGAGTCTTATGAAAAACCTCACTAAACAAAGACCACACCAGATATGGTTGGAGAAGAATGTAAATATGAAAGCATCCAAGGTATTTAAAAACTCCCATGCAGTTCCTGCCATTATTGTATGGGTATCTAATGATTAAAATATTATACATTCATAATCCAAGGTTCTAGATACATATTCTTATCCAAAGTTCTAAAATTACAAATTATCAGTGTAAACTCAGATGTCTCTTCTAATCATATTAATCTTTAAAATATATATTCTTTGAATATTTTAGTCACTTAAACTTTAACTCAGCATTTTACTAAATAGTTTGTAGCAAATTGTTACATTTTGAAAATGGAAAAACCAACCAACCTATGCAACAATTTATTGAAACTCACCCCCAAAGCCCAAAACAGTACCAAGAAAAGAATCCAGATATGTTAGAAACAGTTTGACTTCTCTTCAAGTACCTCTTTCTCTCCAAGAGTGTGTTAGATATTCTTTTAATTTAAAATACTTAAAGGTTTTATGGATTCTGTGTGTGTGTGTGTGTGTGTGTGTGTGTGTGAGAGAGAGAGAGAGAGAGAGAGAGAGAGAGAGAGAGAGAGAGAGACAGTCTTTTTGTGTCAATAAGTCTATAGAATTCCCCCTAGGAAATTCATAAAAGGGAAGTTCTACCATTTAGGTGGGTAAGTTTGAATACTGAGCACTCAGGGCTTTGGAATGTGTCTGGATAGCATTGCCTTCTACTGGCTGGAACCACCCATTCCCAAGTGCATGTAACTGTCTCCCTCTAGTGGAAGATATATGATAACAATTGGCAATCAAATGTGGAACAAGGATAAATGTCTTTCATGAATGGCTTATCTATGAGATAGCAAATGACAGATGAGAATGATCAAATGCTGCCCATCTTGGACACATTTCCCAGTGGGATGGGTGGTCCTGAGTTGTTCCCTCTGTTGGCAGTTCATTGTTTTTTTGCTGAACCCACTTTTTCTGTTTCCTGTTGGTCTGATGGAATTTCCAGGAACAGCCCTGGTTTCCTAGCAGAAAATTCCTTCTATTTAGATATCCTAGCAATAGAGTTCATGCTGGTCTGAAGTGCTTTCTTTGTTTTTATTGTAAGTTTCTATGATGGAGCTTACAAGGGAATATATATCTTGCTTTTCATAGTGGGGAAAATCCAAAATTCAAAATCAGAGGTTCTGGGTTCATAGGGTAACAACAATAGAGCTGGAAAGGACCTCAGAAGCTAGTTGGACTAATCTCATCATTTTTACAGATGAGCACCCTATAGTCCAAGATGGTTAATTGCTCAAGTTTTCATAAGGAATATCATAGACAAGATTTGAACCCAGGTTTTTTCTTGTTATGTTTTTCTTCAGTGCCAGTGTGTTTTGTACAGCCTGTTTGGAATCTTAGCTTTGTTACTTTACATTTCTGCAGCCTTGGTCAATACAATTCTTTGGACCTGAGATTCTTTATCTAAAAAAATGGGAGACTTTGGAGCAGTGAGATAGAGCACCAGTCCTGGAGTCAAGAGGACATGAGTTCAAATTTGGCCTCAGACACCTAATGATTACCTAGCTGTGTGACCTTGGGCCCCATTGCCTTGCCAAAAAAGGGTGGGGGGGGGGGGAGTTGGGGCAGATGAATTCTAAAGATTATATTTTAGCTCTAAATGCATTATCTGCTGGTATCTAGATTCCTTTGAATCTAATTTTATATGATTCTAAGATTCTGTGTTTTAGAAGTTCCAAGTTAAGTAACTTGGACAAACCAAGGGAGTTGATATTAAATTATTATCATGTTAGTATTAAATGTTGTAGGTCATTAAATATTGGCTGGTTAATATTCTCCTTGTTAGAAGGATTTCCTACAAGAATCATGAATGGTGTTTATAGAGTCTCAATATATATCTTGCATATTGTTCAAGTCTCTACACCATGCATTAGACCAGTAACCATAATTATTTGAAGGATTCTTAAGATTAGCTCAGGTTCTATCCACATGATAGAATTGGAAATCCTGGTCCTCAAATACCCATGTTCTTAAGCGATCAAAGTGTTGAGTTGGTGCTGAATTTCTTTATTGATGTCAGTTTTCTATGAAAGATGACTTCTGGGCACAGGAAATGCTCTACATTCTCTAGAGCCTTACCAATGGTCTGAATTGCTGGAATTTACATTAATCGGTGGGAATTTGTTAAAAGAAGACCTTGGTCTTGGCATTAAATCTCTTTTCATTTTCTCATATAGATATCTGTGATTTTTCTGAAGAGCAGTTTCTTAACAGACTGAAGTTGAATGATCTTGATTCAGGATGGAATGTGTTGAGGTGAAACTGGAATCATAAAAATATTTAGTGCCAGAAAGAATCCTGGAGGTCATCAAATCCAATCCCATAATTTTTCAGGTGATGAAACTGTGGTAGCAGACATGCCTTTGGGTACTTTACCTGCTAGCCACCTTAATAGTTGAGAAAGTGAAATCAAAAGACCAGAGGGAGATCTTGGGGTGGGGGGGTGTTAGGTTTTTGCAAGGCAAATGGGGTTAAGTGGCTTGCCCAAGGCCACACAGCTAGGAAATTATTAAGTGTCTGAGACTGGATTTGAACCCAGGTACTCCTGACTCCAAGGCCAGTGTTTTATCCACTATGCCACCTAGCCACCCCCAGAGGGAGATCTTTATAAGGTAAAGTGATATGACTAAAGTCATTAGAGCCCAGACCACCTATCAGTACTATGCCTTTTCTAGATTCTGACTCCTCAAATGGAAAATGAATTAGTAGTTTCAGAAGAAATGCTGTATAATTTTTTTTAAAATCCAAACTCTTCTGTTATTCAATGCTCCTTAAAGAGTTTAGAGACAGCTAATGTAAATCCTTTTTATAAATTAAAAGCAGATTTACCAAAAATCGGAAGCAGGTTGAAAATAAATGACTAGAAATTAATAGATTAATTAAAAATAATCTTAAACTCTTTTGTGCCAAATAACTATTAGCCCAAAATCAAACAAATCAATTGGCAGTCTCATCTTTGATGAGAGACTACATGCCATAATGAATAGGAAGATGACTTAGAGGTCCATGGGGTTGTGTTCAAATCCTTTCTCAAATCCTTACTAGCTGTGACCTTGAATAATTTATTTATTCTTTCTGAACTTGAGTTTCCTCAATTATAAAAGGGGGCAATTATAGCAAGCAAATTCCATGATAGTGTTATTTTGAAGCTCAGATATATTAAAATTTGCAAACATCATAAACTAAATCAATGTCAGTTTTAACTGGTTGAAAAATTTAAATATTTCAAGGTTTCACATTGCTTTTTAGTGTCTTTTCTACTGGCCATGGGAGAAGAATGAATGAAACCTGAAATAAGGATAAGACTATTCAGAATGCTTCACCTAGAAAACAAAGAAATAGGGGAGGTTTTTCTGCAGAGGCTGAGACCCACTATACATAGTGGGAACTTTTTTCTTACATGTTTTAATCAATTTTTTTAGGTTTTGCAAGGCTATGGGTTTAAGTGACTTGCCCAAAGTCACATGTCTGAGGTTGGACTTGAACTCAAGTCCTCCTGACTCCAGGGCCAGTACTCTGTCCACTGTGCCATCTAGCTGCTCCTTTTTATTGCAGTAGAGAGGTTAGGCTGGAATCAAGAAAAAATACAGTCTCATGCTTACTAGACTTGTGATTCTTAATAAGTCACATTCTAGCTATTTCAATTTCCTTACTTGAAAAATGGAGAAATAATGTCACTTGCCCATTGGGGACACTGTGAAAATCAAGTGAGATAATATTTGAAAAATACTTTGCAAACCTTAAAACCTATATAAATGCTAGCTATTGTCATCAATTTTGTAAATAAAAATGAAAATAAAAAGGCATTACTAAAACAATAACAAATAATGATTATAATAAGGAAATTTTAAAATTATTCAATAAACGAAGTCTAAACAAATGTAATAATCAGTTTTGGCTTAAAAGGCAAACTTCCTCGGTTGGAAACAATAGATAATAGAAGATACTTCCCTCCTCATAGCAGAGAAGTTGGGGACTATAAGGGAAGAATATTGCATAAGTCATCAAATATAGTCACTTTCTCACTTATTTTTGTTTTACCTTTTTTTTTTCTTTTGAGAAGCATTCAGTTCTGGAATGGGATAGGGGCTCATACACAGAAATTACTGTGATTTTTTTTAATTATTAAAAGTTTTTAAAACATGTTTTATATATAAACTTTAAAATATTTTCTTTTGTGAACTGATAGTTAAACATTTATTAATATATATATATATATATATATATACAGAGAGAGAGAGAGAGAGAGAGAGAGAGAGAGAGAGAGAGAGAGAGAGGACAGTTTTTATAAAATATTTTGACACCTGAAGTAGGGAAAGAAGGTCAAAGTGGCAATCATTCTTGCTGAATATTGTCATTTTTATGATGCCTCTCAAGCCTAAAGTCTTGCAATGAGTAGATACAAAAATTTAGACTCAGTAAGAGATTCAGAATGGAAGAAAAAAATATTTTCTACTTTTCCCTGGTGAATAAAACATATCTGTGCACATGTTGTATATTCTCCTGTGCTACCACTTTCCTTTCTTCCTCCAAGAGAATGTGAGCTTCTTATTAACAGGGAGTATTCCATTTTACTGTTGTTGCTTGTAGTGGTGTATTCCCATTAGATAACATACTATCTAATATACCATCTTGCACATAGATTTGTTGAATTAAACTGAAAAAAAAGTTTTAAATGAGTAGCCTGCACACAGTAGAAATTTAATAGAAGTTGAAATTTAGATGTGGAAGGTGCCAATTTCCATTTGATTCCTCAGGTGAAGGGCCCTTTAAATCTATCCAAGTAGACTGTCTGGTTCAAATGAAGAGATCATCAGTCACAGTTGTAAAGCAATTTTTCAACTGCTCCCATCCTTCGCTCTCTCTCTCTGCTGAAATCTGATTGGGACATCCCTCAAAATGAACTTTGGTTAACACTTTGATCTTAGTTCTGTCTCCTCCTGTTTGTGGCTTTGACCCTGCCCTGGTAGTGTGTTGATACCTGGTTTATCTCAGACTTCCTGTGTGCCATCCACGAGCAGTAACCCCTTCTACTTCTTCCTGTTCCCCCCTTTCTCTTTCCAGTGCTCCTCTCTTTGTTGTCTCTGTCCATAGTTCCCTCCTTCCCGGGTTATTTAAACAATCACTGTTTTCTAAATTGCTTAGTCCTGGTTTTTCCTGAACGTGAGTTTTCAGATGCCCTCTGAAATCACTCTTTCCCACTACAGTACAAGTGATCACATTTTCCCATTGGGAATACCAACTTTTGGCATTTAAGGAGTATCTTTTTCAGATTTAAATACTTTTTTAAGAACTGGAAGAAGGTAACTAGGAGGTGCAGTGGATAGAGAACTGGCCCCAGAGACAGGAGGACCTGAGTTCAAATCCAGCCTCAGACACTTAATAATTGCCTAGCTGTGTGACCTTGGCCAGTCACTTAAAAACCCCATTTCCTTAAGTAAATTAAAAAAAACTTTAAAAAAAGAACTGGAAGAGATTTGAGCTCATACCTGAGTGAGCATTCCCTCTGCAATATTCCCCCCAAAAGTGATCCTCTAGCCTTTGCTTGAAGATCTTGAGTAAAGGGAAACATGAATGACTAAAATTTTAGTTTAGTTTTTCATTGTTTATAGTTAAAATCTCTGCTCTTTGCAACTTTTACTTGCCAGTCCTAAAATTGCTTTATGATAAGACTAAGTCAAACAAGCCTAATAACATCTGATCATTAGGACGTCTGACATATCTACAGGACATTCAAGGTCTTCAAACAAAGGCTTAAAGGATGTCTGCTTTCAGGTAGTTCACCATCTAAAGCAAATCCTACCCTGCTTTCAAGTAGTTCACCATCTAATGCAAAGACCATCTAATGCAAAGATATCTTCTCATTGCAAGTCGTACATTCCTAATTCCTCCACCTTTGTCTAATTTTCTTTCAAGTCCCCTTACCATCCTGGTCTCCTGTCAAAGGATTGCTTTCAGTTCATTAAAAATGTTTCTAAAATGTGGTGCCCAAAACTTAATACAAATTTTTCAAACATGATGTGATCAAGATAAAATACAATAGGGCAACAGCATTTCTAAGTCTGGAAGTAGATTCTATTACTATGGAACTTAAAATCAGATACCTAAGTGGTACAGTGGATAGAGCACTAGGCCTGGAGTCAGGAAGATATATCTTTCTGTATGCAAATCTGATCTCAGACATTTATTAGCTGTATGATCCTGGGAGAATCAATTATCCCTGTATGCTTCAGTTTCCTCATCTGTAAAATGAGCTGGAGAAGATGATGCTAAGAAAACCCCAAATGAGATCACAAAGAGCTAGACAAAAATGAAATGACTGAACAGCCACAATTAATATTTCAGAAAGTTTAGATTCTTCCCTTTGACACATAGCAATCTAGAGATCACTTAACTGTTTATTGACCAATTGATTGATTGGCATATACTGGCTGTCCTTTAACCTCTTAGTCTTTTAATCAACTTTCTAAGACTATAAATTACAGAGAAGGGAGAGGGAGTTTCTTCATTCAAGAGCTGCCTATATTAATTCAATTAGGTCTGGTTATTATCCCTAATATCACATTAATCACATTAGTCCTTTTTTTTTGGAGGAAGTGGCTCTCTATGATATTGCTGTTGATTCTTCTTGAGTTCATAATCCACTAAAAGAAAATCTGGGTCTTTTTTGCTTATCTAGAAATGTCTTTCCCATCCTCTACTTGTATAGTTGGGGCAGTAGAGGAAGATGTCTTATATAAGAGTATTGTCTATATAAATATATAGATATCAGCATAAATACATAGAAATACAAATCTTGGATATATCTTATAGATATCTATATATGATCCCATTTATGTCTGTCTGTCTGTCTGTCTGTCTCTCTCTCTCTCTCTCTCTCTCCACACACACACACACATATATATATATATATATATATATATATATATATATATTATATATATATGGAAGGGGAGAGACAGAGGGATAGAGAAAATTTAATCTTACTAGATTTGACTCATCAAAATCAGTTCAGATTTCTTTTTTATTCTAAATGCTTATGATTTATAAAGTTGTTTTTCCTCATAAGAGTCCTATGAAGTTTATACTAGCTTTATGCTCCTACACATGAGAAAATGGCAATTCTGTAATATTAATCAATTTGCCTATGATCACACAGGTAATGTGTTTGAGGCAGAATTCAAAACCAGGTAACTAAATTTCATCTTCATTAGAGTATATAATAGAATGTCTACTCAGTTGATAAATCATCGATTCCTTCCAGATTTAGGTCTTCCTCAATTTTGATAAGCTTGTCAATATTGTGCTTTCATTCAATTTAATTCAATTCAATTGAGCTAGTATTCGTTAAGGACTTACTATATGCAAGAAACTGTCATTACTCAAATGTGTGTGTGTGTGTGTGTGTGAGAGAGAGAGAGAGAGAGAGAGAGAGAGAGAGAGAGAAACAGAAGGGATGGTCTGAAACTATTCCTTTAACCAAATCCTGTGAAAATACAACACTGAGATCAAGATTCTCAAGTAAGTTTGAAATTTAGAAGTCATCTAGTGCGTCCTCTTCATTTTATAAATAAGAGAATCTGCATGATCCAGACAGATGAAGCAACCTGTCCATGGATCCCACATCTAGTAGCAGAGGCAGTATTAAGACTCTCAGACTCCTGATTCCCAGGTTAGGGTTCTAATCATCAATAACCATTTATTGGGCACTCTGAATTTGGATGGTACCAAAAACAGCAAACTCCTAGAATGCTTAAGTGTAATAACAACATTCCAGGAAAAGACAAATGGTCACATTTTCCATTGAGGAAGGAAGAAAAAGATAATAAGATGAGAGCAATGACTCATAAAGAGATTCTGACAAGGGGTATATAGTTTAGTCTTTTATCAGATTGTGTATCCTGCTTTTTTTAAAGGGAATTTCTCTCATGGCTGATCCAATAGGAATTCATTTTTTGCCCACATTGTATGCTGAATTTTATTGGGATTCATTTGTGGCTATAAATTAAATAGAGTTCCATTTAAAAAAAAAGGAAAATGTGAGGGAAAATAACATTTCCTCTTTGGTTTGGAATTCCCCATGCAACTGGAAAAATCACAACATAACACAAATCATTCAGTCTAAATGGACATTTACTTGCATAACAATAAATATATCATGAGGATGGCATAGTGATTATCAGAGTCCATGGTTCAAGCCTTGCCTCTTACATATGCTGGGAGACTCTAGCCAAGTCATTTAACTTCTCAGTATCTCAGATAACTAACTCTCTAAAACAGATACGTTTTCAGAGTAAATGTGTGGAAAGAGAATTACCTTACCAAGAATTGTATACAAAAATAAGAGCACATATCCTATCCAAAAAACAAGATGGTTTTCAGGATAAAAACAACTGAATTTCTTTCTACTCTAACATATTCTGCTTATGCCTCCAAGAAACTGAATGCTTTGACCACGGAACCCAGGGATTGTCCTATTTTTTTTTTCAGTTGATTCTTACAGATGATACACTTACTGATGTTGCAGAGGGAAAAGACCAAATGGAGAGATGAAGACCACAGGAATAAAAGGGCTGAAAGTGAAAAAAAAAAGAGAAGTATTCCCAGGGTAGGATAAAGGAAGAGAACCTGCCTCTATCTTACCCATCTTATCTATCAGTCAGTAAACATTCATTAAGTACTAGTGGCAGTACCGAATACTAGGGATCCAAAAGACACAAAAGACCATCTCTGCCCTTAAGCAGGGGGACAAATGAGAAACAGTCAATCAAAATATTGGGAGCCCAAAGATGAAGTGTTCTGTTCATAGAACAGTCAAGAGACTAGTGTCATTATATTGAAAAATATATGTCATGGAGTAAAGCTAGGTTATGAAGAGCACTGAATACTGAACAGCATTTTGTATTTTGATCTGGAGGCAGTGGGAGCCGTTGGAGTTTATTGAGTAGATGGTGACATGGTGAAACTTTTGCCTTAGTAAAATCACTATGGTGGCTGAATGAAGGATGGATTCGAGTGGGAAGAGATTTGAGGCAGGCTATTACAATAGTTCAGGTGTATGATGATGAAGTATTGAGTCACAGTATTGTCAGTGTCAAGAGAGAAGAGGAGGGCAGGCTAGGTGGTGCAATGGATAAAGCACTGGCCCTGAGTCAGGAGTACCTGAGTTCAAATCTGGCCTCAGACACAAGCTGTGGGCCTTGCAAGCCATTTAACCCCATTGCCTTGCAAAAAAAAAAAAAACCCAACAAGAGAGAAGATGAGATGTTGCAGAGGTGATAGACAGACCTTGGCAAATGGATAACTTGGACATGGTGGGAGAGGCTGAGAGATAGTGAGGAACCCAGGATGATTCTACATTGCCAGTCAGAGGGACTAGGAGGATGATGTTATGGTGTTACCCTCTATGGGGGAAGAGAATAGGGCACAGTTTAGAAAGAAAATTTTTTAACATATTGAGTTTAACATGTATAGTAGACATTCATTTTGAGATATCTGAACATGACTGGAAAGACTAGGAGAGGAAAGGTAGATTTGAGAAGCATCATCAGAGATAGTAATTAAATCTATTAGAGCTGCAGTGAAACAGTATAGAGGGAGAGGAGAACCTAGGACCCTATGGGAAAACTATGAATAGAGGACATGATCAGAATGAGGACCCAGCAAAGGAGATTCAGAGGAAATAGGTAGGTAGAAGAAGCAGAAGAAAGGGGATATTCTAAAATCTGAAGAGAAGGAGGATCAAGGAAGATGATACACAATTTCAATGGCCTGAAGAAAGGTTGAGGAGAATGAGGATTATGAAAAGGCCATGGGATCTGAAAATAAAAAGTTCATTAGCAACTTTAGAAAGATCAGTTTGAGAAGAATGATAAAGTCAGAAGCCAGATTATAAAGTGTTAAGAAAAGAGGAAAGGAAGTGGAGGTATTACTTTAGAAGATCTTGTCTAGTTTAGCTACAAAGAGAAGATACAAAATAAGAATTAATTAACAGAACTGAACCTGTCAATTGAGGGTTTTTTTGAGGGTGGACAGACAGGCATAGGAGATGAGCCAGTAGACAGGAAGAGATTGAAAATAAATCAAAGGGGAGGAATGACAGAGGGGATAATCTGTTGGAGAAGATGGGATGGGATGGGATGGGATAGGATAGGATCACTTGAACAGACTGAGGTGAAGGAGGAAGATTACCTTATCATTGAAATAGGGGCGAAGAAGTCACAGAAGGTATATGAATGATATAAGATGAGAGAGAGTGGAGAAGAGGGACCTATAGCAAATGGCCTCAACTTTTTTTCCTGCAAAAATATTAAACAAGATTCTCTACTACAGAAAGAATTGGGGGAAAGGAGTCATGGGAAATTTGAGGAGAGATGTAATGGTTTAGAAGAACCACTTTAGTGAGTTGGGAGAGTCATTTCATGAGGGAGTTATAGTGAGATTGCCTAGCAGTAGAGAGGGCCAAATTGAGGTTGGGGAAAAAAATCTCTAGTGTACCCATTCAGAAGGGTTACATGATTTTCTCCACCTTAGTTCAGTAGTACACATGTGAAGATGGAAGATGGCAGGAGTGATCCAAGGCTTGAAAGGGAGCAATTGGGGTGGCTAGGTGGTGCCGTGGATAGAGCACCGACCCTGGAGTCAGGAGGACCAGAGTTCAGATTCGACTTCAGACACTTAATAATTACCTAACTGTGTGGCCTTGGGCAAATCACTTAACCCCATTTGCCTTGCAAAAAAAAAACCCTAAAAAAAAAAAGAAACAATTGGTGAAGGGATAAAGGAGCCAGGGATTCAAGACAATGTAAACTTAAATTAGAAAAGAAGAGAGACAAATGCAGGGGAGATGGCCTTGGAGAGAAGAAGAGAAGTGAGGAGATTAGAATCAAGGATGTGAAGTAAGGGAAGGCAAAGAGAGAGGTGGAATGCTATTATCAGTGGTTGGGAGGTAAGTACCATGTCACAGCAAGAGTACTGAACTGATTGTCAGATCTAGTTTTAATAAGAGTTTTTCAATGAGCACTTTGAAATTTGCAAAGATCGTCACAAATTAATATTCATTCATTTCATTTTAAGGTTTTGAGCTCTTGCCCTTATTGGCTGGGTGACCTTGGGCAAGTCATTCTTCTCTCCTTGATTCAGTTCTCCCATTTGTAAAATGTGGCAGTTGGAAGTGCTGGTCCCTTCCAGTTCTAACATTTTGTGGCTCCTCATCTCCCACTGCTGTTCCTCCTGGATTGTTCTACAAAATAAAACCCTCAATGTGGGGTTCTTCCTTTATTTCTCACAATCTTTTATTTTGAAGCTGGGCCTCTGGTTTAGTTGGATGCTCTTTTGTTTGCCATGAATTGAGGATGATTATTAGTTTTAAATTTATTAACAAGTCTATTTTCCCTTCTCTGCCCAGACACATTTTTTCCCAGGCTCACATCAGTCTTCCAAGTGGTTCTTGCTGTCTTGCCTGAAACTTATTCAAAATGACAATGAAAGATCAAAAGGGTTGAGGGTCTAGGGCCTGTCAAATGATCTGACTACACAAGTATGATGCAAATAATAGTAATTGTGTCATGCTGGAGGAATGCCCCGTACTCGGTCTGGTTTTCCACTGGGGTGTGAAGGATATATAATTTATGAGGGAGTCATAGAGAATGCCACATCATCTCCAGACACTGGAGGAGGGCACTCAAGTCACTTGGCTTCCCTGTTCATGCTCACCCTTGGTTTTGAGAGGATTATTTAGTCCTATCAAATCTCAGGGTACAATTTGCTTCAGACTCTGCCCCTCAAAAGTATTGAGAGACAGGAATTATAGAAAAAAAAGTATCTTTTATGCCAAGATGTCTTCCATGATAGGTTCATTTCTTATGACTTATTTAATCTTATATGAATTTACCAGCTACCAAAACCATTTAGGGCCTTGCTTAGACCAAAGTACACTAGCAGCGGTGGGTAGGCAAATAAAACCAAGAAGTCTTAGAGAAACCATGCCTCACCCCCCACACACACACACACACACACTACTGCCATCACATATCCATCATCTTGGGAAACAACCCATGCAGCTATCACCCTGCCATCCCAGCTGCTTTTGCAGGGTATTTCAGTCCCTTAGTTCATTAGCAGCCACAGCTGCTGAACACCTGAAAAAAATTCTCACCCTCCAAATCCTTGGCAAAGTTAAATGACTCAAAGTCAGAAATGGATGTCATTTTATCCATCTAAATAATATGAAAGGAACAGTATTGCTATTTGTCCAACTGCTGCATCCCAAGGACTCCTGGATCTTTTCATCTGCACTGCAGCTAAATCTTCCCATATCGACCTTCCGTATGGTGAAGGCAGTGGTAGATGATGCAGAACTGAGCCTTACCTACTGTCACCTCATCCCATGTCCCTGCTTCATCCCCATTAGACTGTGAGTTCCTTGAGAACAAGGACAGACTTGCTTTGGATCAGAAACCTTCTCTTTGCACATAATAAACATTTAATAAATTCTTTATCACCTGTTTCTTGCTATGTGATCATTGGCAAGTCAGTCCATGATCCTTTGGGAGTAGTTTCTTAATTTGTGAAAAAGGAATAATATCACAGTAGTATTTCTTATATTCCAAGGAAGTAATTTAGGTAAAGGACTTTAAAAACTTTATAGTAGCAATATAAAAGTCAGTTATAATTTCCGTGCATATGAAACATCCTTATTCTATTTGCATTTTAAAGGGGAAAATGGATCTTTTTCTTAAAAAAATCACAACTTAAATCTTGTTTTGAGAAAAAATGCTATCTTAAAATGTTTTGAGCTCCTCTTTTAAAAATAATAAGCACTTTGTTCTTTTAGAGCACACACACACACACACACACACACACACACACACACACACAGTCATAAGTGACCAACAGTAAATAAACTTCCAACAACTCAAGTTGATTGGAAACTCAGAATCCCCCAGGGTTTGTAAAGCTTCTAAATTTGGCAAAATCCACTCCCTTAAACTCAGTCTTGCTGTTGGATTGGTTACAATCCAATTCTTTCCATGGCAACAAACCATGATGTCACAAACATTAAATGATGGTCACTAAAGGATCCAGCAGTTGGAGTACTACTGCTGATGAACTATGAGAGAGAGATAAAATCTTATTAAAAACATGCAAGTTGGAGCAGACATAGGAAAGGGTGGATGGGGACGTGTTGGCAGAAAGATTTGCATTTTGACTAAATATTCTCTTTTTTTACTTGGTCTCAATGGGATAATTCCTTCCTATTGACAGTCAATATAGATTCATACTTGCCTTCCTTAGAAGATAGAAATAGAAATTACTTCATACAAGGTCAACTTTAATAAGTGAGAGAGTAGGAAGCAGTTCAAATTATTTGTCCTTCTCTGGCAGCTCACTGCCTGAAATTCAAGATGTATTTCTCTTGGTTAAACATTTAATAAACACCCCACCTTTTCCTTTTAAGAATCCAAACATCACTGGATCCTTTCCCTCTTTAAAAAAAAATCCAGGGGGGCTAGGTGGCACAGTGGATACAGCACCGGGCCCTGGAGTCAGGAGTACCTGAGTTCAAACACTGCCTCAGATGCTTAATAATTACCTTAGTGTGTGGCCTTGGGTAAGCCATTTAACCCCATTTGCCTTGCAAAAATCTAAAATAAAAAAATCCTGCCAGTACTCTCTCCACTGTACCACTTAACTGCCCTCAGAAGAATTTTTAAAGAATTTAGTCCATTCCTTTAAAATAATTCTTTGGTAGTTTAATTGGTTTGGAAATGAATCTCTAAATTAATTTAAGTAGTTTTTATCATTTTTGTTATGTTAGCCTGGCCCAACCATGTACAATTAATCCCTCTCAATTATTTCCATCTCTCTCATTTTATAACTGAGGGAACTGAGACCCAAACAGACAAAGCAATTTGTCCAAGATTATATAAATTAATAGCAATGCAAGGATTTGAACTCAAATCCTCTTACTTTTATCACTTTAACATGACCTCTAAAATCTTGTTCAACTCTAAATCCATTATCATATAGGCAATAGAAGGTCAGAAAGATTGTCTTTGAAGATGTCTAGTAAAGGCATACCCACTGTTATTGAACATTCACTCAACTCTAAATCAGGTTGTCAACATATTTTCTTCTTCATACACTAACATAGTCCCCTTTATTTTTATTTATTTGGTTTCCTAGATGTTCTTCAATGTCTAATATCAAGTCAAATATGTTGATACTTTGTACTGAGTTTTATATGAAGCTGTACAAAATAGAAAGATTTATAAGAAGAGATTCATACTTTCAAGAAATTTAAAGTCTAACTTAAGCAGAAAGGTCATGTATTTTGAAAACAAATAAAAATTTTTAGCAATGTTTTAAGTAGCAAAATGAAAATGATTGTTAGAAATAATAGCTGACAGAAATAAGAGATTTCTATGGACCTTTAATCTCTAGGGAAACTCAATTTTCATTATCATATAACTATAGAGAAGCTACTATAAAAGAAACTGAAATATAAACCTTTTTATTCTCTATTTTTCTTCTTTTAAACCATCACAAAGAGACATTATGATCAAATGGATAGGAAAACCCTAGATCAGTTTCCAATTCTGACACTCACTAGCTATGTGACTATAAATTATTAGTCATTTAAGTCCTCTGAACTCCAAACAAGTGTCTAAGACTGTAAATTATATATGGATGTAATCTGATGTACCAACTAAAACGGTCATTGGTTAAAAAATTATAACTAATAGAGAAAATATTTGTAAATTTGATTGAAGGAGTTTGTGCCAATCCTCCCTCATGATCATTCCAGATATAATGCATTAGCATGAGTATCTTAATAAATGAGTATCTTAATAAATCAGAAAGCAAATTGAATCTGATAGAGTGGTGTATATCAAAACTTGGACAGCACAACATCATCACAGGACTTCAGGTAGAGGCCCTCTTTCAGACAGTTAAAGGACAGGAAAAGATGCTCTCAGTTATCAACAGGAAGGAAAAGCAAGCATTTTATTTCCCAAAAAGATGTCCTTTCTGGAGTCAATAATTCAGTTTAGGAATCATTATGTCCATCATGGGTCTAGTATCTCAGAATACAGAAACAAAAATGAAACAGTCTTTTCCCTGAGCGAGCTTACCTTCTACAGTAATAAAATCATTTGATACAGGAGGAACTGCTGTAACTGATGCTAAGTGACTTGGAAGGGGGGGGGGCACCCCAACACAGTATATTGTGGAGGGCAGGAATTCTGAGATCTTTTGACTTTGGTCTTGCCTGGCAAAACTGAACCTCCAAAATAACTTCACAGTCATGTTCTAAAGAGAGAAAGGGAAACAGACATAGTGATAGAGAGATGGAAAGATAGACACAGAGTCAAACAGGGAAGCAAAGTAGGAAGAGAAACAGATGAGAGAAAGAGAGAAAGATTGAGAGAAGAGACACTCAAGAGTGAGACAAAGACAGAAACTCTTGAGAAGGCTACAAACCCAGACCTCTGACGTTCAGACCAGCTCTAAGTCAGAGGAACTCAGGAAGACAAGTAGAAGTAGTTATCAGACTCTCGTAGCCTCAGCAGCTGCCAGGCAAGAAAGCATAAGTAGAAGTTAACTGAATCCTTTCCCACACTAATTACATAAATACAGGGTTTTTTCCCTTGGGTAGGCTGTTGTGAATGTTCAGAGCTCTTCTCTGAATGAAACCTTTGCCACTAACTTCATTGATAAGGTTTCTCCCCTGTGGTAGATTCACTGATGACTTGTGAGATGTACTTTTTTTTTTTTAGGTTTTTGCAAGGCAAATGGGGTTAAGTGGCTTGCCCAAGGCCACACAGCTAGGTAATTATTAAGTGTCTGAGGCCAGATTTGAACCCAGGTACTCCTGACTCCAAGGATGGTGCTCTATCCACTGCACCATCTAGCCGCTCCAAGATGTACTTTCTGTACGATGATCACATTTCTAGAATTTTCCCCTCTTGAGGGATTTTATGATGAATATGAAGATTTGCTTGAAATGTATTTTTTATGATACATGTCACATTCAAAAGGTACCCTTTCTGATGTTCAGACAATGTTAATTGATCCATGAACTCTTCTTCCTCATTTGATTAGATTTAGAGGTTTCTCTATGGTCATATTCCAATACCTAGACAAACTTGATTGCAATCTAAATTCTCTTCTACACTGATCATACTTAAAGGATCTCTCTCCCCTGTGTGCTTTCTCCAGTGACATGAATCTGCGCAATTAAATCAAGACTCAATGTGGAATATTTCACTATGGCAACAGCTAAGTAGGAAAGCAACAAGCCCTTCTATTGCCCTTATTTCCATTTAGACATTCAGAAGGCTGTTTGCTGATATAGTGAGAGATAGTGCAATTGGGAAACCCTTGTAACATTACACTCTGAATTACTACCTCATTTTCAAGAAAAAGAGAAACTATTAGACATCAATTAATAACTCAATTACCAAAGAAAGTGAGAAGTTGAAGGTACTTCATAATGCCGAAATTTGAATGAAGATTGGATTTTTGTTTCTACAAAGTCTCTAGAAATAGTCACGAATTTGCACATATTTGATTTTATTCAGAATCAAATGAGTACCTAGAAAATGAAATACAACCAAGGGTTTTGTCTACTTACTTATTTGGGGGGATTAATATCATTATAATCTAGTGAGTATCAAGGCAAAACAAAAACTGACTGAAGTCCAGTTGAATCCCTGAGAGAAAGAGATTTATCTTGTGAAGCCATCCAAAATTCAAGAACTCTCCCAGTGTGTGCCCTTTGCTGTCCTGGAGACTGTTGTCATTTCTTTGAAGCAGACTCTATTTTGATGGGCAAGACACCAAAGGGTGATGTAAACCTCAAAGGCTGACAAGTTGGGTTCCAATTCCAGTTTATTCTCAGAGAATGTCTTACAAAATCCATAGAGTGGTTGCTTTGTCTAGCAAGTGTGACCCTTACTGCCTACAAAGGAGTAAGAATTTATTAATTGGCCCAGAATGTTACAGAAATTCAGTTCCCAGTTAATTTCTGGGGAAATGAAAAATTACCCTAAATTATTTAAGTTTTCATGGTTTATGTATCTAAGTTGATACCAAATAATAAAAATATCTAACATTTAACTTTAAGGTTTGCAAAGTACTTTACAAATATTTCATTTGCTTTTTAAAACGGGGTGGGAACATCTTACCGGAGGGCCATTTGGTCAGGTGGGACTTGAAATTCAATAATTCTAGGAGCTTCTTAGTTGTGATTTAATTAAATGTTTGACCACACATAGCAGGTAAAAGATGTAATAAATATCCAAATGACCTCTAGCAGAAAAAAGGTTCCATACCCCTGCTTTAAAACAACCCTGGAGGTAGGTTCCCTTATTATCCACATTTTACAAATAAGGAGATTGAAGCAAATTAGGTGACTTGCCCAGACTCATACAGCTAGTAGGTGTCTGAGATTGGATTTGAAACCCAGGTCTTTTTTATTTTTTAGATTTTTGCAAGGTAATGGGATTAAGTGACTTGCCCAAGGCCACACAGCTAGGTAATTTGAACTCAGGTACTCCTGACTCCAGGGCCAGTGCTCTATCCACTGTGCCACCTAGCCACCCATGGACCCAGGTTTTCTTATCTGCCATATGAAATATGGGATATAGAAAATACTGTCAATTTTTTCAACTCAAATTTATAAGGATGAATCAAAATGGAATTAGCATGTCTTGGGTACCCAAGTGCAAGTGACTATAGTAGAATCAAGGCAAAAATTCCTTGAGTTGAGACAATTAAAAAACTGAGAAAAGGGTTTGGGAAGCAATGGGTACTTGAGGATAGCTAAGTCCGTATAAGGATAATGGTAAAGATGAAAAATTTGAGTCAGGTGCTGAAATCTTAGAGAAAATAGGAAGGAAGAACTTCATTTGTGCTAGTAAAAAGGACAAGAAGATACTAGTATAGAGACTTGGCATAGACTAACTACATAAGAGAGGCAGCTTGTGAGTAGAAAGAGTCCTGAACCTGGAGTTTTTTTTTTTTTATTAAATCTGAATTTAAGTCCTGGCCTAATTACTTCAGTTAGTGCCAGACTTTTTGAATCATTTTTTTTTTGAGATTTTGGTTTTTTATTACAGTTACAGTATTAAAACAGTACAAAATGACTTTGAAATTAGGATACCACTATATCATGTCAAAAAATAATGTTGAATATTTATAACAAGTGTAAATTTTACAAGTGACTAGATACTAAACTAAGGCAGAATTTTTTTAAAAGTCCACATCAAATGAAATAAATTGGAGTTTTGCATGGTTGATGTGTGTGTGTATGTGTGTGTGTGTGTGTGTGTGTGAGAGAGAGAGAGAGAGAGAGAGCATTTTTAATGTAGATTCCCAAACTAACCAAAGTGGAACAGCTACCATGCTTCAAATATGTATAAACACCACAACATGATAGTAAAGTCACCTTAGGATATTAACTATGAACATAACTGCTTCTCTTTATCAACCTTTGCCATGACATGCCTAAACTCCCTTTTTTTTTTACTTTAATTATCCTTTAAATAATGTCTTTATTAAAAGAGAAGGAGAAAATTGCAATCCACAAAAATTCTGGAGATACAAAGTCAAAAGTCCCTTTTTCAAGGAATTTGTATTCTATGAGAGGAGATACCATGTACATATTAATGTGTATAATAGATATAAAAACTGGGACAACCAGCTGACAGAGTGTATAAAACCCTGGGTCTAAAGTCAGAAGACTTGAGTTCAAATCCGCTCTCAAACACTGTGATTTTGTATAAATCACTTAGCCCTGTTTGCCTCAGTGTCCTCAACTGTAAAATGAGTTGGAGAAGGAAATGGCAAACCACTCCACTTTCTTTACCAGGAAAACCCCAGATAATTCAAACATGTAAGTTTGAGAGGGGAAGAAACTGGTTTTGACCCCTTTTCTGAATGTTGTTGATTTAAGAATTGAAAAGATTACATAAAATTTTGCAGTCCTCAAACTTCTCTAAAGAAACTGTTCTCTCTTTCTCTGTCAATTCAACACAATACAGAAAAACTATCAGAAGACTATAAACAGGGGGTGGCTAGGTGGCACAGTGAATAGAGCACCGGCCTTGGAGTCAGGAGTACCTGGGTTCAAATCTGGTGTCAGACACTTAATAATTACTTAGCTGTATGGCCTTAGGCAAGCCACTTAACCCCATTTGCCTTGCAAAAACTATAAATAAACAAACAAATAAATAAACAAAGGAAGGAAGGAATGAATAAATAAATAAATAAATAGCTGGATGAATAAATAAATAAATAAAAAGAAATCAAGAAACCCCAAACTTTCTCCTTGTTACTTACATCAAGAGCAGTAGTACATCAGAGCAGAGATTATTGGCCTTAGTATCAGGCAAAGCTGAATTCAAATTCTGCCTTAGCCTCTGACCACTCTATAAACCATGAAAAAGTAATTTAACCTTTCTGATCCTCAATTTTTTTAACTTAAAAATCTAAGGATAGCTATCTATCTCATCAAGTTGTATAGGCACAAGTGAGATAATGTACATAAAGTGTTTTGCAAACCTTCAAGTCTTATATAAATGTCAGCTGTGTTTTTTATTAAGTTGGCAAAGAAATGGGCAAAAATCAGTAGTTTGTGAAAACAAAGCAAAATAAAACAATTGGAGGTAATTGAAAATGAAAAGGATCATAGCAGAGATTACATCTTCCTACAGCACCTTCTTCTGATCTGTTACAAAGAAGGCAATAAAAACATTCCTGAGAGGTACATATTATGAAATAAGGTATCATGTGGAAACCTGTTTGCATCATCTTGCTGCTTGCATCACTTCATAGATGGACCTTTCCCTCATTAATGCACTGGATTGGATTGGATTACCTGTCACCGTTTTATTTTAACCTGTCAAGTAACTCGCTTTCTGTGAAGAAATCCAGATTTTAAAGATGTCCTTAAAATGGGAAAGGCATGCAATGTAGGAAATTTAGTCAATGTTATAATAAAGTAAAATAAAGTATCAGTTCAGTATAACTCAAACATCACTACAGATAAAAGGGAATTAGAGATAGTGTAGTTTTCTTCAGGAGGAAACATTCTTAAACTATCATTCTTTGTTGTTGTTGTTGTTGTTTTTTGTTTGGTTTTTCTTTTTTTAGGTTTTTGCAAGGCAAATGGGGTTAAATGGCTTGCCCAAGGCAGCTAGGTAATTATTAAGTGTCTGACACAGGATTTGAACCCAGGTACTCCTGATTCCAAGGGCGGTGCTTTATCTACTAGGCCACCTAGCCGCCCTAAACTATCATTCTTAAGGAGTAATCAGAGCAACTGAAACCAATTCAGAAGAAGCTATGATAAAGGGCTAGCTCTACCTTTGCTGGGCATAACATCCTGGGACCCCACAAATGGGTTGTAGCAAATTGGCAGAATTCTCTGCTATTATTTGACTGCTTTCCCCAAATCTGCTCCCTTGGCAGCTACTCTGGATTTCCTGATTGCCTGTCCCCTCAGACTGATGATTTCAATCCTGATTCTATTCAGTTAACAACCCTTTTCCACACCCCTATGATTCCATGACTTGTTTGCCAATTTCCAACACTGACTTTTAGCTTTTAAAAAATTTTGCAATGACTTTGTTGAATTCTTTTTTTTAACATTACCTAAATTTCTGATTTTTTTCTCCTTACTTCCTTTCAGAAAGCTTTCCCTTAAGATAAAGAAGGGAAGAAAAATTAAAGTCCTCCAAAATTAACCAATATATCCAAAAAAAGTTATTTATAGGTAGTATCCCACAACTGAGGTCTTTCATTTCTATAAATGAAGAAGCAAAACTGTTTTCTCATATCTTTTCTTTTGAGATCAAACTTGATCATTATTGTTTTGTCCACTTCCATTGTTGTGGTTACTGTGTTTTCCTGGGTTCAGCTTCTTTCACTCTCCAACAATTAATATACATTTTTTGTAGTTTCTCTGCATTCATAACGTCCATCATCTCTTGCTGCACAGTAATATTACATTATATTCATGTGTCACAATTATTTTAACCATTCATTCCCCAATTGATCTGCATCTTTGATTCTAATTCTTTACCATCAAAAATGCTAACATAAATTTTTTGCTGCATATGGAAGTCTTGCTTCTCTAATACTAAGCTTCTGTATAATCATCAATAGTAGATTCAAAGGCAGTGGACATGTTAGTCCTTTCCTTTGTATAATTCTAGATTGTTTTCCATAAACAATGTATCTGCTTCAACAACCCCCTAACACTGCCAATTCCCATCTTTTGTCATATTGACCAGACATTGGCTCTTAAACACAAGTCTTTAGACTCCCATCCACAGAAGAAATTCCTAGCTGTTCTATTTTCCTACTACCCACTCTGGAAAGCTTAAACTATTGCCATGGAAAAAGTAGGTGACACAATGGATAGTGTGCTGAATCTGAGATCAGGAAAATTCATCTTCCTGAGTTCAAATCTAACCTTTGACACTTACTAGCTACGTGACTCTAGGCATGTCACCTAATCCTGTTTGTTTCAGTTTCTCATCTATAAAATGAGATGGAAAAGGAAATGGTAAAGCACTCCAGTATCTTTGCTAATAAAATCTAATCAGAAAGTAGTTCATATGTCTACATTTATTGTCATGGCTATTAGTATTATAACATGTATTTTTCAGTATATATAATCAAATGAAGGCATACTCAGGTCTCTGAATTTTTATGGTAAGCTTCAAAATTTACTTCAAATAGGACTAGACATTAGCTTTTTATATTTGGGTAAGACATTTGTAATAATCCATTGACTTGTTCCTTTCCACAGAATAATACTATGAGTTTTACTCCATTATTTTAATGATTTCAATCTCATCATTGTTGTATGTTCTCCACCAGTACAGATCACACCCATCCATGCCTTCTCATTTGATCAATTCTTATTCATTTGTTTTCCAGAACCTTCCATGAATAAGATAAAATGCATAAGATTGCAAAAGACTCCAGTTGTATTTAAATGCAATAATAAAAATTACTGGACCATCCCCCTTGAAATCTATGCAGAGACCACTGCCTCCACCTCCTGAGTAGCCTGTAGATCTCAGATTAAGAACTCCTTAGTTAAAAGAATGTAGTCTGAGTTAGAGAGTAGATGTAGCTGAGATAGTTGCTATTACAACAATTAAATATATACATTTTATTTTTCACAATACCTAGTTAAGCTAATGATAAGAAGAAATGAAGAACAAGGATTTCTACACAAGAAAAAGATACCAACCATGTCAAAATTTTGCTTGGAGGAAAGCTGAAAATTTGGGAAGAAATATTCTTCAATGAATTTCCTAGGGGACCACATGTCCACATAACTGTTTCTTCTTCCTGCTTCACCATGAGTAAAGAAAATCTAAGGAATTCAAAATGGAACCCAGCAAGAGCATTCTAATTGACCCAAAATGCTAAAAAGACCAACTTAATTTATTTATGTTATTATGTATGTGATATTTCCTCTGTGGTGCTGTCAGCTATTTGGGAATATAGCCTATGTCATTTTTCAAAAGTTTATTTTATTTTCAGTTTATGGAATAAAACAAACATTTCCATAACATATACTATAATAAAAAGATGATTGCACATGAAACTGCAAGTCTACTATGTATAATTCATATACATATATTTATAGAACTATATATAACTATAATGTATAACTTTTCTG
This sequence comes from Macrotis lagotis, assembly GCF_037893015.1. Lineage (NCBI taxonomy): Eukaryota > Metazoa > Chordata > Mammalia > Peramelemorphia > Peramelidae > Macrotis > Macrotis lagotis. The sequence continues at coordinate 454,160,706 of NC_133666.1, read as the reverse complement.
GGAGAAAAGCACCTAAGAAATTGGTAAGCATACTAGAAATGTGAGTTATCATTATTATTTCTATTACTGAGAGGAAAATTACTTTAGCACATGAATTATACAAATTTAGTGACTTCACAGATCAAATTATTCCACTATCCCTCAGTTTTCACTTTGATTTGCCCATGCCATGATAAAAATTGCTAAGTAAAACACTGGATACTCTTTTGTCTATGACAAAATATCTGTCTAATGGAGGATAAAGTGTATTTGTGCATCTATAATGAAGGACTCAGGAGAAAATGGTGATAAACAGATTTCCCAATCAGTGAGGCAGCACTTGATGATTCAATTACCTCATCTTGGGTAATTCCTTGGAAGAGAGATCCATTATGCCTTAACCTGTTCTTTGTCACCATTGTTGTTTCACTGTCAAGGTAAAGAATGTCTCCAGACCTGTTATAATATCAATCATCATAACAGACCGATGTGAAAAAACATAGTTAGGTTGTGGCAGTCAAAAACCTAGTAGGAAATGTTTAAGCAGATCGAAAGATTACATGCTTCAGACAAGAAAGCCACACAGAAGTAGTCACATTATTGTTAAAATCCACAAGCAGGGCTAATAAGTTTCTCTTGCCTAAAGTGTTGGGAGATTCTTTGAATAAGTCCTCAACTCATATTGTTTATATAATTAACAGAAGAACTAATAAAACAAAATAAAATAAAAATCCTTTTTCTTAAAATAGGTAAACGTTTTCATTTGCTGGAAATATCCCGCTAAAGTTTTTAATACAAGTTCTTGTAACTTTTTTTTGGTCTGGTGAGGATCTGGAAGAGCAAGGAAAGGAAGGTGGTCATTTGTAGGAAAGGGTTTGGTGGTTTTGTAAATCAGAATGTTGAATCTGGAATATACTTTAAAGATGATCTCGTCCACCCCTGAATTCCATTATGCATTCCTAACTCCTACACCATTTCAATGCTTATGACATTTGATGCCACTTTAAATTGAAGCAATATAAAATGATTTCTTCAGGACATCTATTGTTCCCTTATATACAATCCTATTTTGTTGGCATCTAACATCTCTGGCAAAACAATTCTTTTGCTACACCTTGATCTAAGGTCGCTGAATGCTTCCTCAATTTCTCAGTTCCATTCTGGTTCAACTTACCTCTGTACCTATCTTGAATCTCATGTGTCTCTATAATGCCATAAATGGCACCTTGAATCATTTTGCCACTTATCTTTCTGCTTTTCTGCCATTCCAAGTCCCAGATTTGAATCTATACTCCTTGTTAACTTCTTTTTTTTCCAATTCTTAATTCTAAGCATTGCTAGAGAAAGTTAAGAGAGCATGCTAATTGTATTCCCTAAAAATTCAAGATCTAGATAAGGGATTCTTAACCTGGAATCCTTGAATATGTTTGTATGTATAAAACCATATTTAATATAATCTTTTTCCTTTTATAATTCTATTATTTTATTTTATGCATTAAAAAAAATCTTCTGAGGAGTGCATAAATTTCACCAAACTGCCAAAGAGATTCATGATACAAAAAAAAGATTAATAACCCCTGATCTAAATTTAACTGACTCTTATTAATGCTCAGCAACTTTTGATTTGTCTCTTGTTGAGTTCCCATTGCTGTCTCCATGGCTATTCCAAATTTTTCCACAATCTGACACAATCCCAAATATACCTTGGCCTCTTTCACTCACCTCCTATTTTACTGAAAAGATTAAGGCTATTTCTATGCCTTTCCCATATCTTCTCTTCTTTCTTTACTGTTTCAGAAGAAGAAGGGTTACTTCAAGCTTTTCAGGGTTAACCCCTCTACCTACACCCAAGTTACCATTTCCTGATGACTCTTCAGGCTTTGCTGATCCAATTATCTCTTTTCCTGCATTTTTATCAATGTCTTAACTACTGGTTCATTCTTCTCTGCCTACTACAAGATTAGATCTCCTCTAAGCAACAAAACCAACTTTATTTCAATCCTGATACCCCTTCAAGCTACTCTCCAGTCTCTCTTGCACCACCTAATTTCTTGAAAGAGGAATAAACACCCACTTATTCTTTAATCCCTTGTAATCTTACAAATTTGGCAGTCTGAATCTCTCTCTCACTACTCTACAGAAACTGATCTCATCAATGATCTAATCATCCAAACCAAGATCTTTTTCTCAGAAAAATCAATTTTGGATTCATTTCAGTTTTGGACATTGTTGAAATTTGAATATGCTTGAAATTATGTTTTCCCTTGGCTTCCAAGATACTTTTAAAAATTAACATATGAATGCTGAGCCTCTGGTATCAGTTTTTGAAAAATATTGTATAGCAATGGGTTGCCACAAAAGACATTTCTTTTTTGTTACTTAAAGAAAAAGTATGTATTCATCAAACTGTAGACTGATTGCATTCCAAGCAAAGTTTTAAAATATTACTAAGGAGGTAGTTTATGACTATTTGGGAAAGGAAGTGGTAATCACCAAATGTTAGAACAGTTCCTTCAAGAACATATCTTTTCAGACTAGAGTAATTTCCTTTTTTTTTTTTTGACAGCCTAACTGGCCTGCTTAATGAAAAGAATGCTAAAGACATCATAGATCACTTGATAAAGGCATTTGACACAGTCTTCTATAATATCCCTGTGATAGAGAAATTTTTAACTGGATAAAAATTTCAAAGTACTTGAATGGATATGTGAATTCATTGATTCAGGGTTTCCCTCCAGTGACACAGATTTCAGCCTGCCCTTGCTGTGTAACTCTCATCTATTTTCCCCCCAAAGATGTATCACAAATGTTCCACCCAACATTCTGGGTGGAATATTTTTCCCTTGGGTTTTTTAGCCTGCAGGAATCTTAAAAGAACAAGATAAATGTCTTCAAGTATTGGGACTGTCATATAAAAGGTGGAACAATGGATAGAATGCTGATCCAGACAGGAAAACCTGAGTTCAAATTCCACTTTAGATACTCCTCACTACCCGTGTGCCTTTGTGTAAATCATTTAACCCTTATTACCTCAATTTCTTCATCTGCAAAATGAACCAGAAAAGGAAATGACAAACTACTCCAGTATCTTTACCAAGAAAGACTAAATGGGGTCAGATATGTCTGAAACTACACAGCAACAACAATAACAACATATAGAAGAGGGATTAGATTTATTCTACTTAACTCTAGAGAGCAGAAATCAGAAGTTAAGGGTCAAATTTCTAGAAAGAGACAGAAGCTCAATTTCAGAAAGAATTTCTCAAAAATTAGAGATGTGCAAAATTATAATTGGCTGCTCCACAAGATAGTGATTTTTTTTCCCTATCACTAAAGATCTTCAAGTGAATACTGAATTACCAGAATGATATAGAGAAGTAAAATTCCTCACACATAGCTTTCATGGGTGGTTTGAAGTGAATGGCCTCTGTGTAAATTTACTTGGTTCTGTTTAATTCCTCCTAACATGGGTTCCACTTCCTTCTCCAAGTCCCTAAATATAGATATTTCCCAAATTTCCATCTTTAGCTATACTGGCAATTAATGCATTTCATGGTCAGGATAGACATTGAAATAAGTTTAGCAAGTACCTATTACTTTAACTCAGAAGAGGTCTCAAAGAAAGAATGAAAATGATGATGATGATGATGATGATAATGATAATAATAATAATAACTAGAATTAATATGGTACTTTAAAGCTTGCAAAGTGTTTTACCTGTTATGTTCTTTGATTCTCATAATACCTGTGAGATGAGTACTATTATTAGCCTCCTTTTACAGATGAGGAAACTGAGGCAAAGAGAGGTTAAATTACTGGTTTAGCATTACACAGTTAATAAGTGTCTGAAGTGAGATTAAAAGCTCTTGACTCCAAGTCCAGAGTTCTAACCATTGTTTCAATTAGTTGTTTCATAAACAAAGTTATGGCATCAATGTTCATTATCAAGAAATATAGCAAGGTGACAGTTTTGCTGAGAAATTTAGGGCTTCAAGGAACCCATAAGTCAATGGATATATGGAGACCTCCTCTCTATAAAGTTGTTGAGGGACAAGGCAACTTTCAGTTTATAGAATAACAGTAGCAAGTAATGGGGGCTAGCACCAAGCAATGAGCAGTGGGGTCTTACCTTGGATCATTCTTTAAAAATAATTAAATTATTATTAATTTTAAATTCTTTTCTTCTTAAACTCCAAAATCTCTAACTCTCCCACTCTTCGCCCATTCACTGCAAAGGTAAACAAAATATAAGCGATTATACATATGAAATCTTACAAAACATATTTCGATATTCCTTATCATTCTTAATGAGCCTTCCTTCCACCATCTTCACAACTGCCACCAGCTACCACCACCATTGTCCGCATAATCAAGTCAAAATCAAACTGTATGTGATTTTTCTTCTTTATCAAGGCTACTCTCAAAATTAATTTAAACTGATCTTCCCCCATGTGTGATGATGCAAAGGATGAGGGGATATGTTGGAATCTTTGTCTATATGCTACAGCAGAAAAAGTATTGAATTTGAACTTTGGAATAAATATCTGGATTCAAATCCTGATTTTTAATACTTACTATTCGACCATTAATTTTCACAACCTCTCTGAGCCTCAATATTCTTATGTGTAAAATGAAGTCCATGGTACTCGTTACTTCAAATGATTACTGTAAAGATATAACTGTAAACTATATAAACTATATAAATATTGCTTTGCTATTTATTGTTATTATTATTAATAATAATAATATTCTCTAGCTCAACAATCCTTCTAAGGGAACGTCCTGAGCTACAAAAAGATAGGGGATTAGGAGACAGAATGTTCACATAATATATTAAGTTCCTCAATGAAAAGGCTACATATTTCAGGTGATTTTTATTTAGAAGATTTGGTGGAAGGGAGGTTGTCCCTTCTCAGATATTATTCATAAAAACATGAAAATTCATTCCCATGCATGGGCCCAATACTAAGGTAATTTGAATAGTCATGGTGATGAGGGCTAGTCTACTAGTTGAGGTGAGATTGATTAGTCAAAGGTCATTTCTTCAGGATTTCCCAGCACCAAGGATACTGCCAGCAATCTTTCTTCTCTAAGATCAAACTGGCCTGGAGCCATAATAAACATCAAATCTCCCTTCCAGGGAGGAAAGATTAAATATCTGATTAAAATTTCTGGCTGCTAATTTATTGAACTTGGCCATGTAGACAATTTAGGGTCACATGATTTTCACTGTGTGGTTGTTGTTGTTATTCCCAGTAACTGAAAGAAGAGGTCACAACTCAGTTGAAAAACAGGGAAACAGGCTGGGGGCTCCAAGTGGAAAGTCCGTCTGGACCATCTCCGAAACCTTGGGGCCCAGGCTCACAAATCTTGAATGTTCTTTCCTCAGTCGTGTCAGAGAGATCGACCAGTTTCAGTTGCAGCCTCTCACACTTCATCAGAACTGGTGGATTTGGTTCCTTTCTTTTCTTACCACCCCCGCCTATTGTTCTGAGTTGTCCTGCAAAAATGATGTCATGGGTGGCTTAAAAATATACAGGAAGTCTTAAAAGCCAAATGACCCCATCCGCTTGTGCTCTGATTGACCGAAATCTGTGAAAAACAGACCCTGCGGAGTTTGGGTGGGCAGTCACAGAGACAGCCCTTAGCTTTTATATCTCCTGACCCTGTTACCAATCTCCTGGCCTGGACAAAAGCCAGTACCAAGCAGAGAAGAGAGAAAAAGAGCTAGGGGGGGAAAAGGAAGGCTAGAGGATGGAGAGGTAAAGGAGAGTTTCCTTTGGGAGGGAGGGAACAGGAGAAAGTTTCAGAGAATTAAAGGAAGATTTTCAGAGTTTTTGTCTGAATTCAACACTAGCCAAACAGACAGATTGGTTCGCCATAAGGCTGTGCCCAAGTGGAGAGTATATATACTGAAATTCATCAATAAATCTTCTATTTCTCCTAGTTGGGGCATTCACATTTGACAATCCCTTCCATATCACCAGGGTTAGGGGAGCAATGTCCTGTATTCTGGAAAATCTGGGGAAATTTTTTTTGGCTCTTGCTTCACGCTAGAGAAATGTGAAATTTTTCTTTTTTTCTTTTATGGAGTGTTTAAAATTATTGTAAAATTTGGTTTGATACAATACTATACATATATTTTATGCACTTCTGAGTTTCTAAATTTTTTATGTGTCATTTTTTGGCCTTCACATGTCATCTGCAGCTTCCACAAAACTCCCATAATATCCCATTTACTTTCTTATCAAAACTGCAACGGGGAAAGTCTTGATGTGAAAGGGATAAGTATAATGCCACTAAAATAAAATCTAGATCAGAGCAGTGAAGTTCTAGTGCAACTCAGAAAGACTATTGCAAAAGTCTTAAGTTGTGATTCCTGCTTCCCTTTAAATCACCTCTGGGAGACATTTTTGAGTGGCCTGACACATGCAGGTAGTTTGTGTTTATTGTAAGGCTGTGTTCACATTGGAATCTTATCTGCCCCATTCTGTGAAAGACTGCCCCATGGGAATCTAGTTTTTCCAAGTTCCTTTAGATACCACACTGTATCTTGCCACAAAACTACACATACCAATGATCCCAGAAGTATCCCTAACTATTCAGAAAGGTTTAAAGATTCTGCTGTTATGAATATTTGCTTCTATTAAAAACAACTATCTCAAGGATTGCATTCCCTGCATGTGGTATAGGAAAAAGATCACTGAATATGGAGTCAGAAGATCTGTGCTAAAAACAGTCTCTGCCCATGTAACTTTGGGCAAGTGACTTTAGCTCTCCAGGGTTCAGTTTTGCCATCTATAAAATGAGAGAGGTTTAGGTCTGTTAGTTCTGGATCTAGTTCTAGATAATGATATTAATAGCTAGGTCTAGATCTGGGAGGGACCACTGAGGCCATCAAATTTGGCCCCATCACTTTAGTGCAATAGTATTATACTGTTTTTTAAAAAAGCACAATTAATTAAATTAATTAATTAATTAAAGTACTTTATTGCTAAAAATGCTAACCATTATCTGAAACTTTAGCTGGTCTTAATCTTTTTTGTTGGTGGAGGATCTTGCCTCCATGTTGATAACCACTGACTGATAGGGGTAGTGGTTGCTGAAGACCCCGGTGCCTGTGGCCATTTCTTAAAATAAGACATCAATGAAGTTAGCTCCATAAATTGACTCTTCTTTTTACTTGAACACTTACAGGCCATTGTAAAGTTATTAATTGGTTCAGTTTCAATGTTGTTGAGGCTCTGGGAACAGGGAAGTAAGCGCAGAAGGTGAGATTGGAATAGTTGGTCAATGGAGCAGTCAGGACACAGATAACATTTATCAATTAAGTTCACTGTCTTATGTGAGTTTGGTTCTTGGTGTCCCAAAATAATTATAAAACTAATATCAAATATTACTGATTGCAAGATCACAGTAAGAGATAGAATAATGGAAAATTTGAAATATTGAGAGAACTACCAAAATGTGACTTGGAGACTTGATTTGAGCACATACTCCTGGAAAAATGGCACCAACAGAGTTTCTCAATGGAGGGTTGCCACAAACCTTTAATTTATTAAAAAAAAGTAAGATCTGCAAAATTCAATAAAATGAGGTATATCTGTATTTAATCTAGAGGATAAAATACTTCATATCTTATATTTTATTAGTTTATCAGTCTTATCAATTTAGGTTCCCCTAAATACACAAGTCCTCATCCCCTCTACAACTTTTCACTTGATTTTAGAGAGTTTTGACGACCAAAAAATTCATGAGCTTCTATGTGCTTATCTTAACAGAAAAGAGACATTTAATCTAGTAGTGGATGTGTGAGTGCAACTTGGTGGAACTCACAAAACTCTTTTTTGCCCTGATATAATCTTCAAATACATTCATACTACAGTGAAGTGTCATAATAGGACTTTAAGTGACACTATAGGTAGAGTGCTGACCTTCTCCCATGTTCCCTCCTCTCTCCTCCTCTTCCTCCTCCTCCTTATTATTTTTCCTTCTCTTCCTTCCTCTTAATCTCCTCTTTTTTTCTTCCTCCTCTTCTATTTTCCTTTTATCCTTAAAAATACTATTCTTTTTTAGCATATAGGATGGCTCTCTGAGAGGGGAAGGAGCAGAGGAGAGAGATACTGGGGGGGAAATTATGATATTTTTTAAAGGTATCAACAAAATTTTTTAATTAGCTAAAAATATATAAAAATTAATTTTAAAAAGAAACCAATAGCTACTTTCTCAAAAAACCAACAACTCCAAAATGAAAATTTCAAGAAACATTATAATCAATATCCAGAGTTTTTAGGTCAATGAAAAAAAATACTACAAGAAGCCAGTAAGAAAGAATTCAACTGGGGCAGCTAGGTGATGCAGTGCATAGAGTACTGGCCCTGGAATCAGGAGGACCTGAGTTCAAATTCAGCCTCAGACACTTTTTTACCTAGCTGTGTGACCTTGGGCAAGTCACTTAAACCACATTGCCTTGCAAAAAAATATTTTTTTAAAGAAAGAATTCAATTATTGAGGAGGCCTAGTTAAGAAAACACTGATTTAAAAACCATCAATATAATAAAGAAAATAATAATACAATATTCCTGAGGACAAAAGACATGTGTTTGAAATAAAGAACTTCTTGATGAAAAGATCAGAGTTTGAAGTTCTAACTAACATAAGAATCAAGAGAAACATAAAAAGGTAAACCTGAGCATACAATCATAATAGACTAAGCAAGAACAAACTGTTTATATTTTAAATATGGGAAAATGATACATATATCACCTTAGACTTCTGAGTCAGAAGGACTTTAATTAGACAGATAATATTAGAAGAATGGAAAGAATAGGAAGAAAGTTGCTTACTAGAGTAGAATATGCAAGTAGAAGTCAATACAAAAAAGGAAGAAAGGGTATCACTCTTAACTGAATTTGTCAGAGGAGGGAAAATATACACAAAGAGTTGGAATTAGAAATTCATTTCAACAAGAAAACAGAAGGGAAAAACTAGGGGGGGAATAAAAAGGAGTATATATTAGGAAACGAATTAATTCTAAGTAAAACAAAAGTAAGGAGCTTGCATCTTGAAGAGTAACTTAAAAGAAAATAGCATGTTTCAACATGGTACTTACCTCCAGCTAGAGAGGTGATGGAATCAGTGCAGAGTGAAACTTTTGAAACTTTTTGTGGGGAACATGGATAATGTGGAAATTTGTTTTGCAAAACTATATACATTTGTAACAAGGATTTGTTTTTCTTACTGCCTCACTAGGATGGGGATGGAAGTGAGAGACAGAAAGGACAGAAAGGCTTTTTGTTGATTGAAAAAATTTTAAAGTTATTTCTTCTCTCAGAGCCTCAGTTTTTTTCATATTAAAATGGGAGCAAGAATATTTGTAATCCACAGTGTTTTTGTGAGGAAAGCACTTTATAAACAGATAACACTATATAAATGCAAGCTATTATTATACTATGGGTGCGACTGGGGTGGAGGGAAATGAGAGTTCTCTCCTCTGTGGTTCCACAGCATTGCATTTTATGACCTTCAAAGTCAGGAAAAAAAGAAAATCAGGTGGAATTATAAACAACTAGGGACCAAAAATACATTTGGTTTCCTTTTATTGTACTTGTGGGAACCTAGTTATTATTTTCAGCACTATGGGTGATTGGCAGGCTTCTGTAAGTCAATTTCAAAATCAAAGCTATTCATGTGATTGTATTGCTGATTTAAAAATTCTGTTAGACTGGGCAGATCTGTGATTTTTGACATGAATAATAACAAATCCATTCTTAAAGTAGTAAGCCAATCAGTGACTTGGTCAAAGGTGGTCTGGAAATGCAATAGAGATACTGTCCTATTTGTTTCTATAACCATAAAGACCAATACTCTCTCTCTCTCTCTCTCTCTCTCTCTCTCTCTCTCTCTCTCTCTCTCTCTCTCCACATGTATATATGTATATCTTCCCAAATGCATATATGGCCATCTCCAGTTATCCTGATTAATGGACTCAGCCACTGGACCCAGATGATTCCAGAGGAGAAAGTGAGGCTGGTAACATAGTACAGCACCCCCTCACTCAAATCCAATTCATGTGCTTGTCATGATTTCACCTCTGATGTTATGGTCTTACAAATATCATCATTATTATCATTCCCTAAATAGAGAATATTTGTGTGTAGATGCACATAAATGCTTATACATAAAATTACAAATTTTTAAACACTTTTATACTTTTATATATTTTATACACACACACACACACACACACACACATATCCTCTTATTTTATTCTCACACTGACCTTAAGAGGACAGAATATATATATGTATCCTACTCAGTTAAGAAAAATGCCTAATAATGTAATCATTATAATTCTAAATGAAATTTACATGCACTTTTTCCTCTATAAATATCTTTTCTCTCTGGAACCACATAAATTAACTTGTTTGAGTGTAGGAATGAATCATCATCCTCCCCATTTTTTAGAATGAGGAAACTGAGGCCCTGAGAGAGAACAAATAGATCTCTCTAGTTACTAAAGGCAGACCTAGCAGCAGTAGCAACAATAAACTTCCAAAGGATTATTTTATAGAGTTTGAAAAAAAATTCATCTGGAAGGATAAAATATCAAGAATATCAAGGGAATTAGTAGGGGGAAAAATGTGAAGAAAAGCAATTTAGCAATACCAGATTTCAAACTCGATTACAAAGTTAGTAATCATCAAAATAATCTGGTACCAGCTTAAAAAACAGAGTGATGGATAATTGAAATAGATTGAGTATATAGTAGTAAATGAACATAGTAAGTAATTTAGTGTTTGATAAACCCAAAGATCCATGCTTTGGGGGCAAGAACAAAAATTTCTGGGAATACTGGAAAGCAACTTGGCAGAAGCTATATATAGATCAATAACTCACACTGTTTACTGATGTAAGGTTAAAATGGATACATGATTTAGATATAGAGGGTGATATTATAAGTAAATTAGGAGATCATGGAAAATTTTACCTGTCAGGTCTATAGCTAAGGGATTACTTAATACTTAAAAAAAAAAGATTGAGATGATTTCCAGAAATAAAATGTACAATTTTGATAATATTAAATTAAGAAGATTTTGCCCAAATTAAACCAATGCAGCTAAGATTAAAAGAAAAATAGAAAACTGGGGGCAGGGGGAGAGGAGGTTTACAGTAAGATTCTCTGATAAAAGGCCTAATATCTCAAATATAGTGAACTAAGTCAAAGCTATAAAAAATACAACAGTTTTTTAGAAGAATTTAGAACTCTCTATATAGTTATATATATATCTATATATATTATGAAAACAGTTTCCATATCACTATTAAAGAAAGAAATGAAAATTAAATCAGTTCTGAAGTACTACTTAACTCATCACACTGGTAATATGATTAAAAAAATGAAAATGACAAGTGCTAGAAGGTATATGGAAAAATTGGGATACTAATGCCCAACTGATGGAATTGTGAATGAGTCTAACCATTCTGGAAAACAATTCGGAACTATGCTCAAAGAACTATAAAATTCTGCATACATTCTGATCTATCAATATCACTACTAGATTTCTATCCCAAGGAGATAAAAGAACAAAAAGACCTATAGGTAAAAAAGTATTCATAGCAGCTCATTTTGTGATGGCAAAGAATTGGAAATTAAGGGGATACCCATGAATTGAGGGATAACTAAACAAGTTGGTGGCATCTCATTGTAATGAAGTAATATTGTGCTAAAGGAAATGATGAGCAGGGTGATTTCAGAAAAAACCTTGGAAAGATTGATCTGAACTAACCAGGAGAATATTATATGCTGAAACAACTATATTGTAAAAATGTGAAAGATTTAGTTAGTCTAATCAATGCAATAATATAAGACAATTCCAAAGAACTTATGTTGAGAAATGCTATTCACCACCAAAGAGAGAATTGATGAATTCTGAATACATTTTTAAGTATAATTTTTTCACTTTTTTATTTTTCTATTTTGCAATATGGCTAATGTGAAAATATGTTTCACATGAATTTACATATATAATCGATACATTGCTGTTCTTCTCAATGAGTGAAAGAAGAATGAAAGGAAGAGAATTCAGAACTCAAAAAATTTTTTAAAGAATGTTAAAAATAAATAACTAACAGACTTATTAAAAGGAAAAACTTTCCTTTCAGGAACCATATGATTTAGTTAGCAAGTCCAGGAATTATCATCACCATTTTTAAGATCAAGAAACTGAAGTGGGGGGAGGAAGGGAAGGAGAGAGAGAGAGAGAGAGAGAGAGAGAGAGAGAGAGAGAGAGAGAGAGAGAGAAGGAGGGAGGAAGGAAGCACCCAAGTGGTTCTACTTTGGCTACTGAGTACGTAATCCTTAACTGTATGCTAGTCTTCTTAGTCCATATCAAAGACTCTTTCCTCTTTATTACTTCTGTACATAGGATATTGGTCTTTCCTAGAAACATATATCTATTTATTATGTGTTGATGGAAAAGACTGATGCTTCTATGAATTGAAAACAAACCCAAAGGTCAAGGAACCAAGGGGATAGGTGAGGTTAGCCCATTCATTTTTTCCTTTCAAAAAAGAAAAAAAAAGCAACCAATATATTATAGACTCTCATCTTTTGCCACGATCAGCAATATAAGCCAATCAGAGTTTCTTTCTAGCTTTCTTAGTTGTTTCAAGTCTTTTTCAAAAGCCACAACTAGCTGGGCAACCCACAAAGGTTTCAGAAACCAAGCTTCCCTTCTCAGGATTGAAAATTTAATTTAAAGCTAACAAATGTAGTAAGTCCCAGGAAGCAAGATAGTTCAAGACAAAACACATATCTTGAAAGTCAAAACAGCAGGAATTGTCTGAGACTTTTCCTATAACTTTTTTGTATAACTTTAAGCAAATTATTTAACTTATTTGGGTCTTGGCTTTGTTATCTACAAAGTTATATTGTAGTGAGATGGGCATTACCCTCAGATGCCAGCACAAGGTTCTAATTCTGCTTCCACCAGTTACTTGATGTGTGATTATCTCATTTATCCTCTCTATCAAAGATGCTTGATTTGTTGTTCTTGAATTTTACTACCTATCCCAAGGCAAGAAGCTGGAACAATTTTTTGAGATCTCTTCTGGCTTCAAGATTACACAAGAACATTTATATGGAAGCCTGTTTTACAGATAAGTGCAGACATAATGTTAGCCCACAAAAAGTTTTGGATTTTTTTTTTCAAGCCCATCCTTAAAATGTATTGCACCACTGATACCTTTAAGACAGTAAAACAAATGATAATCCTCTTCACTGGTAGGCTGTCAGAAATTTTTGTGGTCTCTGGCTATATAATCAGGAAGCTGTCATAAGAGGATTCCAGGATAATTTACCACAGAAGGAGAGAGAAAGAGTGCTTGCTCTTTGGGTCTGGTCTTATGGTGAAGTAAATTTCTACATGAGACATTAAAAAAATTTTCCCTTCATTTCACATTTTTGATATCATTATAAAGTTGATTATTACCATAAAACTTGAAGAACTAAGAGAGATAGAATGATTATGAAATCAGCAAGAAAACTGAGCCACCCCATATAAAATAACTACTCCTAATGTGGAATTGTCAAAGGAAGGGAAAGGAGAGAGAAAAACAGAGGAGGGGAAAGAAGGGGAGGGTAGATAAAGGGAAGAGAGGGAAGGGGGTGAAAGGAGGGAGGAGAGGAGATCTAGTCTTATTAAACAGATTCTGTGTTCAAATCCCATAGGACTTTGAATTCTGATCAGTAATTTCTTACTAAGAAGCTAAGTTACAGTAATTTAAAGACAGCTAGAATCAGCTAGGTGTCAAAGTGAATAGAGCATTGGAACTAGAATCAGAAGACCAGAGTTCAAATGTGGCCTAGGACATTTCACCAACTGTGTGACCCTGAACGAGTCATTTAACCACTATCTCAATTTCCTCAACTGTAAAATAAGGATGATGATGATGATAATAATAATAATAATAATATTATCTCTCAGGGTAATTGTGAGAATCAAAGGAAAGAATGTTTATAAAAGCACTTAGTACAATGCCTGGTCCATAATAAGGGCTATATAAATGACAGCTATTTTTATGATTATTATCCAAATTTCAATCAGGTACTTTTTTTTTTTAGGTTTTTGCAAGGCAAATGGGGTTAAGTGGCTTACCCAAGGCCACACAGTTAAGTAATTATTAAGTGTATGAGACCGGATTTGAACCCAGGTACTCCTGACTCCAAGGCCAGTTCTTTATCCACTATGCCACCTAGCCACCCCCTATCAGGTACTCTTGAAGACCAAAAAGGCTATTGGGGGTAGCAGTTTGTGCCTTTGTTCTCAAGAGCATGTTTCATAAGCTATTCTCCCTGCAAGTGAGGCAAACCCCAGATGTTCCCATGGCATCATAAAAATGAGATATATATAGTTTTATGGTTCCCCCCAGAAGACTGGAGAAGGAATATGAGAGCTAACAAAATAAGGAGTACTACTTAATTTAATGAATTATCAGGGAATATTTAATTAACTGGTCTCAAAATCAAAAAGTCTGAGTTCAAGTTCACTTGCACCAAGTGTATGACCCTGAGTAACTCACTAAACTTCTCTAAGCATTTGTTTTAATATCTATAAAATGGAGGAAATTATATCTGTACATTCTAGAGTTTGACTGAGTCCGCAAAACTTGCATTCAAATATGACCTCAGACACTTACTGACTGTATTACCCCCCCACACCCCCGGGGCAAGTCTTAATCTCTGTCTCTTTCACTTTTCTAAACTGTAAAATGGGGATAAGAGAACCTGCCTCTCAGTGTGATTGTGAAGATAAATAAAATATTTGGCAAAGCTTAAGTCATATATGAATAGTAGCTATTATCATCAACATCAAATATTTAAAGATACCTCTTATGTCCTTTCTAACTTGTCCTCTCTAGGGTTAATATCTTTTCAACTAATTCTCAGAGATCATGAATTAGGGTTCACTCATCAGCTCAGTTGCCTTCTTTCAGATATGCTCTGCTTTGGCAATATCCCAGAAAAGTCATCACACCCACATGTGTCCTGACCAGGGTTCAGTACAAATGTACTAATATTTCCTTTGGTCTGGACAACTATTACTATAGTTCTATTAATATAGCCTAAAACTGCATCCACTTTTGTGGTGGCCAGATCTCATAGATGACTCATACTGAGCTTGCAGTTCACTAAGATCTTCAGACATTTATTTACATTCAGATAAATATTCAAATATGTACTTACATGTATTTATATACATATGTATTTTTTATTTTTCTCCAATTATATATTAAAATAATTTTTAACATTTTTTAAAAATTCTGAGTTCCAAATTCTATCCTTCCCACCTCCCTCTCTCCCCCTCAACTCCCCTCTACCTGAGACAGTAAGAAATCAGATGTAGGTTATACATGAACCATCTTAGATCTTTTTCACATAAACTTCTTTGAAGCCAAGCTTCTCCCATTAGTCATTTAATCAATTCCTTTAGAGGTTAGTTCAAGGTTTAATATCATTTTAGTTGTGTTTCCCAACAAAGGAAGAGATGAATGCATTTTAACAGAAATGCTCCATTGCATGAATATGCATGAGCAGAAAAATTAAATGCTTACTATATATGACAGGCACTGTGCTACTTACTCTGTCTATAGGTACCAACAAGTAGGATAGTCATAGCCTTCGAACAGTGAAAGACAAAATGTCACAGTGATATATGGCTATATGCAAGACTCAGAAATAGCTATGTGCAGAAGCCTTATTCTGGGCAATATAGGGTAAAAGTTCTTATAGGTAGCAGAGCTCAGGGCCCCCATGAACAGAGTAGATTGGTTCTGAGGGGTTAAGTTTTTTTTGGTTTTGGTTTTTTTTTTAATTAGTTACTGAACCTATTCATTTTCTTTGAGTATCATCACCTGTTTTAATCTGGACTCATGATCTGATTTGCAAATCTAAGATCTAAGCTGGAAGGGTCCAGTCTCCAAGTAGGCAGGCCTTTTATATCCTTAGATGTTTAGTAAGTCTCATCTGTCCACTAGGCAGTGATAATTGCAAAAAGGGTTTGAGCCTTAACTGTTTAGGTCAAACCCTGGAGACAATTTCTTGACTTTTTAGAGAAAGAACTTGCTTAATCTCCGTAATCATACAATAAAGTAATACTTATTATTCAAGAATTACATTTTAGCAACATTCCCACTCATGGATCATGATATCCTAAAAGCTTTTCTGTTTTTTTCTGGAACTCTGATACTGATAATATTGGTTTAACCTTTCCAATCCTCCCTGAAAATGAAGTATGAATAAGTTGAACAGTAGACTTGCTTAGAGCCTTAGTGAGAGGCAATATCTATTTTTTTCCTGGGAATGCCCCCCTACTATTTCAAGAATCCAATGAATACTTCTAACAATCTTCTGTGAAATGAGTCTGCTCAGAGCACAGGCTTCTGGAGCACAGGCTGTCTCATTCCCGGAGGAGCTCACATTATTAACAAAGGGCACCAATATACCAATAACTATGCATTTACTACACACACACACACACACACACACACACACACACACACACATATATAATGTAAATGAAAGTAATTTCTTTTTTTTAATTTTACAGTTTTTCCCGTAATCTCACTTCCCTTCCCTCATCCCCCACAGAAGGCAATCTGTTAGTCTTTACATTGTTTCCATGATTGATCAAAATTTGAATGTGTTGAGAGAGAAATCATATCCTTAAGGAAAAAAAATATAAGAGATAGCAAAATTATATAATAAGATAATTTTTTTTTTAAATTAAAGGTCTTTGGTCTTTGTTTAAACTCCATAATTCTTTCTTTGGATACAGATTGTATTCTCTATTGCTGATTCCCCCAAATTGTCCCTGATTGTTGCACTGATGGAATGAGCAAGTCCATTAAGATTAACCATCAACCCCATGTTGCTGTTATGGTATACAATGTTCTGGTTCTGCTCATCTCGCTCAGTATCAGTAAGTGAAAGTAACCACAGAAGGAAGGCAATTCAATGAGTAAAAGGGAGACTCTTGCAGGGAAGAGGAATGCAGAAGTCCTTTTCTAAACCAGTACTTCTTGGATCATACTGTAATAACTGCATCTGATCATGTGTAAACAAGGACATTCAAATGTGTTTCTCAGCCCTATAAATGACCCATTCTTAGTGTATCTGTATTTCCTTTCCTGATCAAATATGTCACATGGGTTTCATCTGCAGTTACATTTGGCATAAGAAAACCTTCTCTAGGACTCTTAACTGAGTTTTTAGACTCAAAAAATCCATGTGATTAAGTCAGTATTTTTCCAAAATATCTTATACTTAAATGATATCATTTTTAAAAAACCAGACTTGCTGGTTTTATAACACCAAACAACAATCTGAAGTAGAGAGAAGTTAGTGTTGTTATCCCTTCAGATAAGAATTTGGAGGAACAGAGAACCTCTGTCATTTTCTCAGGGTGATCCATTGTGTCAGTGGAGAAATAAAAAATTAGAACCTTAATTTCCACAAGGTTAGGGTTTTTCTATCAACTGCAGATTTTATAGATTCCGTGTAATTTGTAAGTATTCCAAAACAGGATGCTTGTCAATTCCTTATTATATCTTTATGAAATTCCATGGCTAATAAATTTCAAGTTAATAAATATTTATTTATTTTTTTATATATGGATATATTTTAGTTTTATATCCTATCTCTCTGTTTTTGTTATTCATTTGTTTCACTTATGTCCAATACTTCATGACTCCTTTGGGATTTTCTTCCTCTCCAATTTATTTTACAAATGAAGGTGAGGCAAACAGGGTTAAGTGACTTGCTGAGTGTCACACAGCTAGTAAGTGTCAGAGACCAGATTTGAGCTTGTCTCCCTGACTCCAGACCCAGAACTCTATCCATTGATCCACCCACACACACATACACACTCACATATTAACATATATATGCATATACATGTGTGTATCTATTGAATATAGTTTAAATAAACATTATTTTTAACAAAGAATAAAAAAGAAAGGGAAAAAAGTAGTTTAGAAATTTTAACCAACATATCATCCAAGGCAACAGTACATAATTCCACTTCCATAGTTCTCTATCTCTGTAAGGAAGGGATAGATATAGGATCAGGGGAAGGTCAGCACACTAGTGCCTTATTGGGGGAATCTGTGAATCAGTGCAACCATTCTGGAAAGCAGTTTGGAATTATGAAAATAAAGTTACCATAATATCTGTGGATTTTGACCCAGAGATCCTCCTCATTCCCCAAGGAGGTCATTAATAGAAAGAAAGCCTCCATGTATTAAAAAACATTTTTTTTACAACAGTGCAAATTAGATATCCATCTATTTGGGGAAAGGTCAAACAAATTTTGGATGTAGTCGCAATGGAATATTACTGTGCTATAAGAAATCGATGAATATAGAAAAACAGGAAAGGTTTATCCAGTTTGATGAAGAATGAAGCAGAGCCAAATATATGTATAGGACATATATAAAATACACACACACACACACACACACACATACACACACAAACACAGATTTCAACAATGTAAATGGAAGAAACAACCACAAAACAACATGGCCCCAAAGTAGAGCTTTGGGAATCATTCCTTACTTCAATTCTTTGCAGAACTGAAAGGTACATGGGTGTAGTATATCACGTATATTTTCACACTTTTTCGATGCCTGGATTAATTTGGCTGGTTTTTTTCCCTCTACTTTCTCTTTTGCTTTATTGTTTTCTTTTAAAATATTATTTATTTTGGAATACTCTCCAGAAGAGGTCAGGGAGGGAATTCTGGGAGAATTTTCATTGCCCTATGATAATTGTCTCTTGAACAACAGTCTTATAATGCTTTATCCCCATAAGTAGATTGCTATATGGACCCCTCAAAAAAGAAGTAAAAATGAAGCTATGTTAGATTTTTTTCTTTTATACATGTGGGATGCTCAAGAAAGTGGAAGAATAGAATTTACAAATTAAAGAACAGCAATGAAAAATTCAGAAATTAACTTAGAAACAAAGACTGTAGGGGTCATATGTAAATGGGAAAAGTTTAGTTGCTTAGTTTCTATTTTTAAAAATTCTATAGCAACATTAGTCAACTTGTCTTAACTGTATTCTTCCAAATCATATGCCTGGACCCCCCCCAAAAATGGTGAAGGGAGTGAAGGAGAAAGGAGAGACTTGGGGTCCAGTGAAAAAGCCTGGAGCAAATAAACAAATCCTAATACCATTTATAAAGATACATCTCACCACATTCCTCTGGCACATAACTCGCTGGCCAAAGTTATCCTCTTCTAGGAGTTTCAAGGTCATTGGAGTAGAGGGAAATGAGGAGTTGCCTGAATTTCTGTTGACTAGTGCCCAGGGCAGAGCAAGGATGAAAAGACCAACTCAGAGGAGGAGGAGGAGAATGGAGATGAGGAATTTTACTCCTGAAGAAAATATGTGGTTAGAGAGCTGTGAAATGTCATTGGCAGGGAGCCCATCACCTTTGAGAAAATGCAAAGTATGTGCACTACAGACAAAGGCAGTGAATTGTAAACATGACTCAATAACTCTTTCAAGTGGGGGAGGGGGGTGTTGTATTTACCTAATAGAGACAGCATATGCAGCATTACCTCTGGAGAAGGAAATGTCTCTAACACCTTCACATCTTGAGTACATACCACATACCACAGAGCTCCATCATAGCCCCTAACATGCATAGCGGTCACCGAAAGGTAACCAATTCAGCAAATGCATCCATGTGGGTAATGTGTTGGATGACTTCTGGATGGTAATTCTCCATTCAATAACAAGAGCAACATCTCAACATATTTATTTTCATTAAATTTCTGCTCTGTGAAAAACACTGTGCCAAGTGCTGAGGAGGGCAGTATGCATGGCACTTTTTTCCCTTTAGTTAGCTTTCTTCCCTACTCTTTGGGTCTGGAATCAGGAATAACTAAGTTCAAATCTGGCCTCAGACTGTGACTCTAGGCAAGTCATTCAACCACTGTTAGCCTCAGTTTCTTGTTTTATAAAATGAGGATAGAGCAGTTAGAGAGATACTGCACCAACTCTGTATTTAGGAAGACAGTTTTAATCTTGCTTCAGGTACTTACTAGCTGTGAGACCCTAGACAAGTCACTATACCCTGCCTTCCTTAGTTTCCTCCTGTGTAAAATGAGTTGGAGAAGGAAATAACAAAACATTCTAAGTCCTTTACCAAGAAAACCCCAGTTGGGAACATAAATATCAAACACAACTGAAATGACTGAATAACAAAAATGAAAACAATAATAGTACAAACCTATAAGGTTTATTGTAAGGATCAAATGAAATAATTATTGTAAAGCACTTAGCATAGTGTTTGATATATAATATAAATGTTAGCTATTTTTGTAATTGTTGATAAACTTGGTAACTAGCATGATATAACTGGTTTTTGCTACATGGAAAGGCAACCTGATATTGGGGAAAGAATGCTAACTTGGAAAAGAAAAGTACTTGAATCCAAATCTTGCCTATTATGTTTCCTAACTCTGTGACTCTTGGCATTAACAGTGTGGTGCAGTGCACCTTGAAATTAGAGTCCTACACTGGATACCTTCTAGCTGTGTTACCCAAAGCAAGTCACTTACTTTTGTCTTCATCCATAAAATGAGGGGACTGGATTTTAATCTAAATCTACCATTTTACCTCTCAATCTATTCCCTTACATGTAAAATGGGAATGAAATTAATGTTTATATTATCTATTTAACACAATCATTCTGAGAAAAGAACATCATAAAAGCTCACACTGAATTGTTTTTATACATCAGGGACATGCCATGACATGCAGGTGAATTGGATTTGAGTGACCGGTTGCTGTGCTAAGTCACCACCCTCATTTTCCCCTCTGGAGTCATCTGAGTTCAGTGACCAGAGACATTACAATCATTACGTAAAATCAGGAAGATTGTAGATGGTCCTGGATGTAAGGTAATCAGGGTTAAGTGACTTCTCCAAGGTCACACAGCTAGTAAGTGGCAAGTGTCTGAGGCCAGATTTGAATTCCCATCCTCCTGAATCCAAGGCCAGTGCTCTATCCACTCAACCACCTAACTGCCCCTATTATTGCTGTTATTGTCATTGTTATTGTTGTTATCATTAAACTCCCAAATAATGAGAGAAAGTGAATGAAATCCTTTTTATGTTACTAATCAAGAAAACTTAACTTGTAGAATGCATAATTCACAGCTCTTTCATCAATGATCTTCAACCAGATTTTTGCTAGAACAAAATAGTCATTCACAGATTGTGAGACAAAATCCTGGAATATGTTCTAGACAAATTCACAGTGTAGCAGAAAGATAAACTGAGATATCTTTTCTAGTTTTGCTTGATTCAGTTCTGGCAAATAGGGACGGATTGGATAAAGGGGACTGAAGCCTTGCCAGACCTAAATATAAAATGAGAGGACACAGAAGTGCAAGGGAAAGAAAGAGAATAAGCCAGGTGATCACTTGCCAAGAGACATTGTATTTGGAATTCCTGAATTATATTGGGGAGAACCTTCAACATTCCAGAAACCGGATTCAAATAAATGAAGCTGAGGAAAGGTCTGATGAAACAAAGAGAGAGATTAAAATCTGGGCCTGCTGGATATTCTCTAAAACAAAGTTGTTTTTCTCTGAAAGATGTGCCCTGCTGAGGAAACTGAATAAAAAGCCCACTCTTTGAGAGCCAGCTCAAGTCCCAAAGGAGAGAAGAGTAGAGTCTAGGGTACACTGTTCAACAGCAAGAGAGCTTGGTGTGAGTAAATCAGCAGCTGGGTCAGTTTCAGTGAAGAGACAAATATAAGAGAAACAGTGAAAGATGGGGATGGAATCTCGGGGTTATGGCTGAGTTTGAGGCTAGGTACCCACTTCTCTTCTTTGCTACAACCTAGAGAAGGACCTTTCCATCTGACTAACTTGCTGTTGTTCAGTTGTTTGCAAACCCCATTTGGGATTTTCTTAGCAGAGGTACTGAAATGGAAGTGCCATTTGCCATTTCTTCAACTTATTTTACAAATGAGGAATCTGAGGCAAACAAGGTTAGGAAACTTGCCCAGGATCACACGACTAGTAAATTCTGAGACCTGGGTTGATTTCAGGAAGATGAATCTTCCTGACTCCAGACCTGGTACCCTATCCCCTAGACCACCTAGCTGCCCTTTAACTTTCTTTTTTTTTCTTTTTTTTAGATTTTTTGCAAGGCAAACGGGGTTAAGTGGCTTGCCCAAGGCCACACAGCTAGGTAATTATTAAATGCCTGAGACCGGAATTGAACCCAGGTACTCCTGACTCCAGGGCCAGTGCTTTATCCACTGTGCCACCTAGCTGCCCCAACCCTTTAACTTTCAATACTAGCAATAGTTGGATTTTTTTTTAAATGAGACTGTTAGAAACAGTCATAACAAAAAAGTAGCAGCAACAAAAGAAGGAAAATAGGGTAGTAAAGGGACAATAGTAATAGTGGTAGGAATGGAATGAACAAGATTCCCCCAAAAGAAATGAAGGGCTTCATTATACATTAGTGAAAGATATTCCTTAATAAATGGAATTTCACTCTATAACTAAAAAGCAAGATTACAAAGGCTACATCTAGGAATTAAAAATAACAAGGAAAAAAACCATTCAATCTGAAGTTTCCAGAGGCTTTGTATGGATTCTCTCCTTAAAAACTCAATTAAAAAAAAATCTCAGTTAAAGTAAACTATGTAAGGAAAAGGCAAACAATTTTAAGGAGGGCCCAGGAAACAGCAGGACATAATGACTAAAGGGATGGTAATAATAATATTTAACATTTATATGGTGCTTTAAAGTTTTGCAAAGTACTTAACAGGGAAGTTGCCTTTATATTCCCATTTTACAGATGAGGGAACTAAAGAAGGGAAAAAGTCTTAAGGGATTTGCCCAAGGCTACACAACTAGTGTTTGAGAGAGGATGTA
Organism: Macrotis lagotis; assembly: GCF_037893015.1. NCBI lineage: Eukaryota > Metazoa > Chordata > Mammalia > Peramelemorphia > Peramelidae > Macrotis > Macrotis lagotis. The sequence goes on along the minus strand of NC_133666.1, from coordinate 454,137,757 downwards.
GCACTCTAGTTGGAGCTGGGAGGTAAGAAGGAAGTGGAGAAAAGGGAATAGAGAAAAATCTAAGGCATCTTATCTTCAAGTAAAAGAATAATTATCATCTTTGAATGGAACCATCTCCACAGAAGACCAAACAAGAGAAAAAATTGAAGATTTAGTTAAACATAAAGAAGAAATTTTTTGACTCTAGCAATGCCACTGCTGGTTTCCATGTGTACTCTTCATCCTTTGAAATCTCTCAAAATATGATTAGAGGAATGGAGTGACAAATGCTTGTTGGATTGGGTTGGATTGGATTGGATGGAGTAAGCACAGCCCTGCCTGAAGCAAGGAGCAAGGGCCAGCTGACCTGTTCTGTTCTTTCCAGCTCTATGATTTTATTCAATTTTCTTTTTCTTATCTCCTAAATGTGCTTGTAATAACCTGCCCTTTTGCTGGCACCTTCTTGTAAATGAGATGCATATCTCAAGAGTTTATCCCAGTTAAATAAACAGAATTCAATAAAACCCATCCTGGGTTATCCCACATGGGAGAATGATTACTCCACTAACATGCTACTGGGGCTACTGTTACCTAATGCTACAGATGCATTAGCTTCTCGTCTAGGCTTGAGTTATGCTGTGTTACTGTATATCTAAGATAAGAGCATGTCTGGAGTCTGTTCAGTGTTATCGAGTAACACACAGTGACTTTTTTATTGAAGGAGCTCTACAAGTCTCTCTAAACTGGTGCAGGTTTTATTGAAACTAATTCAGAGGCAAAAAAAAAATTAAAGATAAATGCTAACCTGAAAACAAAATAAGTCATGAGGTTATTCTTTTACAGCCAACTGGAAATCTCTGAAATAATTCATTAAATCAGTCTGCCCTACATTGCATTAAATACAAGCCTAAAGGAGGGTTACAGATCTATTAAACCCATACCAATAAAAAAAATGAGAACTGATTTTTCTTTTTTGAATTTCTGAAATCCCTCACCCTTCAGTTTCTTCCTTTGTCAAAGAGGAGGGTGGTATGTAGAAACTAGATCTCTCCAAACTCTAGGAAAATAAAATTTAGAGCTGGAAGATATGTTGGACATCATCTATTTCACCCTTTTGGCCTTCATTTGTAGATTTAAAAAAAGTAAATTCTAGAGTTCAGCAATTATGTTTATGCATATGAGATAAAATATTTTAATATCAATAGGAAAAGTCATTTATCAAATATTCTCACATTCCCTTCACAAGCTTTTTACACTTCTTGGAGCATGCATACACCAAATGGGAAATCCCTTATGCAGTACATCACCCTCATTTTATAATTGTGGATCCTGAGAAACTGAAGTAAGATGACTTATCCAAGGTCACTTATACAGCAAGTGGTAGACAAAACTGAAACACATATTCTCTGATTACAAATACAGTATTCTTTCCACTATATATACAACACTGTCTCCAAGAGTATACAAACCTTTCTCACATTGCCTTGTTCTAATTAAAATCAGAGGTCTTTTCAGATCTGATGTATTGATTTCATGGACACAGGGAGTAAGAGTAGAAAAATGTATCCTAGCTTGATAAAACTTCCCCAAAACTGATGCCTTTTAGGAGGAAACAGTAGCGGCAACAAAAGAAGTTTGACTGAAAATATAAAGAAGCTTCTTCATCTTTGACAAAAGGATTGACTCTGAAAATGTAAAGAAGCTTCTTCATCTTTCTCTCTTACCAAAATCATCACATAACATTTTCCTGGCTGGATTTAATTTTTTTTGCTTATTCATTAAATATTTCCCATTTGCAAGTAAATTTTCTTTACATTGTTAAAATTTTTGAGTTCCAAATTCTCTCTCTTGATCTTCCCTGTACTCCTCCCTAAGAAAGCAATTTATTATTGATTATACATGTGAAAACATGCAAAACGTATTTTGATATTAACTTTGCTATAAAGGAAAATTGTAAAATTACAAAAAGCTCAAAAAAGTTTCAATCTGCATTCAGAATTCATGTATTTTTTCCTGTGGAGGTGGATAGCATTTTTCTTTATGGATCCTTTGGAACTGTCTTCAATCAGAGTAAGTCATTCACAATATTGTTGATACTGTGTTCAATGTTCTGATTACTTTGCATGAGTTCATTTAAGTCTTCCAAGATAATTTTGAAACCATCCTAATCATCATGCAGTATTTCATCAAAATCATATAATACAATTTATTCCCCAATTAATAGGCATCCCCTCAATTTCTAATGTTTTGCCCACCATGAAAAGAACTTCCTTAAATATATTTCAAATGTAGGTACTTTACCCCTTTATATGATCTCTTTATACAGACCTAGTAATGTTATTGCTGGATCAAAGGGCACCCATAGTTTTTAATGTTTTCCCCAATTTATATAAAGAATATTTTTAGCTTTCATTTTCACAAGATTTTGAATATTCTAGTTTTTTATCCCTCCCTTTCCCCTTTCACTTTTTCTAAAAATAGTAAGCGGTTTGATATAGGTTATGCATGTGCTATCATGTAAAACATTATTCCATATTAGTCTCAGTTATGGAAGAATTGATCAAAAGGGGGGTTCCATAAGAATGAAGTACTTGGAAAAAAAATTCTTCAATCTGTATCCAGAGTCAAGAGGGCTACATTCAGATATGAACTCCTCTACACTGTAGTTGTAGCACCATGGACAATCACTTAACTTCTGTCACTTGGTTCCCTTAATATTTGGGGACTAGACCTATGATCTCAAATTCTTCCCACTGCAATGCAGAATAATGACTGCTCTGAAATCCATAATGAGTACCTGGGAGTACTGGAAGGCTAAGAGAGTATCATCTAGACAGCTAGACAGTACTTGATGGAAGTTAGAATTTGAACCCAGGTCTTCCTGACTTGAGGTCAGCTGACTGCTATTCATTGTACTATCTTGCCTTTCATCTATAAACTAGGAATAACTTTAGGTAATAGCTAATAGCACCTATCTCACATAGGGTTTTGTGAAGATCAAATGAGGTCACAAAAAAATACAGAATCACATAAATAAAATTAATAAGAATGAACTTTATTGTCTGATACTTAAGCAAATCTAATTCAAAATGCAATTTTCACAAGCAAGAAAAACTAAGAAGACCTAGAAAAGCAAGACAATTGGACATCACTGGTATCACTGAGACTTGGGGGCATTTAAATCTATGATTGGAATGTACTCTGGAATGGTAGACAGGGATGTACTAGTTTTAAAAGTATCCTCATGTGAAATCAGGAACCAGAGAGGCATGGACAAGATTAAAAGTAACAGAAGTAATTTTGCTTTAGAGTGTACTACAGAGAATTTAAATAGAAAGAATATAGAAACTAAGCAGACTGGAACCATTAAGGATCAGAGCCTAGAAAGGACTTGGGAATGATCCCTTTCAGCTTGCAGTAAACTGGAAGATAAAAGTCTCAAATTGGTTAGCATGAACTCTTTCCTTCATCAAGGTTATGCTTCTCCCCTGCCAGGGAAACTCTGGGAATCAAAAGACAACAGGCAGGGAGCCTGGTGGTGGGTTGAAAATTCCTCCTTGAAGATATGCTTACAGAGATGAATTGCAGCCAGCACAAAAATGAGAGTTGACTGGACAGATAGTCATGGGACCAGCCTCTATTCCAGGAAGTGGGGGACCTGGAATAAAGGTGGGTGTAACAGGCTCTGTAAATGGAATAGAGTAGAAGCCAAAAATAACGGAGCATTTGACAACATCACAAAAGAGCAGAGTGCCATCATCATATTCCAGGTATACTCCAACCCTGGGCACAGGGTCTTTCATTTCATAGTTCAGTTCACTTTCAGGATAGGTTCGGAAATAGTAATTATTTTCCTTCTTCATACAGCAAAGAAGGAACAGAAAAGGACCTGAGTCCTGGTTATGTTCTCTCCCCTGCAAGCCTGTGGTGGAGATCCCCAGTTTCCACTGAGGAATTTGTGTCACATCCACCTCCCAATACTGTCTGCCTGAGCTGAAGGATTGCTCAGCAATTACAAAATGGCCATCAGAGTTGGGATCTGCCTGCCAGGCTTTTCTAGCCCTCATACTCTTCAGATCTTCAGAAAGCATTTGATAGTCACAGATTGTAAGGTCCACTCTGAATTTATTGAAGATATCTATCATCCCAGTGATGGGATATCCCACTGGGAATGAGATGATATGCTTGGGCTTTTGGGAGAGCACAAACTTACTCCTTACAAACAGCTCTCTGAAATCCTGCAACAATTCAATAATGGTTTTGTGCCTTGATTGTTGCAGCTTTGCCATGATTTCTTTAAGGATTTGAATATGCTGAGATAATCTGTCCTTGATGGCTCTTTGCTCTTCCTTCCATCTTTTCAGACATTGAAATTCTTCCTTCACCAGGAACAAATGCAGGTCATGATACTGTGCGATAATCCTGGGATAACCCTCTAATACAGGTAATCCCTTTCCATTCACCTGAGAATGGAGTTTCTCAGCTTGTTCAAAATCCTTCTCCAAGTCACTCAGAATCTTCTGGAGCTTCCCCCTATAGTTGTGAGCAGCTTCTTCTAAAGGACAGAGCATGTGAGTCCCATGCTCTGGTGTTTGGCTGCAGAGCACACAGAGTAATGCCTGGTCCTCTTCACAAAAGAGCTTGACCACCTTCTGATGGATGGGACATTGGGGCTGTCCTTTAGTCCTTTGCAGAAGGTAAGAGCTGAGCTGACTCCCAATGTCAGTCAGCTTTTCCAGACTCACATTGAGTTCTGGGAATTGTCTGATCTGGCAAAGTTGCCTGCATTCAGGACAAGAGAAAACCATGGCTTCAACTCTCCAGCTCCTGGAGAGACATGCTCTGCAAAAGCTGTGCCCACAATCAATGGTAACTGGTTGAGAAAAGTACATCCTGCAGATTCCGCAGATGAGTTCTTTCTGCAGTCCCTCAACTATTTCCATATAAGCAGCCATTTTTTTTCCTCTGTGAAGAGGTGATCAATGCTTCTTTGCCTCTCTCCACAACCCTGGACTTTTCCTTTCTTCTGTGGCTGTGGAATCCAATTCTCCAAGTTAATGTCAAATGCCCTAGGAGGACTCCTACCTTTCTCTGGAGTTTCTTTCTGGCAGGAACTGTGAGGAAGAGCTTCAGTTCACTGAAGGAAATATTTCTGACAAAAAATGTTCATCCTCTTTTATTGAATGGAACTCCACCCCCTTTAGGGCCTCCAGGATGACGTGTGATTAACCTTGCCTTGGATTCTCAAGGTCAACAAATTAACACTTCCTATTGGCAACAAACTGGAGGCCCTTGGGAGAATCACTTATGGTTGGTTGATTTTTATGGATTGGCAGGTTTCACAATGCTGAGCCCCTCTGAGACCCTGCACTTTTCAGGGGGAGTCCCAGCCTTGTTTGAAATAGAATGCCCTTCTTTTCATGTTTTGTTATAAGATGTTGACTGTACATTGAACAGAGAGAGGGGCCCTTGAAGTTAGGACAAAGTGATTTCTGCCTCCAAAGCTTCTCCATTTTCTGATCCTCCTCCTCATTTCCCACCTGGCTGCACTCATTGGAACTTCTCTTACTGACTTCTCCCCTAGTCCCTCTAGCTAAGGTTTGAGAATTCCAGTCTCTCTAGCGTCTGCTCCTACCCATCTGCACTCTGTTCCTCATTCTCCCGTATGCTTCTTCATCCAAGTCATACCCTCTAATGGAAGATGTACTTCAGCTATCAGGATAAATTCTTGACAATGATAATTTCACTCTGCAAAATATCAAAATAAAGGGGTTCTATTGTGTATCTGATTCTCAATAACAGGGAGGAACTGGTTACAGGAGAGGAAATGATTGAACCTTGGGGACAAGTGATCACTGCTTTTAGAGTTAGTGACTAAACAGAAAAAAAAACACTTGGACATGAGCCTTAAGATTTTAGAAGACCAGACTTCAATGTACTTGAAGAAAAGATTGGTAGGCTCCCATGAAGAAAAATTCTATTGGGGAAGTCATTTCAAGGGAGATGGTAAACTCATCAGAATGGAAGTCTTAAGACACAAAGGAAACAATTCCAATGGGAAGGAAAGAGAAAATTAACTGAAAAGACTGAGTAGATTCAGTGGAAACACAAAGGTTCACCAACTGACTATACTCCTGGATTTCACCAGAATCTCATCATCCTGAAAGATCACATAAACCTAGAAACTCCCACCTCTTTAAAATCCCACCTTCTCCAAAGCCCCTCCCTCTCTTTCTCTACTTGGAGAAGATGGAGAGCTCCTTCCAAATCCTCCACTTAAAGAGGATGCCCAGGGCAAGCATCTCCTAGTTTCACCCTAATTCCCATCTGAATGCACTCCTCAGTACTTCACAGTTTCTCTTTGATGCCTCCCACCAACTCCACCCTTTTCACTTTCTTTTTAAGGTTTACATACTCTATTGGATTGTGAGTGGTGATGGTCAGGAACTTTCTTTTGTCTTTCTTTTAACCTCAGCACTTAGAATACTTGGCTTGGAGTCTGTGTTTAATTAATGTTTCTTGAGTGATAACTAATTAGACTTTCCCTCTGTTCAGAAGAGGGGAAACAAGGTCAGGTAATAGAAAACGAAATGGAAAGTTAGTAGAAGGGCTACTGAAATACCTACTGAGCTTAGATTAGAAAAGTTGATGATATCAAAAAGGGTAATTGGGTGGGAGAGGGAGAAGGGAGAATCAGATCTATTGGTAGAAAAGAGTTTTCTTACTAGGTGGTGCTGGTGACCACTATACTGATCAAGTAAAAGTCATCTAGATCAGCTTTCCCCCAACTCCACCACACTCTATCCCACCCCACTCCCACCCCTCCCTCCCCTCTGTAGACCAAAACACCTCTAAGTTTGAAAAGGAGAAGCTAAGAAATTAGAATGGTCTCCTGGGGAAGACCTAGCTCAAGCTTGTTCTGCTTTATAGGGTAAATAGAATCAGGAGTCTCAACTTTCCCCTGGGGTTGGAGCAGTTGCCCCAGGGCCTACTAAAGAATCCTTATTCCTCAGTTTATTTAGACTAGGAGAGGTTTTCTTTTGAGCTAAGGAGAGAGAAGAGGTTCTGTCAAAAGGAAAAAAATGATGGAGCACAGAGCAATATTAAATATCAAATTATACAGGATAATACTCATTTTTCTCAATAACTGAGGCCAACAACAGTGACTTGCTCAAGGTCTCATAGGTAGTAAGAGGCAGAGTCAAGATTTGATGTCAGACTCTGTGGCTTTAAATTCAGTGCTTTTCCCTCTACATTTCTAACATGGGTTTGAGATTGGAAGCAGCTGAAACACTGCCATGAGGAGGAGACAGAGACCTTGGGTCAGCGGCACTAAGAGGTTGCTACTGTAGGTGGGAATGATGCACCTATGTGCAACTATGGATGCACGAGGTGTAGGATGCACCTAGATTTGGGGCAGGAAAAGGAGTTTCTCACAAGCATCTGGTAGTTTCCTGATTCAGCAAAAGGCTTTTTTTAACTAGGTGTTAAACTCACATACTCATATAGAAATTAAAGCATTTGGAAATCAGAAGAGATATCAGAAGTCAAGTCAAAACAGATTTGAAAGGTATGTCCACTTAGCAAATAATCTGGCACGTGAGTATTCGGATTTCTTTAAAGACCTCTGAAGATGGAGAATCCACTTCCTTGAGAGCCTGACAGTTAATATATAATTCATTAAGTTCAGAGTTAGAGCTGCTATGACCCAATTGGAGTCAGGAAAACTCATCTAATGGAGTTCAAATCTGACCTTAGCCACTTACTAGCTGTGTGAACTTGAGCAAGTCATTTAATCCTGAATGACTCAATTTGCCAACTGTAAAATGAGCTGGAGAAGGAAATGGCAAACCACTCTAATATCTTTTCCAAGGAAACCCCCAGAAAGGAGTCACAAAGAGTGGAATTTGACTCAAAGGACTAAACAAAATGAAGCTCACCATCACATGACCTCTTTTGGTTCTCCTATCATAGAACTTCTATTGAACTCTTCCAATAAAACATTTGCATCTTTTTCAGAACTGTCTAACCAAACATCCCCATCCTAAGCTGCTGAGTCAGTGCCCTAAGTCTCAATTAAATGTCCTTTAAATTCAGTAACACAAGACAAAACCCTAGTTATCCATCCCCCCCCACCTCTCAGGAATGACCATGTACTTACCAGTATGAGATATGTGATGTATTATGATCACTATCCTACACATGAGGAAACCAAGATGTTCAGAGAAATGGCTTGCCCATCAGCACAATTGATTGTGAAATTGTGACAATACAGATTGTATCCATTAATGATTAGAAAATAAAAAAAGACCTGGGAACAATCCCCTTCATTTTGGATTTGTAACCAACCAAAATTCCTGATTTCAAGTCCATCCCTCTCTACTATATAACATAACCTCAAGGCTAAACTCTCCCCAGATCCAAGCTGGGACAGTGACAAAAAGGCTACAGTCAGATTTAGGAAATACCTGGGGATATTGTCCACTACAGATGGACAAAATTATTAAACTTTTCTGACATTTCCACAGTCACTTTCTTGAAGTTTCTATTTAAGGCAATGGGGTTAAAGGGGCTTGCCCAAAGTCACATAGCTAGGCAATTACTAAGTGTCTAAGGCCTGATTTGAACTTGGGTCCTCCTGACTCCAGGGTGGATGCCCTAATCACTTCACCACCTAGCTGCCCCTACCACTCACTTTCAATGTTTGAGGACTAGACCTGTGATCTCATTCTTCCCACTGCAATGCATTGTATGAGTGAGGGCAATGACTGAGGCAGTATCTGAACTCATGTCTTCCTGACTTAAAAGTCAGCTGGCTGCTATTCATTGCATCATCTTGCCTCTCAGCTCTAAGATAAGGGTGTTGGGAGGTTCAAATGAGATCACAAAAAACAATCACAAAAATTAGTGATAAGGATGATTTTATTGTCAATTTTCACAAGAAAGGAAAACTAGAAGACCTAGAGGAAAAAGGCAAATTGGACATCATTGGTATCATTGAGGTTTGGGGCATTCAAATTCATGACTGGAATGTTGTTCTGGATTGGTATTAAAGGGCTGTACCACAGATTTTTTAAAAGTGCACTCAGTGAAGAAATCAGAAACCAGAGAACAGAGAAGATCACAAGAAACAAGTAATTTTGCCTTTAGAGTGGACTATGGACCACCTAAATAGAAAGAAACAGATGAGGAATTCAAAAAGTAAATTAAAAATCTGACCAAGAGGCATGACATGGGGATTGTAATTATCCAGATATCTGGTAGAGATTTTACTCTTGCAAAAACCAGGAGTAGCTCATGGTTTTTTGCATTTTTTTAACTGAAACCAGGGTGATTAATTGTGAAAATACATAAGAGATTAAGATCAGAGACTAGAAAAGATTTGAATGATCCCCTTCAACTTCCAGTATGAAGAGGAGTCTCAAATTGGTGAGTATCAACTCTTTCCTTCATCAGGTAGGTGATGTTTTTCTGCCAGGGGAAATCTGAGAATCAAAAGACAATAAGCAGGGAGCCTGTTGGTGACCTGAAAATTCCTACATGGAGAAATGGTTACAGAGATGAACTGCAGCGAGCACAAAGATGAGAGTTGACTGGACAGATAATCATGGGACCAGCCTCTATTCCAGGAAGTGGGGGGCCTGGAATAAAGGTGGGTGTGACAGGCTCTCTGAAGTTAATGTGGTCGAATCTAAAAATGAGGGAGCTTTTGACAACGTTACAAAAACTGACAATGCCAGCAAGATGGTCCAGGTACACCCCGACCCTGGGCACAGGGTCTTTCATTTCATAGTTCAGTTCACTTTTAGGATAGGTTCGGTAATAGTAATTATTTTCCTTCTTCATACAGCAAAGAAGGAACAGAGGAGGACCTGAGTCCTGGTTATTTTCTCTCCCCTGCAAGCCTGTGGTGGAGATCCCCAGTTTCCACTGAGGAATTTGTGTCACATCCACCTCCCAATACTGTCTGCCTGAGCTGAAGGATTGATCAGCAAGTACAAAATGGTCAACAGATTTGGGATCTGCCTGCCAAGCTTTTCCAGCCCTCATACTCTTCAGATCCTTAGAAATCATCAGACAGTGACAAGTTATTTGAGGATTCACTGTGAGGTCCACCCTGTACTTGTTGAAGACACCTATCATCCCAGTGATGGGATGTTCCATTGGGAATGGGATGGCACACTTGAACTTTTGGGAGAGCAAAAACTCGCTACCTCCAAGCAGCTCTCTGAAATCCTGCAGCAGTTCAACAATTGGTTTATGCCTTGATTCTTGAAGCTCTCCCATGCTTTCGTTAAGGGTTTGGACATGCTGAGACAGTCTGTCCTTGATGGTCTTTTGCTCTTTCCGATATTGAAGCTCTTCTTCTTCCAAGACCTTTTGCATTTTTTTATATAGTAGAATAATCATCTGACCCCCATTCTCCATTCCTTTCCCCACCTGAGAAAGAAGTTTCTCTTTTTGTTCAAAATCCTTCTCCAAGTCACTCAGAATCTTCTGGAGCTTCCACCTATAGTTGTGAGCAGCTTCTTCTAAAGGATAGAGCATGTGAGTCCCATGCTCTGGTGTTTGGCTGCAGAGCACACAGAGTAATGCCTGGTCCTCTTCACAAAAGAGCTTGACCACCTTCTGATGGATGGGACATTGGGGCTGTCCTTCAGTCCTTTGCAGAAGGTAAGAGCTGAGCTGACTCCCAATGTCAGTCAGCTTTTCCAGACTTACATTGAGTTCTGGGAATTGTCTGATCTGGCAAAGTTGCCTGCATTCAGGACAAGAAAAATCCATGGCTTCAACTCTCCAGCTCCTGGAGAGACATGCTCTGCAAAAGCTGTGCCCACAATCAATGGTAACTGGTTGAGAAAAGTACATCCTGCAGATTCTGCAGGTGAGTTCTCTCTGCAGTTTCTTGGCTAATGCCATATAAACAGCCATTTTTACTCTCTGAAGAGGTGACTAATGTGTCTTTTCCTCTTCCTGGACTTTTCCTTTCTTCTGTGGCTATGGAATCAAATTCTCCAAGTAAATGTCAAATACCCTAATGAAGTAGAGGACATATTGGACAAAGAAATGTTTTATAGTTATTAATCTGTACACTCTGTACAGATCACCCTCCCTCCCCCTCAATCCCATTGTCCAAGCAATCAGACAAGGTCAACGAACTTAGTAAAGCATCTTGCCCCTCCCAGGCAAGGACATAATTATTTTCTACTCCCAAGCACAAAACACCATCTCTATCAAAACTCTATATCAACACCAAAATGGATCCCTGCCTTAACCTGAAAAAACTGAGTCTTTGATATAACAGCCATTATCTACATACATCTCATTACCTCATCTCTGCCCTCCCACTTACAGTCCCCCCCTCCTCACCTCCCTCCTCTTCCTTTCCCCCTTTCCCCACACCCCATTGTCTCTCTACTTAATCCTTAGTTTAGTTCTCTCAGTTTAATGGCCCACTTGGATAGTCTGATTCCCCATGTAAACTCTCACACTCTACCATCCCTGAAACTCATTATCTTGCTGCTTCTCCCAAGAACTTAACCTGTGACCTTTTGGGAGTCACCTGTGAACTTTTATGTAATAACTTGGGAACCTTTTGTAATAACCGTGTAGCCTGTGATTTAAAATTTAGGCCTTTTCTTATCCTCCTGAGGTAGAGTTGATGAATTCTTCACAATGAACCCACATCTATCTATCTTTAATCCCCCTTTTCTCCCCACTCCACCAATAAGCCCCCTTCCTCTGGAGCCCCCATTTTCCTGTCTTTAGATTCTTACCTATTTCTAGAGCTTCTTTTGTGCAGGAACTGAGCTGAAGAGCCTTTCATTTGGACTGAAGGAATTGTTTCTGATCGGAACATTCATCCTTTTTATAGAATGGAGCCCCACCCCCTTTAGTGACTCCAAGATGAAGAGTGGATTAGCTTTGTTTTGAATTCTCAAATTCAACAAGTTAACCATGGCGGCAACTTTGAGGCCCCTAGGGTTGCCACTTCTGGTTGGTTGATTTCTATGGATTGACAGATTTCCCAATGCTGAGCCCCTCTGAGCTTTTGCCATTTTCGGGGGGGAGAACCAGACTTGTTCGAAATAGGGTCCCCTTCTTTTCAGGTTTTCTTACAAGAGGTTGACAGTACATTGAACAGAGAAGTGCACTTGGAGTCAGGATACAATGATTTCTGCCTCTGAAGCTTCCCAGCTTCTGATTCTCCTCCTTATTTCTCACCTGACTGCCTTCTCTACTAGATCCTCTAACTAGGATCTGGACATGGCCAGTCTCTCTTGGTTCTCCTCCTGCCTGTCTGCAATCCTACTCCTCAGTCTCCCTTCATGCTTTCTCATCCAAGTCATGCCCCTCTAATGGGAGGTGTGACTTAATGATAATGTTTTTCCTGTAAAACGTAAAAGATGAAAATAAAAGGGGGAGGGGATTCTATTTGTATATCTGATTCTCCTTACTGTTTTTTAAAAGTTTAATTTACTTAAGGCAATTGCCCAAAGTCACACAGCTAGGCAATTATCAAGTGTATGAGGCCAGATTTGAACTTGAGTTCTCCTGATTCCAGGGTTGGTGCTCTGTTTTTCTCACTAACAGAGAGGAACTGGTTCCTGGTATGGAAATAATTGAACCTTGGAGACAAGTGACCACTACTCTTAGAGTTAATGACAAAACAGAGGAAACCAGGGCACTCTTGGACATGCACCTTAAGATTTTAGATGATCAGATTTCAATGTGCTTGGAGAAAAGATTGGGGTGATCCTCTGGACAAAATTTTTATTGGTGAATTCAACCCAAGAGGAATGGTAAACTCAACACTTTCCAAAATGTTGGATTTCACCAGAATCTCACCCTGCAAGATCACGTCGATCCAGAAATTCCCATCTCTTCAATATTCCACTATCTCTAGGACTTCTCCCCTCCTCCTCTTGGAGAGAATGGGGAGCTTTTCCCAAGTTCTCCTCTTAAAGAAGATGCCCATAATTTCACACTATTTCCCATCTGCATGCACTCTTCTGCACTTCATCATAGTTTCTCTTTGATGCCTCCAATCAACCCCAAACTTTTCTCTTTTTTTTAATGTATTATCTTCCCCCACTGGATTGTGAGTTCCTTGAGGACAGGAATTTTCTTTTGCCTTTCTTTTAACCTCAACATTTAATAGAACACTTGGCATGGAATAGATGTTTAATTAATGTTTCTTGAGTGACAGTTTAATTAAACTTTCTGTACAGAAAGGGAAGCAAGGTCAAGTAATAGAAGATGAAATGGAAAGTTTGTAGGTTGGACTGCTAAAATCCTTACTGGGCTTAGGCTAAAAAAGCTAAGGACAACAAAAAGGGTATTGAAGGGAGAGGGAAAAGAGAAAGTTCTAGTGGTAAAAAGCACCTCACCAGGTGGTACTGCTGCCACGAATACTCATCCTTTCCAAGGGGGATGCCTAGAAGCTTTCCAAATCCATTAGTACCTTGGCAGTTATGCATTTCTACTCTTTTTGTTTGTTTGTTTTTTGCAAGGCAGTGGGTTAAATGACTTGCTCAAGATCACACAGCTAGGTAATTATTGAATGTCTGAGGCTGGACATGAACTCAGGTCCCCCTGACTCCAGGGCCAGTGCTCTATGCATTGTGCCACCCAGCTGCCACATTTCCACTCTTTTGAAAGTGCTGAGAGGTCACTCATTTTACAGTTCTGCAGTACAACTCTAGTTTACTTCCTGGGGAGTGAAGATTATTTATTGTTCTATCCCATCAGAAGCAACTTTTGATCAACTACCTCTGGTAAACCTGCTCCTAACAGGACCTATTATATTTCAGTTAGTCCTAGGGAGATGACCTTGCTATAATGGAGTCCTTCTGTATAGGTAATGGATAGAACATGTATGGATACTGAATGCAATATTTACTGTTAGCATGGGAGTAAATTAAGCAATGAACATTGCTTTTCTATTGCATTCCTTTTATTTCTCCCAGATTTAGTTACCTCCTGCTTCAAACCCAGGACTTAGAGAAAAAAAGCTCCATTTGCTTTGTACTTGATTTGAGCATTAATAATAGTTAAAATGACTTGTTCACTGAAAGTAGCTCTTAAAACAACATTGCTGCTACTATATACAATGTTCTTTTAGTACTACTCCTTTTGCTCTTTATTTCATGCAAGTATATTCATGTTTTTTTTAAATCAAAAAGCTCATCTTTTGTTATAGCACAGTAGTATTCCATCACAATTATATACCACAATTTATTCTGCCATTCCCCAATTCATGGACATCTCCTTAATTTCCAGTTGTTTGCCACCACACAAAATGATTTGTAGGTCCTTTTCCTTTCTTCATGATTTCTTTGCAATATAGACCAAGTAATGGTATTGCTGGATCTAAAGACATATGCTGATTTTTAATTTGATTGTATTTTATTTTTCCCCAATTACACATCAATAATATTTTTCAGCATTTATTTTATCAATGTTTTGGAGATTTGGGGGGGGAGGTTAGGTTGTTTTTTTTTTTTTGCAAGGCAAATGGGGTTAAGTGGCTTGCCCAAGACCACACAGCTAGGTAATTAAGTGTCTGAGACAGGATTTGAACTCAGGTATTACTGACTCCAGGGTCGGTGCTCTATCCACTTTGCCACCTAGCTACCCCTATCGATGTTTTGGATTCCAGTATTTTTATCCATTCATCCTTCCCTTCCCATCTTCTGAAAATGGTTGGCAGTATGACATAGGTTATGCATGTACTATCATGCAAAACATATTTCCATATTATTCTCAGTTGGAAGAAGAAACAGATCAAAAGAAAAAAAATGAGTAAGAGTGAAGAACTTGAAACAATTATGCTTCAATTTGTATTCAGAATCCATCAGTTGTTTATCTAAATATGGAGAGCATTTTCCTTTGTGAGTCCTTGGTACTTGTCTTGGATCATTGTATTGCTGAGAAGAGCTCAACTCATACTTGATCATCACACATTGTTGCTGAGACTGTGAACTTTGTTTTCCTGGTTCTTCTCCATTCACTTGGTATCATTTCATACAAGTCTTTTCAGGTTTTCCTGAAATCTGCCTGAACATCTTTTGTTATCATGTAATAGTATTCCATTCCAGTCATATGCCATAGTTTGTGCAGCCTTTCCCCAACCAAGGGGGATCCCCTCAACTTCCAATATTTTGCCATCCTATAAGTATTTTTGCACATGTGGGTTCTTTCCCCATTTGTATGATCCCTAGGGGATACAGATCTAGTAATGACACTGCTGTATCAAAGGACTCGAAGTTTTATAGTCCTTTGGGCATGACTCCAAATTGTTCTCCAGAACAGTTAGACTAGCTCACAATTCTGCCACTGTTCTAGTGTAGCAGTTTTCCACATCCCTTCCAGCATTTGCCATTTTTTCTTTTCAGTCATGTTAGCCAATCTGATGGCACACAAATCTTTTTTTAAAAAGGCTAAATTTCAGGTATCTTATTATGTAATTTTAGTTATTTTATTATATAATTTTGCTATCTCTTATGTTTTATTTTTTTCCTTAAGGATGCCGTTTTTCTCTCAACACATTCAATTCTGATCAAATTATAGCATGGAAACAATGTAAAGACTATCAGACTGCCTTCTGTGGGGGTGGGGGAAGGGAAGCAAGATTGGGGAAAAATTGTAAAATTCAAAAAATAATTTAAAATGATTTGATAAATGATTTTTTAGAAAAGGACAAATTTCTTGGGGCTCGTTTTTTTGGCCAATCTACTATTATTCATGAATTTGACCAATGTGTAGATCAATGGTTATTTTGTTTACTAGTCTCATGGTTATATTTTGGATGCAGACTTGGATCTGAAGGAACTTTTAGACATCATCATTCCCAACACTTTCATCTCACAGATGAGGATACTGTAAACTTTAAAGAATAAAAATGACATTGAAACATAGTATTATTCTCAAGGGCAAAATGGTATTTTAATAACAGTGATTTGTTTAACTATCAGCCAAATGTATTTCAGCAAGAAGCCAGGGCCTGAGCATGATTAATTAATCAAGGTATAAAATTAGATTTTATATAACCAATGAATTAGATCAATGATCTCTCTTAGATGACCAAAGACCAGGAGTGAGGGCTAACAGAGTCATTTAAATTTAGGTGTATCTTCCTCCTAATTGGATGGACCATAAGTATATCATTTGAACTTCCCCTGGCAAAGACAAGACAATCCTGATTCATACACATTTTAAGGAGCTCCTCCCTTCAGCTCTTCTCAATTGCTTCTTTGTAGGGAGGTAGGAGTGATCCTCAGATTACAGGATTAATCTATATGAAAGGGGTAGGGGGAGAAGGAGTGGGTTAGCTTTCAGGTGTGGTTGCTCATATCTCTCTGTGACAGTGGTAATGACTTTATGGGATTCAGTTGCTTCTAGCGATCTTGGTTAGAAAAAAAAAGCCATCTTGATCAGCTTCCCCCCACTCTACTCCATTCCACCTCACCCTACTCCCATCTCTCTACCATCACCCCTCCTCTTGGTCTCCCCCGAAGAGTTTCAAAAAGAGAAATCAAGGAACTAAAGTGGGGAGGATCTAACCCAAGCTCTTTCTCTGTTCTCTGTTTATAAGGTAACTTTCTACTTGTCCAGGAGCAAGTGCCCCAGGGGCTAGAAGGATTCTATTCCTCAATCATATATTAGTTTAGACTAGGAGAGGTTTCCTTTTGAGCTAGGGGGAGAGAGAAGGGGCAATGATGGATAACAGAGCATTATTAAATATCAAAGATACAGGATAATGTTAATTTTCCTCAATATGAAGTCACAGCAATGACTTGCTCACAGTCTCATAGATAGTAAAAGGCAGAGCCAAGATTTGATGTCAGGCTCTGTGGCTCTGAATTCAGTGTCCTTTCCTCTACTCCTCTGGAAAAGGCATGAGATTGGAAGCAGCTGAAGCACTGCCCTAGGGAGGGGAGACAGAGACCTTGGGGAATTAGTACTAAGAGGCTACTGCTGTAGGTTGGAGCAAATGGGTTGTGGAGGTAGAGAAAGGAGGATGCAGTGAATACAACCCTGGCCCTGGAGTCAGGAGTACCTGAGTTCAAATCTAGCCTCAGATACTTAATAATTACCTAGCTCTGTGGCCTTGGGCAAGCCACTTAACCTCATTTGCTTTGCAAAAACCTAAAAAAAAGTATTCATTAAGGATCCTGAGCCTTAGTGAGATGGAGTAGACAAACACCAATACCAGGCACCCCCCTACCATACATAACCTGAGGCAAATAGACAGCTTCCAAACAAAATGATAAATGTTGGAGAGAATGTGGGAAAATTGGTACACTAATGCATTGTTGGTGGAGTTGTGAACTGACCTAACTATTCTGGAGAGCAATTTGGAAATATGACAAAAGGGCAACCAAACTGTGTATACACTTTAATTCAGCAAAATCACTAGTAGGTCTGTATTCCAAAGAGATCATAGAAGAGGGGAGAAGGGAGTGAGAGGAAAGACCTATATGTCCAAAAATATTCATAGTAGCCTTTTTCATGATGGCTAATTAGAAATTGAGGGAATATTCATCAGTTGAGGAATGACTGAACATGCTGTGGTATATGAATGTGTTGGAATACTACTATGCAAAAAAAGAAGGGTGAACAGGAAGTTTTCAGAAAAACTTGAAAGACTTGTATGAACTGATGCAAAGTTAAATGAGCATAATCAGGAAAACAAGGTACCCAGTATCAGAAACATTGTATGATCATCAGCTATGAATGACTCAGTTCTTCTCAGTGAAACAAAAATACAAGACAAATACAAAGGATTTAGGAAGGAAAATGCTATCCACATCCAGATTATAAAGTCTGAAACTAATTAAAGCATACTTTTTTCACTTTATTCTTTTTCTTTTTTGATACTTTTTTTCCTTTTGATCTGTTTCTTCTTTCACAAATATGACTAATATGGAAATGTTTTACGTGATAGCATATGTATAACCTATATCAAACTACCTACCATTTTCAGAAGAAGGAGAGAGAAAAAGTTGTAACTCAAAAATTTTATAAAAATGAATGCTAATATAATTTTTTTTTAAAAAAAAGCATTTATGGTGGCAGCTAGGTAACTCAGTGGATAGAACACCAGTCCAGGAGTCTGGAGTACCTGAGTTCAAATCAGGCCTCAGATTAATAATTGCCTAGCTGTGTGACCTTGGGCAAGTCACTTAATCCCATTGCCTTAAGTAAATTTAAAAAAAAGAAAAAAGCATTTATTAAGTACCTACTTAGGGCAAACAAGGTGACTAAGTGGATAGAGTATCCCACCCAGAGTCAGGAAAACTCATCTAAAGGAATTAAATCTAGTATCAGACATTTACTAGCTATGTGACCCTGGGCAAGTCATTCATCTGTTTGCCTTGGTTCCCTATCTGCAAAATGAGCTGGAGAAGATAAATGGCAAATCTTTGTCAAGAAAACCCCCAGAAATGGGTCACAAGGAGCAGGACCTAGATTGAACAAACAACAAAATGATCAACAACAAAATGTTTTTCTTAATGCAGCTCAAGACCACATGACTTCTTTTGGTTTTCCTATCATAGGACTCCTAATGAACTTATCCAATAAAATAACCATATTTTTTTCAAATAAACTGTAGAGGATAGATAGGAAATACTGCTATATAATAGCTCAAATTGTTATAATCTATAGGTTAGGAATCTTAAAAGAAAAAAAAAATCATCCTTGTCTAACAAATTAGCCCAATTTAAATTAACTCAAAATCCACTTTGAGGCATCACCCTAAAGAACTTGAGTCCCTCGGGACTCTTCTTTCCAAAAAGGCCTGATAGACTGAAAGACAACTGTATTTTTCATGATCTTCCTTTCCAGTTTAATCCTCCTCTTCCCCCCCCCACCACTTTCTCAGTGTCTTAGACTGACACATACTGAAACAGTGTCTCCTAAGTCCCTGATGGAGACCAACAGAGTTTATTATATAATCTCATCTCTCCTTCCAAAAAAACCAAGATCAATCTCAAAGAGCAGCCCTCTGAACTTGGCAGTCGCTTGTGTGGGAAAGTCTTTAAACAAAAACAAATTTGTTGATGTACTGGACAAGAATCTCAGAGAACAGATAGATTGTCCCATGAGCCAACAGTGCCCTCAGTCACAGGATTTGCTCTGTTTTCCGCCTGCTGTCTGGCTACTTATACTGATGCATACAACTGAAGGTTGCTTGGCCGTTTTCTTTAATACAGTAAAAGACTGCACCAAAAGGGTACTGGGTAATGCTGAAACAAAAGAAACAACCAGTGATTTCTGATTATGAAAAGTCATAAGGAAAATGTCTTAAGTTTTTCTTTCCAACCCAGTTTTGTCCTGCTGATAAGTAAGATTTTAGGAAATGAAAGAATGATTAATTCACTGTTTGTTTAGGAAGCTTGTCACCAAAGGTGAGGTGTATGGTTTTCCCAATTCAAGATTATTGGTGCCTACCCACAATTTAAAAACAATAACAATGGAATGTTTCCTTCTGAAGAAAGGAAAAAGGTATCTCTGTCCACATTTCTTTTCTACTAGAAGGCAATGTGAAAGTTTCTGTCCAAGGCTCCATGAAAAAAAAAATCCTTCTTTGCCACATGGCAATGAAGGCCGACATGGCAGCACTTAACAGATTTCTACTTCAGAATAGAAATCAAAATAAAGATTAGTGTTCCCTTAGGAAGGAAGTTTCCTTGATAACTTCTCCTTTCCCAAACTGTACACTGAAGGAGACAGTTTGAAGAGAGGTCTGGGTAATATCAAAGGGGTTCCCTTAAGCCAGGAAAAGAGTTTCTTGAGAATCGGTATCCTTTAATTCTTGGAGAACAGGAAAAAAAATAAAACAAACAGAAGTGTGGGATATCAGTCCATCCAGAAAATGTACACTGAAATCACCTAAGGTGGAAGAGGAGAAAGAGGGTCATAAGAGAGACGAAAGGAATCCAACCCTCAAATTTGTATCTGTGACACAGGAGTGTGTATGGGGTGTTCAGGAACACTAGCACTTTTGGTGTGAGGATCTTCTAAGCCCTTTTCAGGAGTGCTGTCCACCTTTGGTGTCTACCAGTCACCCAATTCTCACCTCTGACTCTAAGAAGCTTTTACAGAAGTCACAACCCAATATAACTATTTTGGCTGATGGGCTAAACCAGATTGAGGAAACTGATAGACTTTAAACCCACTGATGAGTTAGAGGAGTGTCTTCTTCAAGCATGTGAAGACTTCCTCCCAGTGGAATGAATGGATGAGAACAAATTATTCCTATAGCCATGATGGTGGCTGAAGCAGGTTTTGTGGGGCAGTTAGAGAGTGTTAGAACTTGGTCAGTGATTGGAGATGTCAAGGTCACCCACTGTTTCCCAGGCCATCACCAAATACCTTGATTTTTGTCCTGCCACTGAACTTTTTGTTTTGGGTTTTTTTTAGATTTTTTGCAAGGCAGTGGGGTTAAATGACTTGCCCAAGGTCACATAGCTAGGTAATTATTAAGTACCTGAGATTGGATTTGAACTGAGGTCCTTCTGACTCCAGGGTCAGTACTCTATTCACTGTGACACCTTAGTTGTCTCATGCCACTGAACTTTGAACTATGGAAAAAAGAGTGAGAATGATGACTGTGCAGCTCTGCCTCATTTAAATACAATTCATGCACAAGTCATGATATCACCCAGTGGTGTCATTGGTCCTCTTCTAAAAGGAAGGACAAATAGCAATAACAACAACAAAATCTCAGGGATTCATTCTCCCCTATATCATTTCAGTCTCTAGGAGGAGTGGGCTCACATTTAGACAGTTTCTAGATAGCATTGGCCAAACCAAAGCCCCTTCAAAATTCAGTATCATTAAGAATCTTTGCTTAGGGTCAAGTCCTGAAGATTGTTCCCTCAACTTGAGGCCTCAAAGATGATATGGCTGGGGAAAAAAATTAGCATATACTTGCTACTTTGATCTTTAGAAATGCCTAAGATTGTAGTCTCCAATTTTTACCTAAAACAAAACAACAAATGTAGAGCCAAAGAGCCAAAGACTGTATTCATGGACCTCACGTGGCCTCAGATGGAGAAGGTCCAAGGCCTCTGTCCTGACAACATTGTCTCTCTTTTCTCAGCATATTGCCATCAACAAGGAAGAAGTACATGAAGAGAGAAGGACTAGGTTGATTAGTGCCTTTTAAAATCTCCCCTTTTTCTTTACTCACAGCATTTTTTTAGCAATGTAGCTACAAGCAATCAAATATACTCCTCACCATATGGTTAGTAGATAAGAACCAATAACAGGATATCTGTGCATACTCCAAATTCTGACTCTTCTGGAAGCAGACTTCCCAATCTTCTTCTACACAGGGAATTGAATTAGAAGTATTTTGCACATAAGGACTAGGTTCATTAGCCATTCCTCACTATCTGGATAATATTAATGGTACCAGTTATGTTAAACCAACTTACCTTGGTCTCCAAGTTTCTCAGAGAGTGTCATAGGCAACATCACATAGACCCATAACTCCCTGTCTCATGGTGAAAAGATTTGTCCAATGTTCTGAAGGTCTTTCTCTTTGCATCCTCTAGCACAATGTATAAGTGAATGAATAGATGAATGAATGATACAGTGCCCAGTAGATGTTCAATACATTTTTATTGAGTTGTATTAAATGGGTAGCAATTCAGAGCATGGGCTGTTTATCCTGCAATTATCATCCTCCACTCCTGCTACATGTTCAGCTCACTTTTTTCCAATCAGATTTTTTTAATAAAATAGTTATACTATTTCTTGCATATATAAATAATATTGATAATATGCTAAAGCTATCTCTTCCTACTCTTCAAAAAATATTTGATAACCTAATATCCTCAGATTCTAGTGCAGTGTCTTCTTCATACTAGCAACTTAATAAATACTTGTTGAATTCAATTAAATTGAATGTATTCTGTAAGCAAGAAGAGGACTTCAAAAACAAGTAAAAAGCTTAGTTCACTGTCTGGCACATTGTAAATACTTAATAATGTCTTATAATATTCCTCTCCTTCCCTTAGGAGTAGAACTACCATAGGATGATTTGTCTCCCCTTGGAATGAAACACAGAGACTAGAGAATGTCTGTGAGAAGACTGGTAGAAGATTATTGATTCAAATAAATTTAAATTCATTGATTTTGAATTTGAATTTGAAATTCATTAAAATTGATTCAAATTCAAATCAAATGAGATATGTGTTAAAGTATTAATGTTAATTTAATTAAAATATTAACATTTGCTACTATATTAAAAATATGAAACTATTTTATGTTATTATCATTATTTATGTTGTTTGTTATAATAGGCAGAGTTGTGAGACCTGAACTAGAGCATGGACATTAAGAGCAGAGAGAAAGAAAAATAAGTAAGAAATGTGGTAGGATGTTGGAAAGCTAACAGTAGAGCAGTAAGTTGTTTTTTTTTTCAAGGCAAATGGGGTTAAGTGGCTTGCCCAAGGCCACACAGCTAGGTAATTATTAAGTGTCTGAGAGCGGATTTGTACCCAGGTACTCCTGACTCCAGGGCCGGTACTTTTATCCACTGTGCCACCTAGCCACCCCAAGTTCTTTTTTTTAAGAAAAGATTTATTTTTATTTTTATTTTTACAATTTCCCCCCATTCTTGCTCCCCCCCCCCCCCATATAAGGTATTCTGTTAGTCTTTACATTGTTTCCATGGTATACATTGATCTCAGTTGAATGTGATGAGAGAAATCATATCCTTAAGTATGAGATAGCAAATAAAGTATGACATAGTAAAATTACATAATAAGATAATGTTTGTTTTCCCCTAAATTGAAGGTAATAGTCTTTGGTCTTTGTTCAAAGTCCATAATTCTTTTTCTGGATATAAATGGTATTCTCCATGGCAGATAACCCAAAATTGTCCCTGGTTGTTGCACTGACCATCAAGGTTGATCATCACCCCCATGTTGCTGTTAGGGTGTACAATGTTTTTCTGGTTCTGTTCATCTCACTCAGCATCAATCAGTTCATGCAAATCCTTCCAAGCTTCCCTGAATTCCCATCTCTCCTGGTTTCTAATAGAACAATAGTGATCCAAGGTTCATCTTTATTTAATTAATTATTATGGGAATTGTTATGGGAAATAGTTTGGAATTATATAACATTTACACATATACATATATTAACAAAACATATACATATATTAAAAAACAGGAAATAAAATATATATGCATTTAGGCAAACTGCAGAAAATTAATGGGATATTATTACCGTGGTATAGGCAAATGTGATGATTTCAAAAAATATGTAAAAACTTGTCTTTCCTTATATATAATTAAATAAAACCAAAAAAAGATGCACTGAAAATACATGTATATAAAGATGACACTGGAGAGAAGTAATGGAGCCAATGGGTTGTCAAGGCAGACTACAGAGATAGAAAGGGTCCAGAAGAGAAATGGGGTATACCTATTGTAGGGATTTAATATAGTATCCATTGATGGATCCATAGATCCAACATAAGTTATCTGTTTAGGGATAATCATTAAACCCATAGAAACATATGAAGTCACCAAGACAAAGAATATGTAGAAGAAAGCTTATGACAGAGACTAGTAAAGTGTTGGGATGTGGATAATGATCCAGGAAAAGATGCTAAGGAGAAGTCAGAGTCATAGGAGAGGAACTATTAGAGAGCAAGCGGCATCTTGACTGTCATAATATTGTCATTATTTAGAAATGTTATAATTACCTATTTTATGAAGTGTATAAGAGTATCATGATTTGGAGTAAAACAAAAACAAAATAAAATTAACACCTAGCCTACACCTGACTATCTCTGAAGTCCTGATTAAGTCACAGCCTCTCTGAAATTATAGGATCCTCATTTTAAAAAGGGAAAAAAGATGAGCAATTATGTAGTGCTTCCCCTCCTTCCAAGTATTCAAGTGAGAGTGGTCATCAGTGTAACATACAGCAGAAAGGTCAAGAAGGAGGACTCAGGAAGAGATCACTGGTTTTGATACTGAAGAGATGTAACTATGGAAAGAACATGAAAGGAATTCAGAAACCAAACTATAAAAGTTTAAGAAGTGAGTGAGGGAAATAGAGGCATTGATAGGAGACAACTTTTCCTAGATGTTTGACTGGTAAAGGAAAGAAAGAGAGGGAGGGTGATCATTTGAGGGACTGGGAGAGTGAGGTAAAAAAAATCTTTGAGCATAGAGAGACTGACTAAGGATTAGAATGATACAGATATAATTTTCAATTTAATTTGTGTATATATATATATCTTCCTTATACATTGTTTGTATCTTCCTCATTCCTTGTTTGTATCATTTCCCCCAAGATATTGTAAGCTCCTCAATGGCGGGGTCTACTCTTTACCTTTCATTGTATTCATAGCACAATGTCTGGCAACATAGTAACCATTTAATAAATATTTTTTGACATGACTGATTATGAGGGCAATCTGCAGGAGGAGTCAGAAAATGATAGTTATATAAGATGTTGACCTTGGTGAAAGAGGATCATCTTTATCTCAGAGATCAGAGTAAAATTAGAGAGAGGCATGATGTCATGGAATGTTTAAAATGGAGAGAGTGGGACAAGAGACCATTCATCTTTACATGGACCTCCAAGAATCATAGCTTTCATTCTAGAATTGACAGGAATATCAAAAGCCACCTAGTTCAACCTCACCTTAAAAGGGAATCTGCTCCACATTCTCCAAAAAGTGACCATCTAGTATCTGTTCAAGGATGAATAGAGGTAGGGAGCCTACTATTTCCTGAGGAAGGCCACTATACTTCTAAATAGTTTCAAATGTTAGTGTAATACCCAAGATTCCCCTGCCATTCAGAGATGCACCCCCAGGTTTGAGGCGTTCTGTGGATTAGCAACCACTCAAAATGATAGTTCACAAAATTCCACTGACTTGTCTACTTCTACCAGTCAACTGAAGGCCATTTTTAATCAATTAGAATAGCAAGAAAGTTATAAGAAAAGATTCTCGTCCACATGCCTACATGGGTGCCTCCTCAGAGCCTGCCACATGATCAGCAGGGAAAGAGTATTCATTTAGACAGTACATGGTTTCTAAACATACATGGAAGGTATTTTCAGAACTTTTCATTATCTTATCCTTTCTTATCTTCCCAAACTCCTTATGCCTTATTTCTCCTACTCTGCAGTTAAGTGACATTGGCCCCTATTCTGTTCCTCAAACACCACAGTCCATCGACCAACTCTGACCATTTTCATTGACCAGTTCTGAAAAGTTCACCCTTCTCACTTTGGTCTCCTTTCCCTGACTTTCCTCAAGTCTCAACTCAGGTCCCACCTTCCTTTTCCACTCCTCAATCTTTGCCTCCCCTCTGAAATTACATGTTTTTTCCCCCCCTTCTTTCTTTGTAGCCTCAGTATTCAACATAGTTCCTGTTGAATATGTTATCATTCAGTCATTTCAGTTGGATCTGACTCCTTGTGACCCCATGGGGGGGTTTCTGGGCAAAGATACTGGAATGGTTGGTCATTTCTTCCTTCAGCTCATTTTACATATGAGGAAACTGAAGTAAACAGGGTTCAGTGACTTGCCCAAGGTCACACAGCTTGTAAGTGTCAGAGGCTGGATTTGAACTAAGGAAGATGTCTTCTCGACTCCAGGCATGGTACTCTATCCACTGTGCTTGTTAACTAACAAATAAGGAATATATGTGGTCAGAGAATATGCATACATACCAGAAACCCCTATGGTTAGGACATGTACATTAAGTGAATATACTTAAAGACAGGTATGTATGGCCAAAAGACAATTCGTATCTCCAAAGCTGTCTTATCTAGTTATTTAACTTGGTTATAAGAGTCACTGTGTTGCTCTCTGCTGCCCCCTTCTGGATGATGAATAAAGTATCCTGTCTGCTTTTTTCTTGGGAATCATCTTGTCTGACTCACATTGTTTTCACTTCCCATCATATTCTCTTTACTAGGTGTCTCTGTTGCTCTCATGATCCTTGAATTGTTACCATCTTCTGGGTTTCAGCTCTTAGTCTATTCAGGGTCATTTACTGTTCTCTGCCTCTATCTCTTATGGGTATGGGATTTAGTATCGATGACAAGGACCAGTTTATTATACTCTTTGTTAAATAATCTAGGTCCATAAGATACCAACCCTGCCAGAAAAGCAGCTAAAAACTAGCAGAAATTCCAAAGCTAAAACTATCTGTTCTTCTGACTTCTGTTTTTTTTAAGGTGTTTTGCAAGGCAAATGGCTTGCCCAAGGCCACACAGCTAGGTAATTATTAAGTGTCTGAGGCTGGATTTGAACTCAGGTACTCCTGACTCTAGGGCTGGTGCTTTATCCACTATGCCACCTAGCTGCCCCTCTGTTTTTCTTTATATTTATTTTTATCTCTAAATATAGAAATTATTACTTGAGGTTAGAAAATCATTTTTAACTCAAATTAAATTTTAGATTGTCAATCTGTATCCCATACCCATTTAATAGACTCTAATCTCTGAAAAAATAATTATTAAACCAGAGGAACTATATAGTGACAGGAACAATGATGCTCTCCTCATTTCCATGATACTTTCTAATAAGCATGCCAATAAACTTAGGGGCAGCAAATTGCCAAATAAAGGAGGTGGGTTCATTAGTTTCCATCTTTTCCATATTCCTACTTTTATTTTACATATTTATAAGCAAAAAAAATCACTTTCTTCTCTTCCATATTCTGAGTAGAAAAAATTTTACCTGTTATTCTGCTTTAGAAAATGTTTCTTCATCCTGAGATGAAATCTTCTATAGCTTCACAGAATCACATGATAGCAAAGGCTGAGGCCCTCTAATACAAATCATACTTGAAGAAAAACCTCCCCTTTATAAAATATCCAACAAATAATCATTCAGCCTTGGATTCAAGACCTTTAGTTAAGAGGAATCCTCAACCTCATAGAGCATATTTTTAGATTTTAGATCAACTTTAATTTTTAGCAAATACCCCCCCTACAGCAAACTTGCATCTGCTTTTCCTTTTTTACAAATTCTACTCATTACTCCTATCTCTGTCCTTGAGTTAAGAATAAAAAAAAGATCTAAACCTTCTTACACTGACCCTTGAAAAAGTTCAAGACAGCTTTCAGTATGGTGATAATGTCTGATTACATGACTCCTTCCAGAACCTCCACTTAAGGAGTGTGTGTAGACCTGTCATGACTCAATTCACTCTAACCTGCACTCTGAACTTTCTCTACCATGACCCAGAAACATCTCTATCTTGGAATTTGCACATTAGCAAACCCTCTGCCCTTGTAGTCTGTCCCTCTGATTGGATAACTCCTCCCCAAACCTATAGTTAAAGAAGCTTTAAGCACTATGTTTCATTCCTCTTCAGTCTGCAGCCAGATCTTTATTATATCCTGAGTTCTTTGCCTCCTATACCAACTTCTTTCAACTCCCTTTTTTCTATCTTCACCTAATAGAATGTAATCTCCTTGAAAGTAGGAATTATCATACTTCCTGCTTATATTTGCATTACCAATGTTTAGCTTGGTGACTGGAATGTGACTTAATAAAAGATTTCTGACTAGAAGACTGTTGAAGTAGATAGAGTTCTGGCTAGGGTGTGAGAAAGATCTGGGTTCTAATCCAAGGTCTGATATTTACTATATATGTGATCCTTAAAAACCCATGTAGCATCTCTGTTTCTTTAGCTATAAGATAGGGACTATGTTACTTGTAGTATTTACTTCACAGTGTTGTTTGTGAGGACCCAGGGAGATAATGTATGTGAGTGTCTGAAACATTTTAAGTCACTTTATTTTTTAATGACTGTCCTTCCCTCTCATACCCCAAGTCATCTCATCTCCAGCCTAAATATCAACTAATGGTATGAATTCGATTTTTCATTTTACTTGTTGTCCCCCTCTTAAAGCCTGCCAACTTTTCAATATCCTCCCTAAAATGTAGTGCCCATAAATGAACACAATGCTGAAGTCCTGGTCTGATGAGGGTAACTACCATAAGAGTATCTCCTTATTCCTGGTTGCCATACAACTTTATACATGTTAAGGCAGCATTAACTTTCATGGCAGCCATATTATAATATTGACTTATATTAAACATGTAAAATACAAAATTAAATTCCTCCTGATAATGTTAGATAAACTGACATCTATCTTCCTTCCTATCCATGCCTTCCTATATTATACTTAAGTTTAATTCTAATATAGGACTTGTCATTTATTCCTATTAGATTTTACCTTTCTAGATTTGTCCCGGTGTTAAAATAAAAATTTTTTGAATCTTCATTCCATCATCTAATTAATTAGCTATTCCTCCACAGTTTATGTTTGATAAATAGGCCAGGTGTGCTTTTTGTTCAAGTTTTGGATAGTGTAGTTAATACATATTAAATGTTATGATGGAGGACAATTTGGTTCCTCTCCCTCCCCTTTTCTTTCCCTCTCCTTCTCCCTTCCCCTCTCTTTGGGGAGTAGATGGAACTGATTCTGCCTAACCACACTGTGATCTCTGTCAGCCCAGGATAGCCTTTTCTTAAAGTTCCTTCATCTATTCCCCTCCCCGCCCCCAATTCTAGAGGTGAAGAATATCTAAACCACCATTATTCCAAATGATCTATCTCCTAGAATAACTTTTAAAATATATATTGAATTATTCCTTTTACAAAACAATAAGAATACAAATAGAAGAGTAAAATCAACCCTGCAACCAAGGAATTTATATTCTAATAGAGGGAGACAACACATATAGGAAGTTTCAGCTACAAGTCAGTTGAAAAGACCTTGAGATCCTTGGGGCCCAGTGGAAAACTAATTAATGTCTTTTCCATTAATAAATCCATGTCAGTTTCTGATGTTGAACCATTTGACAGGCCATTAAAGGCAAAAAGGGTCTTTTTCTTCTTCAATTGATATAACTACTAAGGAAGCAGGGCTATGGGATCTGCAGAGGAAGTTAGGAGATCATATTTCCACCATGGTTGCTTCCTTGGGATTTGGTAGCAAAGTTCTGGAAAATCTAGAGGTTGCTGCTGTTCCCAGGACTCCTGGTATTGCTTATGTTCAATGATTGTTGCTTAGTATTTGTTATTAGTAGTAGTAAGGATGGTAAGTCCTTTTTCCACAAGGGTTGTTCTCCAGGATGATAACTTCAGAGACTGATTTGGAAATAGGACCAGTATTCTGTGGAGAACTTCAATTCTCAGATCTTAATATTTGGAGTCCTGGGCTATTTTTACCTGGTACAAATTCTCTAGGACTTAAATTAGGACAAGGAATCTGAATTCGTGTGGCTTTCTTTTCTCTAATAAAGTTACAGAGCATAAACAGTAATGGCAACAAAATGACTTATTAATAAAAAACATAAATGCTCTGAGCATCTATATAACTTCCCAACACTGAAATGAACATGAAGACTCTATTTATTTAAATTCTAAGTTCAAATGTGGCCTCCAAAACTTAACCAGCTGTATGATCTTAAGCAAATCAGTTAATACTTTTGCCTCAGTTTCCTCATCAAAAGAGTTGGAAAAGAATCAATGACAATTAAGATGACTTCAGAAAAATCTAGCAAGATCTATATGAGTTGTTGAAGAGTGAAGTGAGCAGAGCCAGGGCATCATTAAACATAATAACAACGCTATTGGAATGATGATCAATGGTGTAAGACTTAGCTACTCTGACCAATACACTGATCTAAGATAATTCCAAAGGACTCATGATAAAAAAAAAATGCTCTTCACCTGCAGAGAGAGAACTGATGAAACTCTGAGTGAAGATGGAGGAATAATTTTTTCGTATCTTTATTTTTCTTGCTTTTTTTGATGACATAGCTAATATTTAAATTTGTTTTGCATGACTCACACATATAAAGGGATATCATAGGTTTCATAGGTGGGGATTGGACTGATATGAGGGAAAGAATTTAGAACTCATTTTTTATATTAAAAATAAATAATAAAAAATTTAAGATAGCTTGTTCTCTTAAATAGGTTAAACATTGGTTACAACATCGATTTTCTCAATAAGTTTTTTTTATTTACAGATACCCTGCTAAGACTATAAATATTTAATAATTGACTTTCATTTTTTTTCAGGCTTTCCTGCATAAGCCTAGAGAGTCTAGGAGGCCTTCTTTGGGGCTACTTGTGAATGAAAGTTATTGCATATGAATGAGATCTGGGTGTTTCAGTGTACTATGAGTTCAAAATGAGTGAATGAGTTCCCCCCCCAAAAGTTGATACAGTTATATTAATAGAAACACAATATCCAGAATTTGGAGAGACATAGTATCATGATATTCTTCCATGATCAGATCATGTCTGAAAAATCATGTTATGTTATAGGTGCCACATTTTTGGAAATATATTGACAAATGGGAGTAGAAATGACAATTCAAGATAAATTTAAACGGAACTGCAAGATAACAGGATCCATACCACTTAACAGGTGTTTGAAGGAACTGGACATCTTTTAGCTTAGTTAAACTTAAGTAGTATATGATAGCTGTTTTCAAGCATTTGAAGGATTATCATATTAAAGACTATTTGAACTCAAATGGTAGATATAGGATCAATGAGTGGAAGATACAAGAAGTCAGATTTCAGATGAACATAAGGAAAAAAATTCCTAAAAAACAGAGCTATCCAAAATTGGAATGTACTGCCTTAGAAGTTGTTGGGTTCTGTCTCAGTCTTTGTCCCTATATCTGTCTCCCTTCTCTCTCTCTCTCTCTCTCTCTCTCTCTGTCTATCTTCTAAAAGAGGCTAGATAACCACATGAAGGAAAGCTTATAGAATGAATTCATATATAGATAACTGATTGGATTAGATGGTGGCTGGAGTACTTTCCAAATGTGAGATTCTGTGACTGTCTTTCAGACTTGGAATATTATATCTGCCTCTTCACCAGACTTCAAGGCTCCATCCTCTCTCCCACCTAATATTGTTAAGATACTAGTCTCCCTAATGCAGCATTTTTATAATGTCATTCTTCTAGTAAAAAAGCTGCAATGCTTCTCACTGATATTTAAAACTAGAATTTGAATTTCTAGAGTATAGCTTAAAATATATGTATAATGATGTATTTAGCCAAGGATGGAATTCATGAAATAAGGATTTTTAAAAATATATTTGACTGGAGGCTCATAAATCTAATCAAGAGCATCTTAAACTGAAAAAAGAAGGGGAAAATATGAGAGAAAAATTAACCACAGAGATGTCAATCTCTTTCTATAAAAATAGTATATATAATATGATAGAATGACAAAAAAGAGAATCAATAATTCTTGGAAGATAATACCTAAGAAGGGAGTTAAAAAATGAAAACTCATGTCCTCAAATGGTAATGTGGAAATACATGCAATTCTCATGGAAAAAAAAGTGAATGAAAGTTCTTAAAACAAATGGACAAATTTGATCTTGTAGGTCCAGTATCACTGAGACTCAGAGGGCCTTGAATATCACTTAAGAAAGGTCTACCTAATTCAAAAGAAAAGGAGTGGGTAAAAGTGAAATAGCACTAATAACATGAACAGTAATAACTCATCTTAAAGGAATGATGTAACATTTCAGAGTATTTTCCTCATAAGAAGCATATGAATCAAGTTTTATAAATGTTATTATCCTCTTTTACAAAAGGAGAAACTGAGAAATAGAGGCTTAGTTGCTTTCCAAATCATGGCCAATGAGCTAGTAAGTATTAGAATCAGAATTTGAACTTAGATCTCATGATTTCACATGTAGTCATCTCTGTTTTATAACATGCTTAAAGAAGATAAATTTATGAAAAAAAGATCCAGGAACCAAAGAGGAGTATGATTGAGAACATTTGGGTGAGAAACAACAAAGAGAAATACAAACAATATTGAGAGAGTATTGTGCCTGCCACCTGGACAGAAGGAGGAAGCAGAGGAAGAGGTTGGAAGCAGGTCAGAAGTATTGACATGGAAGCAAGGTATATGATTATGGAGGACTGCAATTTTTCAGAATTAATTAAATTAGTTAATCTCTTCCAAAAGTGGAGTGAGTGATAAGGGGCAGCAAAAGAACAACCTTCTAAGCTGTTAATGTCTATCTAATCCAGCTATAGCCCAGAACATGGACTAGGCTTCACTAACAGACCCATAAGAGTGCAATAGAATTCAATTCTATTCCCATCTACCCTTTCCCCACAAGGAAAATCAAAAGGTAGAAACTTTCTCTGACTGAAAATAGCGTGACAGTGCTTTGTGATGCCATTTAAAAAACTATGATAGGACTCATGTGGTGCTATGTGATATTCCACTAAGCCTAGGCGAAAAGATACAAGCATCCACCTGGGGCCAGTTCTACCCATTGCAACCACCCCTCCTTGCCTCAGCCTGAGAAATCACTTGGAGCAGATTAAACTGTTAAAACATGAATCATAGGGGTAGCTAGGTGGAGCAGTGGATATAGCAGGGACACAGGAGTTAGGAGGACCCGAGTCCAAACATAGCCTCAGGTCCTTGATACTCACTGTATAATCTTGGGCAAGTCACTTAACCTAACAACAAAAATAAACTATGAGTCATGCAGCACAGGAAGAGGTTGAGAAGACTTTGAGATTCATTCTTCAAGGGAAACACAATTCAAAAAGGAAAGAGTTAGAAAGAGAATGATAGGGAAATATAGGAGTGAAGGAAACTGAAATTACCAAAGTTCTTAGCAGGAAGAAAATTTGATTAAAATCCTTGATCTAAAATAGATTTAAAATAGGGAAGATATGAATAACAGACATCTATGAATAAATATTGCAAGACAAAGGAAAATATAGCAATACCTTATGAGGCAGAGAACCCTGAGGATTTCCAAGACAGCATGGAATAACAGTAATGCATTTGAAAATTAAATTCCTGCTATCCTTGTAGACAAGGTGGAGGACTTTGGGCTTGATAGTGGTTCAATGAGGTGACTTTAGAACTGATTATATGATAAGACCTAAAGAGTCATCATTAGTAATATGGAGAAAGTATGTAATGGAGAGTACTAGAGACGTGACCCTAGTCTTATGTTATTACTAATAATAGCATACATATAAACAATACACATTTAAGATTTACAAAACATTTCATCATTGACTTGAATGAAGTCATACATAATATATTATCAAATTTTCAAATAATTAAAACTATTATTCTTTCCATTGCCTAGAACAGTGTATTTCCCTTTGTTCAAGAAAGATAAGCAATTGGAGTAATCACATTAATTCCAGTGCTGAGACAAAAACTGTGCTAGGCATTCTTTTTTTTTTCCCTTTCAAAAGTTCAGAATGTTCTTGTCTGTCTCATTTCACAAAAATGGTTACATTTCTATCATAAAAAAAATGAGCTAGACCTGGAATCAGTAGGACTGAGTTTTTATTCTGATTCTTAAGAGCTAAATTAAAACTAAATTTAGAGTTGAATTCTATTGCAAACCTGAAGGTCTGTTAGTGTATGTAGCCAATGGTGTGAACTGCCAGAGAGTGGTGGTTGTTGTTCAATAGTTACAGTCATGTCTGAGTCTTTGTGACCCCATTTGGGATTTTGTTGGCAAAGATAATGGAGTGCTTTGCCATTTCCTTCTCCAACTCATTTTGCAGATGAGGAAACTGAGATAAATAGGGTTTAGTGCCTTGCACAGCATAACTAGTAAAATTCTGAGGCTGGATTTGAACTCAGATCTTCCTGACTCCAGACCTCCAGATCTACTGCTCCAGCTAGCTGCCTTACAGTGGTGATGATAGGCTAGTTATTTTTTATCTCTGAGCCTAAATTTTCTAACCTATCAAACAGAGATGATTATACCTGCTCCACCTACCTCACAGGTAAGGAAAGGACTTGGTAAGTGTTAAAACATTGTAGAATGTGAGTTGCTTTTGTTTTCAATAAGATGATACTTCCAAGATGACTTTGTAGCTATAAAAACAGAAAATGTGTCTGTCCTCTATATGTAAAATAAAGGACTCATGAAACAATTGTAAAATGCTAACGGAAGGTATCAAAGTTCTGTCTGGATTGCAAATCTATTGCTCGAGAATAGAAAATCTTTTTCTGAAGATTGTCTGTCTGTCTGCCTCTGTCTCTCTCTCTCTCTCTCTCTCTCTCTCACATATACACACACACACATACATACATCCTAGTCATGCTAAAAAGACATTTATTTAAACTATAAATGCAGGTGAAATAATTTGAAAATTGCAATAAGCAGAACACTATCTAGCTCCTCATAAAAACCTCTCCAGAACTTCCAGAGGCAAAAGAGTTCAGCCTAAATTATGGGTGGCTCCAGGCTCCAAGTGCTGCTGAATCATCATGGTGCTCAATTCAGGGGAGTTGTAAAAAAAGATCTTATGACTTGCCCACTGGCTGAACCCTGAAGACACTGCATCTCAGTGTCTGGGACACCCGACAGTGTCTGTTCCCTCAAGTGTGAAAGACATTGACAGGTGTCCCAGACATTGAGATAGTCCAGAATTCTGCAGCTGGGTACACCCCTCTGGATTTCTCCTTCATGGAATCTCCTCATCCTGAAATCCTTTTTACCCCTGAAACTCACACCTTGTCAATTTCCTTTGTCCCTTTTGCCCCTCCCTGCCTTTGACTAGAGCTTGGAGAGTAGAGAGCTCCTCTCAGAACCTACACATAAGAAGACCCAGGCCAGACATCTCATTTCCAATATATCCCACTTGTAGTTCTCTCAACCAGTTTTCAATTTCATTTTGTGCTTTGTTTTCTCCCATTAGATAGTAAACTCCTTGAGGGTAGGGACTATCTTCTGCCTTTCCTTATCTCCTTAGCACTTATCTCAGTGCTTTGCACATAGTAGGTACTAAATAAATGTTTATTGACTAACTGACTGACAGAAAGGTGGAAACATCAAAAGGAGGCCAAAACATGACCATAGTTATATCTGGTTATGGACCACTGAGAAGAGTAAAGGTGAGGGGGAGGAAAATATCCAGACTGGCATCAATTCCCAACAGTCTAGCATCATCAGGTGTAGGAAGATATTATAATGTCTGCTAACCATAGTAGGATGAGATGAAGTAGAGGAAAAGCCCCTGACCCTACAGCCATTTCTTCTCTTTCTCCCCTTCTCCTCTGAAATCTCATCAGTTAAGATCATAAGGAACTTCTAGGTAATGACATCTCTGAACTGAGTGTTCTCATACATGGATCTCAAAGAGAACATGGTGTCATATCCAACCAGGAATAACTCCCAAACTCCTCCCATTGACATACACCTCACATTCAGATACACCAAAAAGATAATATTCCTTATCAGTAAGAGCTCAAGAACATGTTAGGTACCCCTCCCCCTAAAATATTTTTTCAATTTCAATCATATCAAATTAACCAGTAAAAATCAGAAAAAAGAGTCAGTACCAAGAGACATATCAGAGCTCACCTACAGCTCTGATGTATTGACTGGAACAACTTTCTCTTCCAGTGAGATCTCCTTTGAGCTTCTGCCAGACATACATAGCAAAATAAAGTGTTGTTTTACTAATAACTAAATTTGATTCCTCCCCCTGAGCTTTTGCTCTTCTGTACCTGGCTAACTAGGGCTTACTTTGCAATGCAGGCCGAATCACCCAAGTACCTCAGCACGCAAAAATGTACTTCATCATTCCCTAACAGGAGATGGCTTCTTGGATCAGTTATTCAGTTGTTGGGTGATTTGCCATGACACTAACCAGACTCCAGAACAATAAACCATCTTTGGCTGTAGAAATGGGGCTGGAATTTTTTCTCTTCCAATCTGTTTCCCCTCTTCAATTTTGAGGATGGATTTGGAGGCCCAAGGGAAGGGGAAAATAAGGGCCTGAGATGTATTTAAAAGGATTTCCTATTCTTGTTTCTTTTTTCCTCCCTTTATTCTTTGGCACCCTGCTTGAGCTACTTGTTGCTGTTATCACCTACAACTCATATAACCTGCATGGGTTGAGTCACTGTTACTCCTTTTTTGTGGTTCAGAGACAGACAGAGAGGACAAGATGGTTCAGAGAGGACAAGAGAATTGACTTAGAATCATGTAGTCCAAGTTAGAAGCAGAAATTGAAGCTGAAATTTTTTGTTGTTTTTTCCTTCTCCCAGGTAATGTTGGATACCCATTTAGATTGCCTTTCCTCATTGTTCTGACAACAGCCTGCATGGTGATGCTGACATAGACCTTCTGGTGGCAAAGACAGGGCTTGACATCTGGACTTTGTCTTATTCAGAAAGGCCATAGGGCTAAAAATAGCCTCAGAAATACTGAATACTGTTAAAAATAGGTCTTGGTGCAAAGGTTCCTCTCTCCAGAAACTTTCATGATAGGAAGAGGAGCCTTCCTTCTCCTGTTCTTCTGAATTCCCTCTCCTCTTTTATCTCCTTTCCCCAGGATTCAAAAATAAGCTATCAATTAGACTGGGTCAATCCTACCTAAATTTCCTAAATCTCTCTCAGGATAGTCTTATAGGAAAGAGCCTAAAGTGAATGGCTACTTCTCTCTGCCTCATTGAGGAGACTGTCCTGAATGTCAGTCTCCTAGGGATCCATTTGAACAACTAAGGGTTAGAAACATTATGGTTACCTTTTCCCAATAAATGAACCCAAAATTTAGAAGGGAAATGAGATGGCTCCAAGGTAGAACATAGAACAAGACTGATCTTTCTTTTTTCCTTCTTTTTCTTCTGACTATCTTCATTAATCCATCTATCTATTCATTCAAGAAACATTTATTAAACACTGTTTCAAAAATTCTCCTTCAGTGACATTTTCCTGCTCAAATACTGAAGGGTTCAATGATTCATAATTTTGTGGATGTGAGTGTGTATTCCTGAAATTCACATCAGTAGAGTATAAACTGTCAGGTTCCTGGAATCTTAGATTTCAAGGTGGAAGAGTCTTTGGTGGCCATTTAATAGATAAGTAACCTGAAGCCAGAGATACTGAATGATTTGTTATATATCACCTAGGTAATAAGGGGCAAAGTTGGGATTAAAACCTAGAATTTCTAGCTCTTACTGGTCTTTATTTAATAACTACCTCTCTCACCCATCAAGTAGGACATATCTGTGGGTTAATTCAATATGAAAATAATGGGATCAAGTAAAAAATCTGCATATTAATTAAGGTTCAAAGGTAGAAAAACAATTTTCCCATCCAAAATAATAGATATCCATGAATACATTTTTCCACATTGGAAATATGTTTGTATTATCTTGTTCTAGGTCTTCAAAGGGCTCTAAGCAAGATACATATTAAAGAGGATACATGTTGTTATTCCCTTTCCCCTTGATGAAATGTTGATTATCTCTGGCAGGAGAAAATTGAAAGAAATTTTTAGTCAGGTTTAAGATTGGTTAGGAGATTGGGATCATCCAAGGAAAAAAACAAAGAACCTGGGACTTAGGAAGATGAGACCCTGAAAAAAGTTGAGGACCAAGACCATTGGTTGGAGCTTTGGCAGCTCCTAAACTAGACTTTTCTGGTAATTCCTTGTGTGCCTTTCCATTAAATATCAGCTGGTTTCCACTGAGAATGATGGAAGCTAAATTTCTGCACTCATTCAAGTAAAACTGGTCTTTATGTGGCAAGTCAGAAATGTGGTAGGGAGAAAACTAGAGTCAGAGCCATGTGAACAGTCTCTGACACCTGTCTCCTTTGTACTTTTCTAAAGGTAAAGATACTGACCAAATAGTAGTATAGCAGGTCTGAAAATTACTTTGTTTTACAAATATAATCCTTTGTTTTGTTTTTGGAGAAGACCAATGGCCATTAAGGATTTTGTCTTGGTGTGTGCACATGAATTGGATTTAAGTGAGTTGGAATTGCACCAAGTTATTAACTTCATTCTCTCTTCCAAAGTTATTGATGTCCAGCAGCAAGACAAGGTTAGAACAACTGGTGATAGTACAGGATGCTGTGGATGACCTTGGCATCTTCAATGTCAGGCCAAGTTCTAAGTGCTCCATGGTCCCTGCTTTAGCCACCTTGATGACCTTGGAATAAATTGTTCTCATCCACCCATCCTGCTGGAGGAAGTCTTTTACATGCTTAGTATTTTCCAACTAGCAAAGGGTAAAGAGTACTTTTGGGAAGTTGAGGGGAGGAATGTGTACCAAGTTTTCAACTGAACCACTACTAGGCAAAGCTTCCATGATATTTGCCTATGGTAGTAACAAACGGCACCTCTGGCATGTGCTACCAAATACCTACAAGGAAGTGCCCAACTGAAAAGCATCATTGATCAGCAGCTTGTGAATCAAAGATGGAAGCAGGAAATCCTCTGAAATCTAGTAATTTAGAGGTAGATAGTTTATTCTTTACCATTCATTATCATTATCAGACAATGGTTAGAATTCTAGTTCTGATGCCAGAAAGATCTAAACTCAAATATCCTTCTGGTAAATCACTTAACTTCAGTCTGCCTTAGTTTCCTCAACTGTAAAATGGGGATAATAGTACTCACCTCCCGAGATCATTTTGAGATATTTGTTAAGTGATCAACATGGTACCTGCTATATCAGTATTTAATGATTGATTCCTTCTCCTCTTTCCCTTTTTTCCTTCTTCTTTCCTCCCTCCTTGTCTTTCTGTCTTCCTATTTTCCTTCCTTTCTTTCCTTCCTCTTTCCCTTCCCTCCCCTTCCCTCCCCTTCCCTCCCCTTCCCTTCCCTTCCCTTCCTTCTTTCCTTTTTTTCCTTGTAGAGAGTTATCTCTGCCGCTGGCTCTTGTTTGGGTAATAGCTGACACCTCCAGGCGAAAAACACTGAGCTTCTGTTTATCTGGCAGAGTAGCATTCTCATAATATTCCCCAATCAGGTCTCAGGATGACTCCCCCCACCTCTTTTTTTAAAAAGAATATTTTAAGATTTTATTTATTTTTGAGTTTTACAATTTACCCCCAATCTTTCTTCCCTTCCCCTCCTCCCCCAGAAGGCAGTCTGTTAGTCTTTACAATGCTTCCATGGCATACATTGATCTAAGTTGAATGTAATGAGAGAGAAACCATATCCTTAAGGAAGAAAAATAAAGTATAAAAGATAGCAGAATTACATAGTAAGATAACAGGTATTTTTTTTTCTAAATTAAAGGTAATAGTTTTTGGTCTTTTTTCAAACTCCACAATTCTTTCTATGGATACAAATGGTATTCTCCATCGAAAACACCTCAAATTGTCCTTGATTGTTTCACTGATGGAATGAACAAGTCCATCAAGGTTGGTCAACACTCCTAAATTACTGTTAGGGTGTACAATGTCTTTCTGGTTCTGCTCATCTCCCTCAGCATCAGTTCATGCAAATTCTTCCAAGCTTTCCTGAATTCCCATCCCTCCTGGTTTCTAATAGAACAATAGTGTTCCATGACACATACATATACCACAGTTTGTTAAACCATTCCCCAATTGAAGGATATTTACCCAATTTCCAATTCTTTGCCACCACAAACAGGGCCACTATGAATATTTTTATACAAGTGGTGTTTTTACCCTTTTTCATAATCTCTTCGGGGTATAGACCCAGTAGTGGTATTCCCCCCCCCTCCACTTCTTAAAAAACTAGTTTTGTACCTCAGATAAGTTTTGCAAAATATACCTGGCAACCAACATAAAATATACCCTCAAATCAAGTTTTAAAGATTAACATAGTTGGATTAGAAAAAGACCCTGTACTCTAGTGAGCAGATGAAGGTGGTGGTGGTTAGGGGAGGGTTTCAAAGAATGGGGACTTTGGCATATAAGTCTGTTTCTGGGGAAATCAAAATGGGAAGGAGAAGAGCACTAAGGATCTAAACTGCAAAAGACTGCCTAGAATACAAAGGGACAGTTTAGGAAGAAGAAGCTTTTAAAAATCAGTTCTTTTTGTTAAACAGGGGCTAAATTTTGTTGTTTCTGCCTGGTGTCACTTCATTTCGGTGTCTTGGGGCTTAGACCCTATCTCATTACCTTTATTGACTTCCAATGGTCAGCTGCTCTTCTTCCTAAACCTTTCATTTGATTGTAAGATTGTGAGCTAAGATCATGAACCTTCCCTAAGGTTGAGGTCCTACTCAGAGAAGGAATTTCTGAAGAAATCCTATCTATAGAGAAGGTCAGCAAGTTGAATTACTTCATCAATGGGACTAACTGGATCTAATGGGTCTGAAATCTCATGAGCATTAACAATATTTTGACAAATCCTAGTGTGCATTAGTAGGACTATATCTTCATCCTTATTCTTATCTTTATGTCTCTATTGAAAATATTTATGTTATTCTAACTCAATTGATTGATTCTAACAATATAGGCTCCAAGTTTCCAGTACATATATGACAATAGCCAATTGTTAGGGATAAGAGTCTACAGTTAATAGGACAAGTATGGAGAAGCCCTAATTTCTGAACTGATGATAAAGGATTCACATCTAACTGAATATGTCCAATTTATGTCCTTGACATCCATCAGATTGATTATGATTGTCTGCCTTATTTCTATGGTTTCTTTTATTTTCTAGCCTGAAGAAGTTTCAAAAATAGTTTTTCCCCTCTGGGACACTAATGCATTGTTGGTGGAGCTATGAATTCATCCAGCCTTTCTGGAGAGCAATTTGGAATTACACCCAAAGGGCAATAAAAATGTGCATACCCTTTGATCCAGCAATCCCACTACAGGGCCTACACCCTGAAGAGATAATAAAAAAAGGGTAAAAATATCTCTTGTGAAAAATATTCATAGCAGCTCTATTTGTGGTAGCAAAGAACTGGAAATTGAGTGAATGTCCATCAATTGGGGAATGGCTGAACATATATGTAAGTTATGGAATACTATTGTTCTATTAGAAACCAGGAGGGATAGAAATTCAGAGAAGCCTGAAGAGATTTGCATGAACTGATGCTGATCAAGATGAGCAGAACCAGAAGAACATTGTACACCCTAACAGCTACATGGGGATGATGATCAATCTTAATAGATTTACTCATTTCATAAGTGCCACAATCAGGAACAATTTTGGGGTATATGAGATGGAGAATACCGTCCATATCCAGAGAAAGAATTGTGGAGTTTGAATAAAGACCAAACACTATTACCTTTAATTTAAAAAGAGTTATTATATAATCTTGCTATCTCTTATATTTTATTTTATTTTTCTTAAGGATATGAGCTCTCTCAACACATTTGATTTAGATCAATGTATAGCATGGAAACAATGTAAAGACTAGCAGACTGCCTTCTGTGGGGGATGGGGGGAGGGAAGCGAGATTTTGGGGGGGAATTATAAAATTCAAAACTAAATAAATCAATTTAAAAAATATATTTTTCCCTTGCATGAATTTTGGTGAAAGTACAAGTGAGGGGCGTCTAGGTGGCACAGTGAGGGGTGGCTAGGTGGCGCAGTGAATAGAGCACCGGCCTTGGAGTCAGGCGCACCTGGGTTCAAATCCAACCTCAGACACTTAACAATTATCTAGCCATGTGGCCTTGGGCAAGACACTTAACCCCATTGCCATGAAAAAAAAATCTAAAAAAAAAAGTACAAGTGAGAAAATCACCTTGTCTGAATCACAGGACCTGGATTCAAAAACTCATTTCTGTTGCTTATTCTACATTGTTCAATCTCAGTTTTTGAAGAGGGCAATGACATCATGGGGGATATGTATTGACTGACAAATGAATTGGACTTAAGTGAGGCAGAGTTGCACAAAGTTGTTTCTCTCTTTCTGAGTAATCAAAATCCAGTGGCAAGATGAAAGTCAAGATGACTGGTGATGACCTGGGATGCAGTGGATGACTTTGGCATGCTTATTGTCAGACCAATGATTTCACTGCATTTGTGATCTTGGACATTTAACTTCTTTCAACCTCAATTTTTGCATCAGTAAAATGCGGAAGTTGGGTTAAATGACTAATAAGGTATCTTGCAGCTCTAAATCTATGATCCTAATTGGTATGGATTAAAGACTTAACTATAGTTGGTGTTTAATAAATGTATAATAAACTACATTGATTTGGAAAACATATCATAATATCATTTAACAGGTAGCCTAGATACATGGATGTTCGTTTGGTCTTTAGAATCTGACTCTTCAATCTTTGGGTTGCAAGACTTGCAGAGACTCTGTGGTGCACAACTTCATCTATGAGGGACAGTTTCATTGTAGACTGAGTTGACCTTTAAACAAAGACCTTAGTTTGGCCTGTCTATTTATATTTTCAGATATTTCTTTTTAATCTAGACCCCCAAAACTGTACAGCAAAGAGCTGGAGCCACTAACATTGAGAGATATGAGCCAAAAACCAAATTGCAGCAAAAGCAATGTGGCATTTCAATGACTAAGGAAATGTGTCCCTCCCTCCCTGTCTGCCACATAAGATCTGTTGTGCTTCATTCTATTAGATTGAAGAGGAGATGCTAACCCTTGGTGGGGGTGGGGTAGGGTGTGTGTGGGGGTAATAAAAAAGGGAGAAATATGAAATAAATGACTTTATTATTTACCGTTTATACTTAAAGCCGTCATTAAGACTGATTGTGATTTATTGTTACGTGTCCACCTCCCCATGCCAGCAGGTGCCAGGCACAAAGAACTCAACTCTGGTCAGACATTGACCCTGGCATTCATTGAGGAAGCTGATGGATTCTGTTTACTCCAGCAACTGGGAGACTAATGCCCTGCTCTTGAGAAGCAGCCCACATTTAGTATACAGGTTTATCAATGGTTCAAG
Source organism: Macrotis lagotis (assembly GCF_037893015.1). Classification (NCBI taxonomy): domain Eukaryota; kingdom Metazoa; phylum Chordata; class Mammalia; order Peramelemorphia; family Peramelidae; genus Macrotis; species Macrotis lagotis. The sequence goes on along the minus strand of NC_133666.1, from coordinate 454,095,090 downwards.
CCAGACTAGGCTCATTCTTTCCATTTTCATTCAGAGGGAGGGAGGAGAAAGGGGGGGTGGCAATCAGGAACAGACAAACAATGGATTCCCAGACTCTCTTTGGTGAAGATGACCAAAGGCCTTTCCACCCCCATCCCTCCATTTTTTTTCATACCATCTCCCATCCCCCACTTTTCCCAAGTCTTGACCAAAGATAACGTCAAGGTAGCAGCCTTTGCCAAGTAACTGCCGAAATTGAAACAGAACTGCCCTGGGAACAAGGGAAGGAAATAAAGTCTAGTGAGGCCAAAGGAAGCCTATAAAAACAAACAAACAAAAAGACCACCCCCAAGACTCCTTCCTCTAATTCCCCCCCTTGCTCAAACAAGGACTGGAAAGCAGCTGTCTTCTTGTCCTGAATGTTCTAACTGACAAGTGTGAATCAAGCTAGAAGAATGTAGTGCGAAAAGTCAAGGAATAATGCCCAGAACTGAGGTTGTTTCTTCTCCAAAATATCTACAGGACATATTGGAACCCTTCCTGGACAAGTGCACTGTCCATCTTCTGTAAACTTTAGAAAAGCAAGTAGCTGAGAAAGGGTAGCAAGAAGCTAAACATGGACAAAAGTATCCTCATTGTGCCTTCATGTCACATTCAATCAATGAGCATTTAAGTACCTACCCTGTGCCAGGCTAAGCACTGGGGCTACCAAAAAAGAAGAAAAGGACACTCCCTATCCTCAAGGAGTTTACAATCTAGTGATGAAGTAAGTTTTCAATTCCAGACTATTTTATATATGTTGGAAAAGAATTTAAATCTCTTTATTAAGGTCAGGGACAACATCTTGTTTTGAAATGGGTTTAAATGAGTCTAGAAGTTGACGGGTTTTTGTTTTTGTTTTTGTTTTAGGGAGTGAATAATCACAAATTCTTCACACTGCTGGAAGGAAGAGAGCAGGATACATTCACAGTTGTCAAGTAAAGTAGGAAAGATGTTACCTTTTAGAAAAAGAAATAAACAAAAAATAATTAAATACCTGGATAGAACCTGAATTTGAGCATAACTCTTTACTGCACATTCAAGATTAATTAGGGAGGAAACATTTGCTGAATAAATGAATGATTGAATTATCAAAAGGGGAGAAAAGCAATCATTTGAACTTCAGTCTTAGAAACTGATTTCCTTTAAGATGCAAGGATTCTTGGAAATATAATTATATGTAAAATTTGTTTATTGGTTCTATCCCAATAGAAAAAAATGTGCAATAATTCAGTTACTTCATGGATTCATTACTCACAGGAATTGGAACTAAGCTGTAAATCCTAATCTTTGAGATTTTTTTCCTATAAACTCACATATGCACCTTGAATATCAGCCCCCAATGGAAAAAAAATGTAGCTCAATTTTTATAATTTTTTTAAACAAAAACAAAAAAAAATCCCTAATTTTTTTTTCCATTTAAATCCAGGTCAGTAGAGCTGTGAAGAACCACAGAACTCAATTCATCCCCCACACTCAAGAGATAAAAATTGCCTTTATAATACAACCAAAGAGACAGTCATCAGACCTTTATTTAAAGGCTTCTAATGAAGAACATACACCAGGCAGACAATTATTCTTTTTTTTTTTTTTGCAAGGCAATGGGGTTAAGTGGCTTGCCCAAGGCCACACAGCTAGGTAATTATTAAGTGTCTGAGGCCAGACTTGAACTCAGGTACTCCTGCCTCCAGGGCTGGTGCTCTATCCACTTTGCCACCTAGCTGCCCCGACAATTACTCTTTGGGATAATTCTGATTGTTGGGAATTTTTCCAACTTTATTAAACTTTATTCTGTTCCTCTACTACACATTGCTCCTGGTTCTGGACTCTGGAACCAAACACCATAAGTCTGAGCCTTATTACCTTTAGGTAATTAAAGACTGTTATCAGGTACCCTCTAAGTCTTCTCTATTCTGCTCTAAACATAACCAGTTTCTACAAATGATCCTCATTTTGCAGGAATCCATCCTTTACAGGAATGAAGATGTGGTGTGTACTTTGGTGTTTAACCATCAACTCAAAAAAAAAGTAGTGTGCATATGACAAGCTGCTAAGTTTTAATTTGCATTATTAATATGTTCACCAACACTTTCTTAAGTCTTAAACAATCAGGAAAACAATAAATCAAGTCCTGATTTGTGGCCGAATTTGCAAGATGTAAAGATGAATCATTAACATCTGGCTCACAAGAGTTGATTCCTGCTGGCCCCAATGCACTCTTATCCACAACTTCATGGTTACTATGGTGTGACTTGCCACTGTAGCCCAGAGTAGCATTTGAAAACTTCCCCATATAAGTAAATAGAGTAGAAACCAAGAAATGGAACTAAGGTGAGACAGCTGCAGAGAGGCAAAAGAATAGTCTAACCAGAAAAGAATGATTGGAAAGCATAATAAAGGCAAATTAAAATTGGAAGGAATATTAAAGATCACTGAATCCAATATTTTAATATTTTTTTAGGTTTTTGCAAGGCAAATGGGGTTAAGTGGCTTGCCCAAGGCCACACAGCTAGGTTATTATTAAATGTCTGAGGTTGGATTTGAACTCAGGTACTCCTGACTCCAGGGCCGGTGCTCTATCCACTGTGCCACCTAGCCACCCCCCAATATTTTCATTTTAAAAGTGTAGCAATGGAGGCCCAGAAAATTTAAATAATTCACTCAAGTTCTTTCTTCTGAGTTTTGGCAGAAGTGGAATGAAAATTAAGTTTTCTAATCTCTGATCTTCCCACTATACTAAATTGTCTGTTATCTTAAACCTGAGGGCTTTTCCAGTTTTTTTCTTAAATTTGAGAGTATTGGAAAATTAGTTGCCACCATGTAGCAAACATTATTAAAGTTATTATTTGTTATTGTTGTCTAATCATTTCAGTCATGTCTGACTCCTTGTGACCCCATTTGGGGTTTTCTTGGCAAAGATCCTGGAATGGTTTGTCATTTCCTTCTCCAGCTCATTTTACAGATGAAGGAGCTGAGACAAACAGGGTCAAGTGACTTGATAGAATCCTATAACTAGTAAGTGGCTAAGACCAGATTTGAATTGGGGTATTCTGATTCCTTTTAAATGCTCTTGTATCTAGGTGGTACAGTGGATAGAGTCCCAGGCCTGGAGTCATCTTCCTGAGTTCAGATGTTTACAAAATAAGCTGGAGAAGGAAACAGCAAACCACTTCAGAACCTTTGCAAAGAAAACCTCAAATGGGGTTACAAAAGAGTTAGACATGATTGAAAAATGACTAAAAAGCAACTTCCTGACTTGGGGCTTGGTAGATAAACTGGTAAATAAACAGATAGATAAACTGAGGCATGAGAAAATCAAGGATCTTCTCCAAAGTCAGGAACAGAGTATGATAATGAACAAAATATAGCATATACCTGAATTCACTTATGTTATCCTCTTCCTCCTCCTCTGCCTCCTCCTCATCATCATCATAATCCTAGATATTTCTATAAGCCTCTTTCAATTTAATAATCCATGTTTTTACTCCCATTGATATAAAGGAGAATCAGGGAACAGCTAAGTGAAATGAATATGTCAGAAAATGGTCACAGACAGTTGTAGGATCATTTAGGACTACAATTCACTGACCTCTTGAATTCATTTGAATAGATTAAGTAAGGATATATCAGGTAGCTGTCATTTTAAGTCTTGAATTTTTTTTTTAGTGGGTATAGAGTAGAGTAATACTAGAAGATGATTTTGGTTTCAAGACACTGGAAAACAGGCCTTGAATAAGTCCATAGGCATCAGGTGGAGGAGGGGAAAGGGCATTGCTTTTCTTAACCACAAGAGTTTTGCTCATTGCTGTAATCAGCTAACCTGGCTTTAAGCCCAAGACTCCTACAGTAAAAGATGAGTACAGTAAATGCTAGTTGCAAGACTTCCTCTCCTCATAGATGTATCTTTAACTTCCTTTGACTTAAGTCACTCTGTATGTTTTTCATTTGCATCTAAAGAGGGAGAAGAAAAAAGTAAATTTTTTTTGCACATATAAATGGCAGGGGTGAGAGGGATGGTTGGAGGGGATGAAGCACTTTAAGAAAACAGCCTTGGGCCAGAACTTTTCTTCTTTTTGTTCATGGTTTTTGCATGTGAGGGAAATGATGCTTTAATTTTTTTTTTAACAACAGTTGATATGGTCTCTGTTAAAGTATTGGGAAATCAGTGCATGGATCAAAGACATAGCTGAGGAATTCTATAAATTTCAGTAAAGTCCTGTTTGCCAAAGACTTGGAATGTTTTCCTTCTGTCCTTTTGAACTTGTTTCTGTTTTGCCACTCTTGCAAAAAATATGTATTTTAGAACTCTTCTGGTATGGCAGTTCCCTTCATGCCTACAAATCATAGAGTGGGGGTGGTGATGAAAGGAGATGGAGAAGAAGGGTATTGGGCAGTGGTGAATACTTCTTGCTTATTCCTTTTTAAAGTTTTATACAGAGAACCCTAAATTTATATGACCAAATCTATGTAGTTTCATTTTTTATATTTCCAATCATTCATTTAAACTTTTCACAAAATTTATTTTTTGCTATATGTAAGACACTCTGCTACATACTAAGAGAAATACATAGATACAAATCAGACACTGTGTCTATCATCCAGGAGATAGAATTGGAGGAACTTGATGATTTATTAGATGTGAAAGACAAGAGAGAAAGAGGAGAAAATAACGTCTGTGAAGTTATTAATTTGAGATAAGGATGGCGGCATTGAGAGTGATAGGGTATGTGACAGGGATAGGATAGATGATTTAGAGTTCAAATGTCCTTAGACATCATCAAGGCTAATCCTCTCCTTTTGCAAATGAGGAAATTGAGACCCAGAAAGGTAAAGTAATTTGCCCAAGGCCATAATGACTAAGTAACAGAGCTAAAATTATTTCTCAAATTTTATCACTCTAAAGTTTTTCCTACACAATTATCTTGACCAAATCTGGTCTTCAACTTTTATGCAGAGTGGAAAAAATAATAATAATTATTATTATTGTTGTTGTTATTACATTTTATTATATAGGGCAGGTATATATCACAGTGAATTTAGAACACTGGGTTTCTAATCAAGAAGACTTATCTTCATGAGTTAAAATCTGGTCTCATACTTTTACTACCTGTGTGACCCTGGGTAAGTCATTTGACCCACTTTACCTCAGTTTCAACTGTATAATGAACTGGAGAAGGAAATGGCAAACCACTTCAGTATCTTTACGAAGAAAACCCCAAATGAGGTTACAAAGAGTCAGGTATGAAAAAAATAACAGAACAACAAATTATATACATATATATATATATATATATAGATATAGATATATACCAGAGCACATTACACTCACCCATTCACAATCTTTCTCCCCAACTACCACACACATTTGCTTTTAAAAATCACTGGAGTCAAAGGACTTATGTTTTATTATTACCACCTATATGATTCTGAGTAAGTCATTTAACCTCAGATAGTTGATCAACATAATTGTCAAGTTTTCTTCCAATTCTAAATCTATAGTCTCATAATTTCTTTCCTCAATTAACCCATGAGATACCAGGATAAAGGCATTCATAGAAATAGGATACTCATGGTGTAATTATAGTGGAAACTTAGATCAAAGTTGTTAAGGGGTAGAAAGTGGACTGGGTCCAGTATGATAGAAATAAAGCAGGATAAAAAAAATTTATAATGACAGGTTAAAATCTCAGTGGAATTCAACTCTACATTTCTTTTCCTTATTCTTGCTTTCCTTTCTTAATCTCTGTCACAGGTACCTGAGCATCTTCTTCCCGTGCCAGTAGTAATCTATAAAGAATGAGCCAAGCAAGCCAAAACCTCCATTGGAGCCTAGAGTTCCTGTTCCAAGGAAACCTCCATTCTCACTGCCTCAGATTTATCCTCAGAGCCCATTTACTTCTGAGGGGAAGTGGGCATGGGAAGCTAGGATACACCTTCTTTAGGACACTGTTATCATAGGATCATCATCATCATCATAACTAAACTTTATTTAGCACTTTTAAATTGGCAAAATGAATGTTAAAAATTGTCTTTACATTTAACTGAGGAAAAATAAAATTTTAAAAGATAACACTTTAACAGAATTATCAAATTCTATTTTAAAAATTATGTGTAAGATCCCTTCAATATGATTAGTAATAATAATAATTAACTATGCCAAATGTTTTATAATTCTTTATCTCATTTGATTTTTTTTTGTTATGTCTATACTGTGTTTTGCTTGGTTATCATTTACTAGTGTGTGTGTGTGTGTGTGTGTGTGTGTGTGTGTGTGTGTGTGTTTGTATTTTTCCTCCCTGATGTTCCTTGGTGAAAATATGCATTCCCTTTTTCCCTTCCATTGTGTATTCCCTGTCACCTTGACAACCACACAACTCCCCCTTTCTGATTGTGCCAGCAAAGAAGCTTACCAGGTCATAATTGTCCACTCATTGGATTACTGGCTAAATCAACACATTAAAACAAACTTCTACATTCTTTCTAAACTAACAGAAGAAACATCCATTCCAACAACTTTTTACTTGACCAAGGATGGAAGAAAAGAAAATAAGCACCTATAAGAAAATAAGCACCTATCATGTGCCACAAACTGGGTTAATCATTGCCACAAATATTACCATTTTTGGTTCTCACAACTTTCTGAGGGAGGTGATGTTATTTCCCCCATTTTACAGTTGAGGAAACTGAGGCTAAGAAAGGTTAAATGAATTATCTAGAATCATATAGGTGTGAAGTGTCTGAGGCCAGATTTGAACCCATTAAAGGTCTGAACTTCATCCATTCTACCACTAGCTGCCACAAGGAAGACTCTTTTTAAAAAAAATTATTTATGGCAATGGTTAAGTGATTTGCCCAAGATCACACAGCTAAGCAATTATTAAATGTATGAGGCCAGATTTGAGCTTAGGTCCTCCTGACTCCAGAATCAGTACTCTATCTGCTGTACCACCTAGCTGTCCCATACAAGGAAGACTCTTGAGCTGTGACTTTCAATAGATGCTGATAAAAAATACACCATGAACCAAGGGTAGTTTTCAAGGGTGACCATAATGGAATGAGAGCTGGCCTACATAAGTATATTAAAGAGGAAGGAAACCAAGTCCTATGTGAGGTCTGAATGAGGTCACTACCCACAAGCTGGATATAAGGAGATGTAAAGCAAACGGAAGCATCTGAATTGTGCTTTAAAAAAAATGGATAGGGGGCGGCTAGGTGGCGTAGTGGATAAAATACCAGCCTTGGAGTCAGGAGTACCTGGGTTCAAATCCGGTCTCAGACACTTAATAATTACCTAGCTGTGTGGCCTTGGGCAAGCCACTTAACCCCATTTGCCTTGCAAAAACCTAAAAAACAAAACAAACAAAAAAAAATGGATAGGAATTCAGTCTAGAACTAAGAGGGCAGGGTCAGGAATGCCAAGACATCAGTGTCAGTAAGTCAACAAACATATATTAAGCAATTACTGTATATGCCAAGCACTTTTCTAAATGTGAGTAAAGATACTCACTGGATGAGTGAGTAAGTAAGTCTGGGAAGTGGAGGACATTTTGAGGGACTAGAGTATAGTTGAATTTGGTTGCAGCAGAATGAAAGACTATGGGGGAAGAAGCATTTATTAAGCTTTTACTGGGTGTCTGACACAGAGCTAGCACTTTACAATATTATCACATTTGATCCTCACAGCTCTGAGAGGTAGGAGTCATTATTATTCTCATTTTACATTTGAAGAAACTAAGGCCAATAAAGGTTAAGTGACTTACCCAGGGCCTCACAACTAGGAAGTTTCTAGAGCTGTTTTTGAACCCTTATCTTCCTGAGTCTCTGCCAACTGCTCTCTCCACTGTGCTACCTGACTTTTCTATTAAGACCCCTAATGACAATGGAGCATAGAATCCATTGATTCTCCTTTTCAATGAAAATTAATTTTGAGCTTAGGTTCCATTTACTTTTGAGATGTTGAAAATTTGACTAGGACATTTAAATCTTCAGAATAAGCAAAAACCAACACATTATGTCTCCTCTCAGTCACATATGTAATTTTCCACTGCAATGGTATCAAATTTAATGGAGTGAAGAATCTAATTCCTGCCAGGGAAAATTAAACAATCAACATTTAAACTCACACTTCACTTCAACATCCAACAGACTCATTGGTTAGCCCTCAACCTGTCCTGTGAATACTGCCTGTCAGCTTATCATCAAGTAAGAACTTTATAGCCATGGCACATGGGGTTTTTTCTATTTTCAAATATGTGCTTTCTTTGGTCCTATATATTCTATTTGTTTAATGTGAACCCACAAGAAAAACAATAAGAAGAATCTTTAAGTATTTTCTAAACATATGGAAGACAGTTTGCTGAATAATTTCTTTGAGATGTATGTTCTTTGTTGTTATGTTTTCCCCTAAACTGGATGCTGAAAGAGATCTTTGCTAGAAGGTTTCTGGTTGTTATTGGTTTGTTTGTGTGTTTGTTTTTTAATGAATATTAATAGTCCACAGTGACTGTGATGGATGCCCACCTTAGGGATAGACTTATTCAGTGATATCTACAGGAAGAAACCATAGCATGACCTCCAAGGGTGTACCATCAACCCCAATTAGAAGGTGGAAAGATTGGTTGCATTGATGGTTGGTTGGTCAATTGCTCTTGTTCTTCATTATTGAAGAAGACTAAAATAACATCATTAGGTTAGAGACAAGTTATAGTCTTTCTGACTGAGGTTGTTCAGACACCTTCAAGCTTGGGATGTTCTACCACACAAATAGTCTATGTGAACACCTGGAGTGAGTACTCTAGGTTTACACATCTCATGTTTCCTTTGAGTTACTTCAATTCTGCCTTGCTCATAGCACTCTCTTTGATAAGGGCATGTGATGCTGATTGGTCATGTGCCAGTGTCTCCCATGCTGCAATGTACTCTCTTCAGGATAGTCAGTAATATTGCCTGTCTTCAATAGAATTTATTGTCCATCAATAAAACCCTTATTTGATATTTTCTACTGCTATTCATCTCTCCCAATCTCCTGATTTTAGTTTCTAGGAGCAGTTATGACCTAATTATGACCATATCAGGTACCCCTTAGATGGAAGACTCTGAATTCTGAGCCAACAACTAGTGAATAGGAATCTTTCCACATCAGTGTTTTTTACACCCCCACCTTTCCATTTCAAGTAGGGTGGAATGAGAATCACAGGAAGAACTGGAATAGGTTAGTTGTTATTTGTATAGCAAAACTTTATTACATTATCTTTCCCCCCAAAACCCATCCTTATTCCAAATTTTTCTATTTCTAAATGACACTACCAGCGACATCCAATTTTATAATTTACATGTCAGCCTTAACTCAATCTTAGTCAATTTATAAATCCACAGAGTTGTCAAATCTTATTATTTCTAAAATATATTCTTTTCTCTTCACTTATACCACCACCACTCTAGTTCAAGATGTCATCCTCTCTCCCCTGGATTATTTCAATGATTTTCCAATTGGACTTCCTGACTCCCATCTTTTCCTTTTCTAATCTATCCTCCTTATAACAATCAAAGTTATTTTCCCAATTTCCAGGTCTAACAGTCATTCTCATACTTCATAAACTAAAATGGTTCCTTCTTGTCTCTAGGATCAGCCATAAACTCATGTTTGGTATTTAAAAGCTTCCTTTACTCACCCTCAACTTACTTTTCTATGTGCTGTCTCCCTTCCAAACTTTTTTGTCTAGGCAGATTGGCCTCCCTTTTTGCCCTCACATTCATACAAAATAACAACTAGAATATCCAAACTTGAATGAGCAATTAAGACATGATACCATATATTAAGCAGAACCATGAAAAAGGAATGGATTTCTATTGAAATCTTTCTTCTGAATTGAAATCAGAGACAATTCTGTTTTGCTTGTTTTTGCATTGTGTTATAGTGAACAGTCATACCCAGAGAAATCTGACTACTGAAAAGTTGTATTAGCTGACTATTCCATTTTTTACTGCTCTATTTTTTTTAAAGTGCTTTAAAAACTTCACCTGCTTGGCTAGCTACATTGATCAAATTAACTAAATAATTAAAGAATTATTACTTACAAGTCTTCCCTATCCCTCAAGATGTCAAGCCACTTAACTCTGATTGCCTCACATCTGGGGCCATCTCCAATGGTCCTGATTCATATTTGGCCACTGAATCCAGATGGTTCTGGAGGAAAAAGTGAGACTTCGTGAAATAGCATAGAACCCCCCTCACTCAAATCCAATTCACTTGCTTGTCATGGCATCACCTCCATGATGTCATGGTCTTCTTTGAGAATGAAGGACAAATATCATCATCCCCCAAGATATATATTATTTTTCAAAAATCCCTATATATATATAGGGATTTTTGAAAAATAATGAAATATTATGTTGCTTTCAAAAATGGGGATTTTGTTCCATTAACAAATAATTTTAAAATATTTTTATTACTATTTGTTTCATGTTTATCTCATTCTTTTTCAGTTCTTTTTTGTGTATGCTTCATATTATATGTTAAACAGTAGGGTAGTATATCTGTATAATAAATAATAATAAATAACATTTTAAGACTTGTTAATTATTTTACAAACATTATTTCATTTTGTCATAACAGCCCTGTGTTGTTGGTGTTGAAAACTGAGAAAACTGAGGCAGATAAGAATTAAGTTACTTTCCCAGGGTTACTGAGCTACTAAGTGTCTGAGGCTGAATTTAACTTAGATCTCTTTGAGGGTGTAAAGAAAAAAGATTGGAAGGGAGGAAGAAAGGGTAGATAGATAGATAGATAGATGGATAGATGAACATATATTGGGGATTAAAATTCTTTTTTTTAAAGATGGAGCATATGATCAAAAATTTGGAGACCACTAAAATAGTTAATTTCTCAAAGTCTTTTCTATTTCCAGAAGTCAACAATTCTTTAAGCAGAAATAGCAAACTGAATAATAAGGTCCCTTTTTTTGGTTAACATTCATGACTTGGGCATGGGGAGCAACTATGTCTGTTATCTGAGAACCTGTCTTCAAGGGGCTGACTATTCTGACTCATTACTCCACCTACCAAGATATGTGTGATTGCAGGCATCAGGACTATCCTCAGTGTGAAGTGTTTGAGTCCTGTTTTTCCCCTTATGTTTAATGGTACTTCCCTAAAATTATTGGAGTGGGCAGGGGGAGGCTTTCAACTTCTCCCTTTCAAACTGTCATCCATCTGCACCTGACATCCTCTCTCTGTTCCAGGCCTGAGCAAATTTAGGAGCATAATATATAATTTAACTGGTCTTTACCACTCTCTTCAATCTTCCATTTGTGCACTTTCTTCTCCCTATTGCCACCCTTCATGTTTCATTGAGTTTATTCCTGATTGATCATGAAACCTCATTGGGCCATTCGGTCTGGGTCTTCCTCCCCAGTAATGCCCTGTCCTCCTTCTTCAACCAATTTACTTCCCTTTCTTTCAGGGTTGAACCAAAGCCAGTCCTCAACCCCAAAGAGGGATTCTTGACAGACTGATGGGAAACCAAGGATTTGTTGGAATGTCAGCTTCCTTTAGAGCCTTTAATATCATATAGTGTCATTCCAACTCTGAGAACCAAAGATGACCCTTAAGCACATCCTCCTTCCTTGAGATTGTTTTAGCTGTATCCCTTGGTTATTGCCCCACTGAAAAAATACATCAAAAACTCTTTCTTGCCCTTCCACCCTTGCTTTCTTTCACTTACTTGCTATGTAGTCTTGTTAAAGTCACTCAATGCCTCTATCTCATTTTTACCATCTATAAAATGAGAATTATTCTTTTAAATTTATATCACAGAAAAGGGAGCAAATTGATTTATAGATCTTGTCTACTCCATCTAAATGTGAATCGAGAGGATGCTGTTTAAGTAAAAGGTTCAAAATGAGATCCTACATGAAAAGTCATTTTAAAATATAAAGTACTAATTGCCAATGACAGCCACCATTATTGCTATTGTTATTAATAGCTCATTCTTCTCATTTTTCCTCATATGGTTCAAATATAAATGGTCTGAGATAAGTTGATGCTGCTGCTATACATTGGACATTAAATAAAGGGTCCACTTTAAAGTCAGTGAGACCTGGGTTCTAGTCTTGCCTCTATGCTTTGTTACTGTGAGTAAATCTAGAAAGTTACAGATAAGGTGCCAGTCTAAATAGACAGAAACAGTTTCCTCACCTGATTATTTCCTGTTGTAATGAAATCACAGGTGTAGTTCCTATCCTTATTGTTATAAATACTTAGACTTTAATATATCCTAGCAAAGAATCATAAGATCACAGATTTAGGGTTGGAAAGGATCTTAAATGGACCTCATACAACCCTTGTCCCCACATTTTACACATCACAAAACTAAGACCTGGACAGAAGAAGTGATTTACCCAAGTTCACTCTGGTAAAATCACTCTTTCTAACATACTACTCTAAAACATAAGTTCTCCACAAATGTTTGGTGACATCCTAGCTCCATTAGTTGGTTTGGTTTTCTTTCTCAAGTCACACCTCCTTGTTGGGCATCTTGCCCACTGGAGACACCACCATTGAAATGAATTATAACTTTGTACCCCAACTCTATAAGCTGTGGTGGTAAGTACTGCGTGCCTATTTGCACAAATGATTGTTTAATTATTAATATTTATAGTTTAACTATGATTAACTATATGCTTTCAAAAATACACAAAAGACCCAATCTGTCACTCAAGAGTTATTGTGTGTGTATATTTAGTGCCAACAATGCCAAATTGCATGACTAAGGTTATGTTGACATGGTTTTTCTTTGTATTGTAGGGTAAAATCATCTCCCCAGAGTTCTCATATATCGTTGAGCTAGTTAGTCTGGTCCTCAACCTATACATTTTGCCATTCTCGTGTTCTGGGTTGCTATACTGCCCCCTAGTGGTAGATATAAGAGAAAGGGTTGGGTTTTTGTTGCTTTTAGGTTGTTTTTTTGTTGTTGTTTTGTTTTTTGGTATTACAAGCATCATCCTGTGGGGGTAACCATTTACTTTGTCATTCTTCTTCTTTTAGCTTTTGTAATGGGAGCAGTAATTTGTATATTCTATCAATTTTGCAGCTACTTATTGGTCATTGCTGATATCTTTAGTACTTGCTAGACATTGTGGTGATACAAAGAAATAAGGTGGTCTAGTGGATTCCTCGTGGGATTAGGAGACTAGAAGAAGCCAGAAGAGCTGGAAGGCAAGGCATTTGGGGGACAGACAGAACCATGTAGTGTTCTTTAGATCACAGTGTCTGTTCCCAACTTTGATATTTGGAAAGGGCACTTAAACACATTTTCCCATCATGAGATCACTTAGACTGCCTCTTTTTTTTCTTTTTTAGATTTTTCAAGGCAATGGGGTTAAGTGGCTTGCCCAAGGCCACAAGGCTAGGTAATTATTAAGTGTCTGAGGTCGGATTTGAACCCAGGTACTCCTGACTCCAAGGCCAGTGCTCTATTCACTGTGCCACCTAGCTGCCCCTAGACTACCTCTTAAAGTTTATTTAGTCATTATACTTTTGAGAAAATACAGATAAAAGCTCCTTCTTCCTTCTTCCCTCTCTTTTTGCTTTCTTTCATCATATGTACTTTAATATTCTCTCCTCTCTTCATTTCTCTCCTTTTCTTTTCTCTTATTTTGTCCCCTTGTCTCCTCCTCCTTTCCCCCCCTTCTCTTTTCCTCTCCCTTTCTTCTATTCTATTAGATCTAGTCATTGTAATTTCATTATTTGTTTTTTTGTGGCTGTCCAAAATTTTAATTCATAAGTTCTGAATGAGTAAGGGATTTTGTCATTAGTGGAAAGAGCATTGGACTTGAAGTAATTAAATTAATAGCTCTATGGCCTTGAGTCAAATTCTAGACCTCAGTTTCCTTTTCTATAAAACAAAAAGTTGAATTGAAGTGCTTTTTATCTATTCTATTCTTTTTTTAAGGTTTTTTAAATTTTTATTAAAGATATTATTTGAGTTTTACAGTTTTCCCCCAATCTTGCTTCCCTCCCCCCACCCCCACCCCAGATAGCACTCCGTCAGTCTTTACTTTGTTTCCATGTTGTACCTCGATCCAAATTGGGTGTGATGAGAGAGAAATCATATCCTTAAAGAGAACAGAATTCTCAGAGGTAACCAGATCAAACCATAAGACATCTGGGTTTTTTTTTTTCCGAATTAAAGGGAATAATCCTTGTACTTTGTTCAAACTCCACAGCTCCTTATCTGGATACAGATGGTACTCTCCTTTGCTATCTATTCTATTCTAACATTATCCATGACCTTCAGCTTAATTTCTTGATTTTGAGCTTATTTTCAATTCACTATCACCAGGCATCTTTACTTATGTCTTGCTATTGGACTCAGATGACTCTGACTAAGAGAGTGATGTTGATGACTTTGCATTGCCCTGCCTCACTTAAATCCAATTCAACTGCAAGTCAAGACATTACCCTCCTGATGTCCTTGGTCCTCTTCCAGAATGAAGGATCAACAACAGTTCTCAACTAAAGGAAACATATACTCACTTAAAAAAAAAAGAAAGACTTCAATACAATTGTTTTTACCTTTTTTTATATTTTTTATTTTAAATTAAATTCAAAAATGAGAAAAGAAAAAAGACATTGCCATGTAACATAGCAGAACATAAGAGAATATGCAATATAAAACAATAAATTCCTATTTCAACAATACCTATATATTAAACACTACACATTATTTTTCAAAACTGTGCAGCTTTTCTTTGCTTCTTTTGTTCTCTGTTGTGCACTTTTTACTCTCCCTTCCTCCCCACCAAAGAAGACTAAAATTAAGTGTGGAGATATATATATATATATATATATATATATATACATATATATATACATATATATATTATATTTGGATATATATGCATATATATCTCTAAACATATATACTCATGTGCATATATGTGAAACAGAATTATGCTTATTTCCTCCTATTATCTGTTTCTCTGTATAAATCCTTCATAATCTACCTCTGCATGTTTTTCTATATCAACCAGCTCATCATTTCCCATACCACAGCAATATTCCAAATCACTCCTTTTTATCTCTCCCTGCAGTTTTTTTTAGAATTACCCCATCATACTCAATTCAGTCTATGATTTTCTTTCAACCCACCCAAATAATGATGGCAACCCTGTTAATATTTTCATATAAACAAAATAAATAATTTTATTTTACTGAATCCCTTATTATTGATTTTTAATATTTATCTTATTTTTCTCCTGGATGTTAGGTTTTTCCCTTAAGTGATGGGTGTTTTGTCATAAAAGTCTGAAAGTTTTGAAGTCATTAAATGTTCATTTTTTTTCACTCGTGATTATACTTAACTCAATTGGGTAAGTTACCCTTGGTTATAACTCTAGTTCTTTTGCACTATCGAATATTGTATTTCAAGACCTGTAATCCTTCAACATAGTAGATGCTAGGTCTTTTGTAATCATTATTATAACTTCATGATATTTAAATTTTTTTCTTGTTGCTTCCCGTTATTTTCTCCTTAATTTGGGAGTTTTCAAAGTTGGATATGATATTCCTGTAAGCTTTTCTCCTGGGATCTCCTTCCAGTTGTGATGAGCTGATTTCTTTTTCTATTTCTATTTTCTCTCATTGTTCTAGGAACTTCAGGACAATTTTCCTTAATGACTTCCTGTCATATTGTACTCTTTTTCATCATAATTTTTAGATAGTTTGACTATTCTTATATAATTTCCCTTTGATCTAATCTCTGGATCAGTTGTTTTCCTTATGAGATGTTTCACTTTCTCTTCCATTTTTCCTTCTTTAGATTTTGTTTTATCATTTTCTAGTGTCTTAGAATGTCAATTAACTTCCCCTTGCCCATTTCTAGTTTTCAAGAAATAATTTATTTCCTGAAGGTTTTGATTCTCCATTTCCAGTTGTTTACTTTTCATAATTTTCTTAACTTTTTGGATTGCTCTTATTTTTCTAATTTTTCCTCAGTTTTTCTTATTTAATTTGTCCTTTTTAAGATCTTCCAAGAACTCTTTTTAATGCTTCAGACCATTTGATGTTGATCATTGAAAAAGGAGTGGCTTTTTTTAAAAGTTCCATTATTTTCCTCTGAATGTGAACTCAGATCTTTTCTATCTCCATAGTAATCGTCTATGTTTGGGATCTCTCTCCTTTGCTTACTTATTTTTTAATTAATTAATTTACTTTATTTTGCTTTTGCCAGTTAAAATTGTAATCAAGTTGTAGTCCTGAGGTATGGAGAATGATGCACTAAGCCTCTAGATCTTCTTACTGTTATTTTCTGAGGTCTATCTTCCAGCCCAACTTTGGACTCTTTTTCTCCTCTCCTAGGCCATGGCTAGAACCCCTAGCCACGCTGTCCCCATAATGATCTTGTTCCCTTTTACTGCAAGCTACAAGGCTGTATCTCCCAGCTGCCCCCAGGGCTTCTTGTTTGTTGATTCTGCAGAATTGCCCTGAAGGTATTTGTATTTCTCTTAGACCAAACCTCCCAGGGGGTACAGTCTTTTCAGGAGTCTTCTCATATTGTGTTAGGAGGACTACTGCTTTATCTTGTTTATTTTTGCTGCTCAGAGAAGAGGTTCTTGTGGGGGGGGGGGGCGGGATTTGGAGAATTGAAAGTTTTCTGACCTACTCTGCCATCTTCCTGGTATCCTCTCAATATAAGAGATTTAACAAGGTGGAATATGCTAGGTGCCAAGTGAATCATTCATGAGTAACTTGTTGGAGTTGAAAGAAAGAAGATGAGAATAGACTTGAAATCTTAAAAGATGGATAGAAGTTGCCTAGGCAAAGGAGGAAGAAGAAATGTCAATTAGAGGAAGAACAGAATGAGTAAATACTTATTGGAGATAAAAACAGGAATTTAAGTTAGGGTGGGGCAGTGGGTGGAAGAGACAGGTTATTTTAGGAACTAGTGGATGCTAAGTAAAATTACACTAAGATGAGATTGTGGAAGATCTTGAATATAAATCTAAGGAGTCCAGTCTTAAGCCTTTAGGTAAAATGGGAGCCATTAAAATTTTTAAGCAAGATTGTAACTGCCAGCAAGTTTCATCTATGCAAATTATTCACTAGGTAAGTTTAAAGGACTGTAGCCATTTTCTATGATAATTCTGCCCTGACTGGCAGAATTGAATCTAATTTATTAACCCAGTTGCAATTATTGCTATCACCACCAATGAAAGAGTGTGCCCTTCCCTCTATCCCATTTATCTAGTTGCTTTCCATAGGGCACTAGGAAAAAAGAGAGCATTTCCTAAGCAACTACTAATGTCTCAGTTGTCAAGGTAACTTCTGTTTCCTCTTTTCTGTCACAGATTCAACAATAACACAGGTTGGAGTAGAGACTAGCCAGGTAGGCAGGTTACCATCTGAGGCAGGCATATGGCCATGGACTAGAAAGGAGCCTTTTCTGATCCTGATCCCAGGCAGGGATCTTTCCCTTTTACAGAAGAGATGTTGGAAAACCCTATCCAGGAAACAGGATATTTGTAGCTTTTACAGAAACAACTAATGGAACATTCAGCATGAAAAATAAAGAAAATTTGAATGTGTATAAAATAACAAACATTTATATAGTATTTTAAGATTTACTGAGACCTTTAGAGATGTTATCTCACAACAATCTTTGAGTTAGATACTATTATTTTTTTCCTACTTTTATAAATAAACTGTTGCTGAGAAAAAGTTATTTTCCTAGGGTCTCCTAGCCAATAAGAATCTGAGGTGAGATTTGAATTCAGGTTTCCCCTCCCTCCAAGTTTGGTATATCCATGATGCTTAGCTAGCTTCAAAGAGTAAAAAGGTTGAGGAAAACAAAACCTATACTCAGTACATCACTTGTACTGCTCAAGATATCACAAACTCAAAAAAAAAAGATAATTTGATCAGTATTCCTTATTTTCATTGATAGAATCTTTCCTGGGCTCCCTAATACATTTTACATTAATATAATACCCCAAAATAATATTTCCCAACTTTGTTTAGTTTTAATTATAAAATTCACTATTATGTTTTTAGTCTTACTTTGGAATCTAATTTTGATGTTGAGATTATCCTGTATCCTTAGAAGCTATAATTTTAGAGTCTAAGTTCTGACAGGTTCTGGAGATAGAAATATTTTAGATACACTTTTTGGCAACAGACTATTGTCCAGCAACCAGCCTACCCTAGAAGAGAAAGACTCAATGCAAAATTACTGGCCATTTTGTCTCCTCTTCTGGTTGATCTCTCTGTCTCTGACACGTTTCTTCCCACTCCTATTCTTTTGCCTATCTACCAAAATGATTTTCCCAGAGTACAAATCTGACCACGTCTCCCCTCCAATACTGAACAAACTCCAGAACATCCCTCTTGTTCCAGGATAAAATTTATCAAGTGCTCTTGTTTAGGTTTTCTACTTTTCCAGTCTTTTTTCACTATGATCCAGCATCAGTGGCCTCCTTGCCATTACTCAAACAAGACATTCCGTCTCCCAACTGCATGTCTTTTTGCTGGTTGTCCTTCATTTCCAGATGTCTTCAGAACTCACTTCCTATATCATCTTCTGTTGGAGGCTTATATTAATCCCCGCCTTCTCCATCTCGCCTGCTCTCACTGCTGGTGCCTTCCCTCTGAGACTATCTTTCATAGAAGACAGACAGACAGACAGATAGATAATAGACATGCAGATATGGACCTAAATGTAGGTATAGATAGATGTAGATAGATACAGACATACACTTAAAGATATAATTAGGCATAGGAAAGTTATTTGATTAAGTAGATAGAACTCATTTTCCTGAGTTCAAATATGGCCTCAGACACTTACCAGCTGTGTGACCCTGGGCAAATCACCTAACCCTGTTTGTCTCAGGTTTCTCATCTGGGAAATAGGTTGGAGAAGAAAAATAGTAAAGCACTCTGGTACCTTTGCCCTCCACCCCATACTCCATATGGGGTAGAGTTGGAAATGACTAAAAAATGACTAAACAACAGATATAGGTATAGATGTAGATAGCAATTGATTGATAGAGATTAAAGTAGTAGAGATAGAGCAATAAATGATGACAAGGCATCTAAGTCTTAGATCTGTTTCAAGCTAGTATTTTATTATCAATATATGTATTTTTTATGTAGTTATATGTATGTATGCTGTCTCCACCATTAGACTGTAAACTCTCTGAGAACAAGGACTTTGTCTTTGCCTTTCTTTGAAACCCCCCCACCCCCATGCTTATCATAGTGCCTGCCACTGTGCTGTCTGTCTTTGTCTGATTGGATGATAGCTACACAGTATCAAGAATTTAATGAATTATTGTTGAGTCATCTCATGAAAATCTAGTTTGCAATCTCTGACTTTCCAGATTTATTGAGGTTACCTTTCTAAAAAACAAAAGACAATGCAACTTTTATGGCCTTAGCGGCGTAAGATTGCTCTCCTCTGATCTGCTTTCCTCAGTATACTGTGACAAACTTCTACCTGGAGAGCCTCACCAGCAGTGTTAGCCCTTATGTGTGCTTCAGCCCTTTGCAACTGCACTTGAAAATGGTCAGTTTTCCCTCAGGCTGACCTACTCTCATACTTTTTTTTTTTTAGGTTTGTTTGTTTTTTTTGCAAGGCAAACGGGGTTAAGTGGCTTGCCCAAGGCCACACAAGCTAGGTAATTATTAAGTGTCTGAGGCTGGATTTGAACTCAGGTACTCCTGACTCCAGTGCTGGAGTACCAGGGCAATTCACTGAGCCCTAGCCACCCCCTACTCACACTTTTAAAAAAAATTTTAATTCATTTGTTTTTGAATTTTCCAATTTTTCCCCTAATCTCACTTCCCTCCCCCACCCCCTACAGAAGGCAGTCTATTAGGTCTTTACATTGTTTCCATGCTACACATTGATCTAAATTGACTGTGTTGACCCTACTCCCATACTTTAAAAGATTTCTCTTTTTTTTTTTTTTTTTTTTAGGTTTTTGCAAGGCAATGGGGTTAAGTGGCTTGCCCAAGGCCACATGGTTAGGTAATTATTAAGTGTCTGAGACTGGATTTGAACCCAGGTACTCCTGACTCCAGAGCCGGTACTTTATCCACTGAGCCACCTAGCCATCCCTCGTTTTCTATAACTAAAAGAAGAGCGAATAAATGTTACCAAAAAAAATCTGCAATGGCCTCCTATTTGGTCTCCCTGCCTCAAGTCTCTCCTCTCTTCAGTCCATCCTCTACACAACTGCTAAACTGATTTCCCCAAAATGTAGGTCTATGTCACATTCCCCTCTTCCCACACTACCTACCACCACCCCATCCTCAATAAACCCCATGGTTCCCCATTACATTTATGCTCAAAGATATAAACTCTTCTCCTTGACATTTAAAACTCTCTAAAA
Organism: Macrotis lagotis; assembly: GCF_037893015.1. Classification (NCBI taxonomy): domain Eukaryota; kingdom Metazoa; phylum Chordata; class Mammalia; order Peramelemorphia; family Peramelidae; genus Macrotis; species Macrotis lagotis. Next base: position 454,074,682 of record NC_133666.1, on the reverse strand, counting down.
CAAGACCCCATCATAACTTTCCAGTCTCAATAAACAGTACTCCTTTCCTCACATACTTTGGTCCAGCTGAACTGATTTTCTAACTATTTCTCATACAAAAAACACTTACTTTTCACCTCCATATTTTTGCAATGCCTGAGCCCCACATCTAGATCTCATCACTGCCTCTCAGAATCCCTAGTTTCCCTTTAAGACACAGTTCAACAGTCACCCACATAAAGGCTTTTGTCATCCTCCAAGCTTCTGGTGTCATCCTCCCACAATCATCTTGTGTCTGTTTTGTATACATTGGTCTCCTCTGGCCACAGTATGAATTCCTTGAAGGCAGAGATTCTGAGTTAGATTTTTGTTGTTTTGTTTGTTTCTTTACTCAGCACAGGTCTGGCACATTGTAAGTACTTAAGTGCATTTTTAAAAGATGATTAAAAAGCAGGGCTTCAGAGCCCCAAGAAGGCCATCTTGACTGGGAGAAAGAGGCAGTCAGAGAGCTCTGAGAAGAGCTGGTGGAACCTTTGAAGACAATGACCAGAAGTTTATATCTGATTCAGAGAATTCTGGGAAGTCACTGGAGGACATGGGAGTGAACAGGACTGAAGCAGCAGAAGGTGTGGGAAATGACCCAAGCTTTCCAGTATTTAGGCTTTCTCTAAAGTTGATGAGGACAGTGAAAAGCTGGGCTTCTTTGCACTCTGGGCTGATCTGTGTGAGACCATCAATGTTCAGAAAGGCCAAGCTCCATTTTCCCCTGGTGTTCCCCAGAAAGTTGCTTTTTCCCGTTCCTCCAATCCTCACCCCTTGTTCCCTCTATGATTAAAAGCCTGGCTCATTGCCCGACAGCAAGCTGTAGCCTCCACCTCAAAGGAAGCCCAGCGTGGATGACCTTGTTAAACTCCCCCTGCTCTGCACCCTGGATGTCAGTGGGCATCTCCCAGTGATTTACTGCTTTGCAATCAGTCTCCTGTTACTCAGCTGAATTTTCCATTGAGCAATAAGAACTGGAGAGTTGCTCAAGGTTAGCAGCCCTCTGAAGCGCACTCAGTCCGACAGACCTTCTTTCCTAATGGTATACATGGGAGATTTATTGGGATGTTTTTACAGGCCAGGAAATTGCTACATGATTCTGTCACTGACAAAGGAGCAAACGTCACCGCCCAGTCTATGTTGGACTTTCTCCACCTCATTAAGGCTTGCACTGGGAACACTTAAAATAGACAGTCCGATCCCTTGTTCAGTTATCGGGTGGGAGGGTTCTGCCTGCCTGAACAATATTCTAATCTGTTTTTGTCCCCTTTCAGGGTTAGGGTACAGTGTATATTTGGATTTCCACTCAGTTTCCTGTTCTTGTGGGATTCATAGTTGTGTTGGTCCCCTGGTTGTGACTGTCAATGTGCCTCTTATTCAGTTAGCTCTATACTATTAAAAAGTTTAATCCAGGTCATCTTGACAGCACAGGCTAAGGTGACTTTGCCAAGCCAGCTGTCTGCACCATCAGGAGAGCAGACTGCAGGTGGTACACAGGTACCTGTCCCCATGGGTCATCCAGGTTTCTGTGTTTTCTCTGTTTATGGTTTACATTCAATCTATATCTGTCCTGGTCAATGCAACTGATATCATGATGTGATTCCAAGATTAGGGCATTGTTATCATTCAAGACTATGCCCTTGGGCATTTTGTATTACTTGTCATATTCCCTGCTACAGAGGGGTAGACCAGAACCCTATCCAATAATCTCAATTTAAGCAAGACCAGAAATGTCAGTCATTTGAGGGGAAAAGAAGTGGTTTTTCCTCTGTGGATTGGTTCTATAAGATATGGCAAGGTTAATTAACAGACATTTATGTGATGCTTTCTCACAGTAGAACATAAGCTTCTTGAGGGCAGAAACTTTTAAATTTTACTTTGTTCTTGGAGGCGTAGGAAAATGCTTAGCATATGATGGATATGAATATCCTTTTCCAGTCTTGGTGTACACTTTTCCCTTTTCCATACTCACCCAGCTCTGTTTCCTGTCTTTGTTTTTTCACCAAGTCTGTGTCCCACACCTATTACTTTTTATCTCCACCTCTTGAGATCCTTTCTTTCCTTCAAAACTCACCTCAATCTACATCTTCTACAGGGAATGCCTGGCCTTATACAGTCTGAGGAAATCATTTGGTCTGGCACTGCCATGATAACCAAAGGCAGGATTCAAGATTCAATAAATCTAGGAGCTTTGGGGGAGTGGATTAGTTGAATGTTTGACCAAATAAAGCAGGTGAATGATGTTATAAATATCCAAATGGCCCTTGGTAGAAAAAATTACCATTATACTACATAAAGCCTTTCAAGTTATCCCTAAATTGGGGCAGCTAGGTGACACAGTGTATAGAATACCAGCCTGGGAAACAGAAAGACCTGAGTTCAAATTTGGACTGACAATAATTACTTAATTGTGTGACCTTGGACACATTCCATTGCCTTGTAAAAACCAAAATGAATAAATAAAAAAATAAAAAAGACACCCCTAAGTTACAATCATCCAACACCTGTCCCCAATTACCTTATACTTATGTGTGTATGAGAGATTTTCCTTAAGAGAAGGTAAATTTCCTGAGGACATCTCCTAGCATCTAGTATAAAGCAAACATTTAATAAATGTTTGTTGATTCATTGTTAAATTGGAATGAACAGAATTTGTGATCTACAAAGTACTTTCAGTGTTTCATTTGAACCTATAACTAGAACTATAAGATATATAGTACATACATATGTATGAAATAGCACAGGAGATGTTATCCATATAGATATAATTCCCATTTTAGAGATGAAGAAAGGTCTTAAGATCCTAGTAACACAAAATTGGAATTAGCAAGGATTTCAGAGACCATCTAGTCCAAATCCTTTATTTTATAAACTTAAGTTGAATAACTTGCCAAAGACATTCAAAGGTCACCAGACACATTTGTGAAACTGGAATACAGATCTCTCCTAACCACAGATTCAGACATCTGGTAAGCCCTCATTTATTCACTCAGATAGCTATTATTCTGACTTTTCATACCTAGCAAGAGAAAATGCTCTGTTGAACTGAAATGTTCAGAGTACTTAGACAAATAGCCCTAATAAATAACTTCAGAGATTAATGGATAAGACATTAAGCTGGCACAAATCAAATTTCATACCGTGAGATAGGGTAGTAATTTAATGTTGGTGGGGAATATCAGATCAGTAGCCATTATATAAATATATATATATATATATATATATATATATATGTGTGTGTGTATATATATGCATACATACATAGCATATGAATGTGTTAATATATACATGTAGAATTTCTATGTATATGTAATACTTCTATGGACACATATAATTATGGTCTGACCAGGGTACAGTCACCATCAGTTTGCTAAGATAGCATCATCCACATCAGTATATATGTGGATGTATATATATGAACTGTATATGCCTAAACACATAAATATATGTATACATACAGAAGATAAACACCTATGTATGTAATGGTAGCTAGGCACACATGCATATCCATATGTATAATGTACAGATGTGAACATACATATGTAGACACACAAACACTACTTTTGTGATCCTAATTCAACAAATCACCTTTATAATCTTCATTTTCCTCATCTGTAAAAATAGGGAACTGGAGAAAATCATCACTCCTACCTCTGGATCTCAAAAATGCTGACAAGTTCTAAGGTTGCCCATTCCAACTCCAAATTGATAGGAAGTTTCATATATCAGACTGGAGTCTGTCTCCTTGTGACTTCCCTACCTTGATCTCTGCTTTCAGGTAGCCACAACCATAGCTCAGGAGTGGTGGTAGGAATGGAAGGAGAGAGAGAGATTCAGAGAAGGAGGGGAATTGTGAATCATGGCAGCTATTCTAAGGATGTAGAATGGCATTGTTTCTCAGACTGTCCTTTTGTGTGAATCAGCTTTATCTGAATCATTGCATTCTTCCCTCTTGGTTGTTCCCCTAACTGCACTGCCTATATTCCCCCTTGATCTGACTTCATCTCTAGTTAAACTCTCCCTGGACATGGTTTTCCCAAAAAATCAAGGGCAGACCTGAACCTCACTCTTCTGACTCAAAGTTCAGGGTTCTTTCCATTGTACTATACTGCCTCTCCCTGTTGACACACACAGAGAATACCTCCTCCACTCTCTTGCTCACACGCGCACACACACACACACACACACACACACACACACACACACACACACACACACATTCTCCATGGTATCAGGCTTACTGTAAAGCTCCCCTCCCTTCTTTTTATCTAACGCCCAGTTACAGGACCTATTGCAAGATTAACTCTCACATATTTTATTTCATCCCACAGAGTGGTAACTCCGGGGGTTTGGCTTCTGAACAAGAAAAGATCCACTGCTAAATATTAAGTTCCCTGGAAGAATCTTTGGAGGGAATTTAGTGTTGGTGAAGAGTGTCAAAGGAGCAGCCACCAAGTCTGAGTTTGTGTTTATTCACCTAACAGGTAAAGATTCAAAATACTGTACAAACAATCCAGCAACACTATCAGCATATGTCAGATGACAAGCGTAATACAAACTCCATGTAAAAACCAATTGCTTTTCTGATCCTTAGATCACAACCTTTACATAGAACAATAGCTTGGTTTATATAACACTTAATACTTTTCAAAGCCCTTCACACCCTTTGTCATTTGGATGTTCCCTGAGTGTACATAGAATAATGATGGTGGTAATGGTCATTTGAACATAAAAACATACACACGACCTGCTTTAGCTCAAAGTAATTAAAATTTTTTTTCAGAGAGGTCTTAGTATATAATTTCTGCTTTAGAAGTAAGATCCTTTTTAAAGATGAACCATTTTCCTCCAATACAAAATAGGGATTTAAGTTTACCATTCCACTTTGGCTCTATGTTTGTGAGGGGGGCCCTGATTCTATTGATCAGAGAGAAGAGAGTAAATATAACTATTCTCAGCACTCCCTTTGCCCGTGCCTGAGAAAAGAAAGACAGGGCTTTCAACAGAGGTTGTAGCACTGTAGAATATTTGTTTATTTGTTTTGGATTTTAGGATTTGAGAGAAAGTAAAAGATTTGTGGGTTGCTTTTTAATAAATGATATTCAATAGAGCCAAAATTTATTTGTGACATTCTAAGACTAAAGGAAAACTGTGTGACATAGTAACAACAACAACAATAATGATGATGATGATGATGATGATGATGATGATGATGATGATGATGATGATGATGATATTAACTGGTACTTATTAGCTACCATGTGCCAGACACTATGTGAAGTGCTGTACAATTATTATTTCATTGATTCTCACAACAAACCTGGGAGATAGATGCTACTTTTATTCCTGTATTAGAGTTGAAGAAACTGAGGTAAAGAGAGGTTAAATAACTTGCCCAGGATCACACTGCTAGTTAGTATCTAAGACTAGATTTGAACACAGTCTTCTCAGCTCAGAATTTTATCCATTATATCATCATCTATATTGTGGAAAGAGAGGGAAACTTGAAGCTAGGAAGATGTGGCCTTGTGTGGTCTTTTGGGATATATAAGATGTTCAGGAGAACTAGTACCTCTGATTTGAGAGCTTGCTGAGTCCTTCTTGGGGCTGCTCATAGTCCTTTGATGTCCATCTTCTTCTAACTCTTACCTGTGACTCCAAGCAGTTATTGCATGCATCCAGAGTAGCCATACATTGGGAAAACCATCTCAGCAGACAGGCTAAATCAGGATGAGGGTAACTGACAGGTTTCAAACTCATCAATGAGTTAGGATGTCCACCCAAAGTTTGTGAGGACTTCTCCCAGTGGAAGGGAATGATGAAAACAACTTGTTCCAACAGTCATGAAGATGGCTGAAGTAGGCACTGTGGAGCCCTGAGAGACACTGAAAATGCCAAGGTCCTCTACTGCAACCTGAGCCCTCACCAGTTGTGCTGATTTTTGTCTTGCCACTGGACTCTCTGATGATCCTGGAAGAGAGAGTGGGGCTGATGACTTTGCTCAATCCTGCCTCACTTAAAATCCAATTCATGAACAAGTCAAGATAACACCTGCAATGTCATTGGTCCCCTTCAAATACAAAAGATGAATAATAATTTACGTTTTCATTGCCCAGCATCTCCAAAACTGTAAGTTGGGCAAAAAAAGGTCCTGGCTCCCACAAGTAGATAAAGTTTGCTCCTATGGCAATTCCCTACCATTTTGTAAAAGAAATTACAAATCCAAGTTCTATACTATCCTAAGAATTTTATAATGTAAGGAAAAACTTCAGAAATTCAAATGGGGGGCAGCCAGGTGGCTGCAGCGGATAGAACACTGGCCCTGGAGTCAGGAGGGCTTGAGTTCAGATTTGACCTCAGACACTTAATTACTTAGCTGTGTAGCCTTGGGCAAGCCACTTAACCCCCTGCCTTGCAAAAACCTAAAAAAAAAAACCCAGAAATTCAAATGGGATCAGAATCATAGATAAGTTTTAGAAGTTATATTAGGTATTTCATTACTCAATGCAGAGGTTAGATATCAATCTTATTTTAGAAAGATTTGCATAATAGCTTTTCAGAGAACAAAGCTGAATGATTTAGTGAGTTACCTTCGGCTTAGGGGAAAGAGTATTAGATTTGGAGTCAGAGTTCTCTGCTTTGTCCCTTAACTCCCTATGTGACCTTGGGCAAGTCCACTTCATCTGTCTGGGAGGTAGGATTTGATGATCTTAAATGTCTCTTACAAACCTCTGACTAGATTCATTCTTAGAATGTGGAAAAGGAACAAAAGAAAAAAAACACTAGATAGGTCTTTGCAACAAGGTTGTATGAAGTGCCTCTTCAGTAGACTAGGTGGTACAATGGATAGAGTACCTGGAAACAGGAAGATCTGAGTTCAAATTTGTCTGATCTATGACACTTACTAGCTGGATGACTCTGAGCAAATATTTAACCCTGTTTACCTAGTTTCTTTATCTGTAAAATGAACTTGAGAAATGGCAAACCCATTCGAGATTTTTGCTAAGAAAACCCCAAATGGGGTCATGAAGAGTCTGAAATGACTGATCAACAAAATATTCAATAGAAGATCCCCGCTCTTTTTTCCCAGTAACTGAACCCAAAATGTAGTTTTGTTAAAAAACAAACAAGCAAATAAAACCAAGCACATCCCATAAGATACCAACTGATGGAATGATCTGGGGAAAACTACCAGAGCTCTTATATTTATTGTCCATAGTCCATAGTTTCTGTATAATTCATTTTAACTGATGACCCACTTGTTTGAAGCATAGTGCATTCTGAAAATTAGTCATGTGCTCTGTATAGTATATGGTGGAGTAGTTTATGAATAATTTATAATGCATGGTGGGTTGGGTATTTTTCACATTTTCAACTTTTTATTGATTGAAAAATTACCTTTACCTTTGAAAACATTTTTTGGTTTTTGCAAGGCAATGGGGTTAAGTGACTTGCCCAAGGTCACACAGCTAGGCAATTATTAAGTGTCTGAGGCCAGATTTGAACTCAGGTACTCCTGACTCCAGGGCTGATGTTCTATCCATTGTGCCACCTAGCTGCCCCTGAAAACTTAAAAGAATTTTCCTTAAAGGGCATGTGTGTGTGTGTGTGTGTGTGTGTGTGTGTGTGTATGTGTGTAGTGTATGAATTCCAATTCAAAATAACATTCTATATTTGGATGCCTGGGTTCAAATTCTTCCTCATTGACATAAGAAGGCAGAAACCAGATTAATGGACAGAAGTTTCAGAAAGGAATTTTTGACTCCTTGTCAAAAAAAAATTACCTAAAAATTAGAGCTATCCAAAATTCATAAGAGTTGCCCTAGGAAGTTCCTCCTCATTAAAGGTCTTTAAGCAAAGACTCAATGATCATTTACTGGGTACTTTGCTGAGTATTATTCTTGGTCAGGTAAAATGAACTAGATCTTCTTTCTAAATTTGTTTTCCTATACTATATTTCTACAATTCTATGATTTTATTATGTTCTATTTTTAGAATTTGTAATTCTGTACTAAATATATCTATAGATTATTATTTGTAAATGGAAAAGAAAGGTATGCAATTTAACATTAATAAACAAATAATAACTTTTTTCATTATAAAAGAAATTCTTTCTCAGATAGTTCAAAACTTTTTAAAAAGACTAAAAAGGAAAAAATTAGGAAAACATTTTTCATTATTCAATGCAAATTTTAGGTGCTCAATCTTTTTTTTTTAATTTTTAAAATTTTTTTCAATCTTATTTTAGAAATATTTGCAGAATAGCTTTTTAAGGGGGCGGCTAGGTGGCCCAGTGGATAAAGCAGCAGCCCTGGAGTCAGGAGTACCTGGGTTCAAATCTGGTCTCAGACACTTAATGATTACCTAGCTGTGTGGCCTTGGGCAAGCCACTTAACTCCATTTGCCTCGCAAAAACCTAAAAAAAAAAAAAGAATAGCTTTTTAAGAAACAAAAGTTTTATCATCTTGGGTAAGTCCATTTTGGTATATTAGAAAGAATATTCTTCCTTTTTCCTTTACTACCTGTGTGACCTTAGACAAATGGCTATGAACAGCCACTTCTCTAAACTCAGTTTCCACATCTGTAAAATGGTACAGTTGGATTTGCTGGCCTAGAATGTCCCTTTCTGCTACAAAAATCAAAGTTCTGTCTTTCCAGGACTTTTACTTCAAACAACTCTACTGAACCAAAATAATTCCCCAAATGGTAGGAGTGTTTAACCACTCCTGCTGAGACAGGCAGTTCTTCAACTAACTTCTTTTTCATTCTCTTTCTTCCTAGGCAGGCAGGTCCCAACATATCCTCCAAAGGCAGGATCATTGGTATTTCTCACTTCTAGATTATCACACTTCATTTGCTATTTGGGTTAAATGAAAAAAACTTTGTGTGTCTGTGGTTGTGTATGCAGATACTCACAAAGCTAGAGAAAAAAAAAAAACAAGGCTTGGAAAATCAAATCTATGCCATAAGGTTTTTGTATTAAATCCTCAAAGACTGCTGTCCTTTGTCTTACCTTCCATTTGGAACTGAAAGTCAATCCTTCATCAAAAAGAAAATGACAGTTGTAATAATAATATGGACATAAAAACATAAACATGTAACTGACAACAATTAAGTTCTTCTCAGAACAAGGTTACTTTATATCTCTGAAAATGCTGTGGAAGAAAGAGCTATTTTTCTAAGATGAACCAATTTACCATAATGTAGGATTTGTTGTTGAGTCGTTTTAATCATGTCCAACTCTCCATGACCCCATCTGGAATTTTCCTGTCAAAGATACTGGAACAGTTGCCTTTTTTTCCTCCAGCTCATTTTACAGATGAGGAAACTGAGGCAAGGAGTGTTAAGTGATCAACCAGGGTCACACAGCTATTAAGTATCTGATATCAGATTTGAGCTCAGGTCCTTCTGACTCCAAGAGCTGGTGCTCTATTCACAGTACCACCTAGTTTCCCCTCCTATTTCATAGAAAGTATCTTACGGCTCAACCCTTGTGATGGGGCCAGGGATGTACTAGAACCAACTTAAATCCACCAAGACTACAAATCAGGACTCAATTTATTGCTTTGTGATTGTGTAGACTTAATAAAATAATGAAGAAAATGTTAATAATGATAATTAGACTTTAAAGTATACAGTGCATATATTCTCACTCTCCCACTCAGACTGTTGCTAAATATTTATCATCATAACACTAGAGGGGGCAGATCTATCTTTAAGCTATTTACACCTTACTCTTTATATCATGGGATACAAGGCCAAGAATTTTCCAAGGAAAAAAGCCAACATTTTCAGAAGAAATAAATAAGATATCTTTTCAGGGGAAAAGTTGGGAGAACCTAGACAAATTTGTAGTAAATTTGACTCTGGATATGGCAACTATATGGTGCTGATGTCAAAAAAGGAAAGAAAAGAAAGTGTGCTTTTAAAGAGAGGCTTTAAAAAGGATTATCTCTTGTTATACCATAGTGCATCACTTTTGAACTGGTACAGTGAAGAGAGTTTGGAGTCAAAAGACCTTAGTTCAAATTCTGACTCTGCCACCAGATTGTGACCTGGAACAATTCCCTAACAATCTGGGCCTCAGTTTCTTTATCCTTTCAATGAGAGGTTTGAATTAATTGACTTCTTACTGGCCCTTCCTTTTAGCCTCTAGATCTATGATCTTATGCCTGGAAAATACGATCTTCAAAAGTATGAAATTTTTACCTTTAGTCTATTCTCCATGATAAGAAACCAGGAACCATCCTGCTAAGATTTTGATCAGACAAATAAAAAAGGGAGTTTATATACTTGCTTTGACCTTGATAGAGTGGATTTGTTGTTTATATCAGAGAACCTAGAAAAGGAGTTGACATTTATAAAAGTCATCATACTTGTTCTTATCTATCAGCAGAAGAGGGAAAAACAGAAAAGTTCTTCATTCTTCCAGATGCAGTAAGTTGTAAATAATAAGTCACTTAAGAGTTCTTCCACTGCAATTATAAAATTAAAGATGTTGATTACAGATACAATAACTAGGGTATCTTTTACTTTTCTTAGCTAATAGTAATTTATGAATTTAAATTCTATTACCCCAGTTTAGAGAGCTCCCCCAAAGTAAGGAATGGGAGTATTGGCTTTATATGACCTATCCTCAGATGGTAAATAAAGAGGTTATTAAAGAAAATTAGGAACTTTCCACTTAGCCACTTCTCCTTTAGTCACCCATTTTTATAAGTTTGTATCTTCTAGAAGGTCTTAATTTTTTAAAATGGAAAACTCAGGACATTCTGAGTTTGGGGACTTTATGTTGAAAATCCTTTATACTAATAACAATTGACATTGATATAGTACTTTTTAAAAAAATTTTTTTCTTTTAATTGGGATTAAGTGATTTTTGTCTAGGGTCACACAACTAGTTAAGTAGCTGAGATGGGATTTAAACTCAGGTCTCTTGTCTCCCAGGGTTAAGGCTCTATCCACTGTGTCATCTAACTGCCCCTCTATACAGAACTCTAAAGTTTGCAAAGCATTTTTACAAACACGTGAATTATCATGATCCCAGTTTTATAAATGAGAAAACTGAGGTTCAGAAAAGTTAAGTTATTTGCCCATATTCAGAGAGCTAGTAAACATCAGGGACAGGATTTGAACCCAGAGATTCAAAGGAAAACTTCTTTGTATTATTCTACACTGTCTATTTGTTTGGAGCCCGACTAGTTCTCTTGCACAAGAAGACTCCAAACACTCAATAAATTTATGTAATTAAATTGTTAGCAGATGGCACAAAAGATTTTCCTTCTGAAGTTATTGGTACAAATAATCTCAAGTAATCAAACTACTCTTTTCATTTGAAAGGGAAAACCCATTCACTCTGCCAGACTGCTAATTGCTAGCTTTCATACAACACTTTAATGTTGGCAAAGTTCTTCAATCATTCAATCAATAAACATTCATTAAGGACCTAGTGTGTGGCAGACACTATACATTAAGCCCTGTTGATGCAAAAAAAGGTAAAAGATAGTCCCTGCCCTCAAGGACCTTACAATCAAATGGAGAAGACAACATGCAAACATATATGGGATTAGTAAAAAAAAAAACAATTAATAGAAGAAAGGTACTAAAATTAAGAGGGGTTGGAGAAGACCTCTTTACATACGTTATTTCACTAGAACCTGAGAGGAACTGTTATTATTGCCACTATATAAATAAGGAAAATGAGGCAGAAAGTAGTTATGTGAGTTGCCCAGGGTCACATAGCCAGTAAGTATCTGAGACTGGATTTGAACTCATCCCTTCCTAACTCTGCTTCCAGTGTTCTATCCATTGAACCACCTAGGAACAATGAAATAAAAGATATTTTTTTTACTCCATTGCAAATTGACACTAAAGGTAGATAAGATAGTTTTCTTCAAATATTTGAAAAACCTGTCATGTAACTGAGAGATCTGTTTTACTTAGGCCCTAGAGGACAAGGGCTAGAAACAAAAGCCAAAAGTTGCAAAGAAGCTCCAAATAAGGATGGGAGTTGGGGAAAACTTTATCTAAAAGTGGAATGGAACATCTCTGGAGATAATGAATTCAGCATCCCTGGAAGCCTCTAAGAGGAGGTTATCTGTTAGACCACTCTGACCATGTATCATAAGGGTTTTTCTATCCAAATCCTGGTTGGACTAGATTACCTTTGAGACTTTTCCCAATTTAGGGATTCTATGATTTTGTCAACCATTAAAACAAAGCACAAAACTTCAAAATGTCTTCCTTATTTTTCTTTTTTTTTCTTAGTAAGACAAGTTCTTTCCCCTAACAGAAATATAAAATTCTTTAAAGCACTAGTGGTTAGAGCTTTAATAAATACTTGTTAATTCAATTATCTCTAATAACCACATTGGGAGTGGATATTAATTATAATAGCTAACACTTAGAAAACTCTTTAATGGATCTTGTGTATGTTCTCTACCCCATTTACAGAAGAAGAAACTGAGGAAAAGTATGTCAAATGACTTGTCCAGAGACACATAAGTTGTTAGTGTGGAAGAAGTTGAATCTTCCTGACCCCAAGTCAGTGATTTTACCATGATGGCAATTGTTTCTATTCTGGCAAGAAATTCTGAAGATCTTCCCCTCCCAGACTGATTCTTTCATGGAGTCATTTTAGTTTCAATTCTTAAATAGTCTTTAATGATTGAATGAGTGTTGCCTCAAACAAAGAGCCGGGAAAGATCTTGGCATAAAAAGGCCAAGATCTCCCATTGCATTTGGGGTCATCACCAGTCATTGTGATTTACATCTTGCCACTGGACTCCAATGAGAGGAGGAGAGAGGAGGGCTGATGATTTTGCACAGTCTGGTCTCACTTAATCCACTTCACCTGCAAGTTGAGACATCACCCTCCTGATGTCATTGTTTCTCTTCAAGAATGAAGGATGAGCAACAACAATAACAGCAAACAACAATAACAATGTTATGAGCCAGAAAGATTTTGGTTTCACTTTCCTACATCAGATCCAGAGCAGACTCAAACAATACAAATGTTCTTTTGAATTTTGTCTGATTCCTGTGTCATCTAGATGTGGCAAATAGTGGGTATAAGTTCTTCCTGTATAACCCCAAGCATGTCACTTGACACCTCTCAGTATCCATCTCATACCTCTTGGTTCAGCAAAACTCCCCAGTGAGGCAGAAACTAGATTAAAATAGAATGGGGAAATGTTTAACAAGAGAAAAATACAGTGCAGCATAGATGATGTTAAGTAGTGGTTTTCTAAGTTGAAACTCAACCCACAGGGACTTTGAGTTTGACACCATTTAAAAACAGTTTTTTAAAGACTGACTAACCTTGATAAAGGGAGTTTACTCATTTGAATTTCCTGCACCAATAAGATTGCAAATCTACTCCTCTTCATCATTCTAAATCATTTGAAATTGGCCTGTAGTGTGTGAAACATCTGATAACACTTGTGTTTTCCTCTGAGGACATCAGTCTTCATTTTCCTGGATGTTAAATTATATTCAACATTCCACAATGGTACACTGGCTTGGTATGTATACATTTTAAATTTCTTTATTGTAAGAGTAGCATTCAATATAGTGTTGTAATATGATACATTTTTAGGAACCAAAAAAGAAAGTCTTAGATATGCTAGGAATTAGAATCAATGCTTTTTTTTTTTTACTGAGCTGATACAACTCAAGATTATCTTGGTTTAATAAGAAGTTGAAGTGGGCACTTGACTGTGTTTCTTATTTCTTTGTCTATCAATGATATTACAAATATTTACATTGAACTTCTGTTTCATGTAACCGAACTTTGATCTTTTGCTAGACAAAAATGGAAGAGCCACTATTTTTGGTTCACCTGTACATCCTATACTTTAAGGCTATTTAACCCAGAGTGGGTTTCTCCTTACTCTAAATTTGTATGACATTTGTATGAGCTTGAATTTTTCTCTAGTCCTCCTCTGTGTATATATATATTATTTCCCCATAACTTCTAGGTTATAAACTCTTGAGAACATGGACAACATCTCCTATTTCTTTGGTATCAATAATGCAATCCTGTTACATGTTCTGGAATGAATGAATGAATCATGCAGATAAAAAGTAAGATTTCCTTCCACTGATCCTACTTTTCCATACACTGTGGACCAAGTTCAATAATTAATTATAGCTCAGAACATCTCCCCATCTGTGTTCCATGGAATTCCAGACTTGCAGATGACTTGAATAGATGATTACAACATTTTGATGGAAGTGATACTTTCACTTCTAAAATATGGAATATGAAACCATGCAACTCAAAATTCAGGGATGTATGATTTCATGAGTGTTGAGTAATTCTTCATTTGGCAATAAACACAACCCTTCCACTTCTTAGGAGACATTCTTATGAATGAGTTGGTGTGCCTGAAAAACTTTGCCACCTTGTGGCCAACTTTCTCATGAGCAGTTTTTCTGAATTGAGTTAAGAGATTCCTGGGACCCCAGATGTGGTAAAACTCTGGATCCCTACTCAGAGAATTTCATAGTTGCATAGGAGTTATGAGCACATATACACTACTAATATACCTTTTTTTTTTAGGTTTTTGCAAGGCAAATGGGATTAAGTGGCTTGCCCAAGGCCACACAGCTAGGTAATTATTAAGTGTCTGAGGTCGGATTTGAACTCAGGTACTCCTGACTCCAGGGCCGGTGCTCTATCCACTGCGCCACCTAGCTGCCCTAATATACCTTTTCAGATCCCAGGGTCACCTCCAGGACAGATAAGTAAAAGTTTCATAGCTGAGATTTGGGGAGGCGGAGATGAGAGGGAGGGGTGAACAGTAAAATTACATACATCCTTATCAAATGATGATTTGTCATATGTGGCAATTCTTTCTGTTACAAAAATAGACTTAAATTCTGCCAACATTTCTCCAATCCCCCTCCTCTTTTTTTCTAAGGGCATTCTGTATACCAATCTCCTTCCATACCCCACACCAGCATTTATAGAGTACATAGGATGTTTCAAATCAAAGTGTTCTATGTACAGACTAGTTTGGGAAATATTATCAAAAATTAATTTCCAAGTTCCAGAGTAGTATCAATTTGGTTGTATAACCACATTAATCTGATTTTGTGAATAATGCTTAAATAATTTTGAAATTGAAATCCATTAAAGGCAGATTGTTGTAGTGGATAAAAAGCTGACCTTGAAGTCAAGAAGATCTGAATTCAAATCTTGACTCTGAAACATACTGGCTATGAGACCCTGCATAAATTATTCATTTACTCAGTGTGTCAACTATCTTTCAAAGAGTACAAATTAAAGATTATAGTTATCATTTATATAATATTTTAGGGTTTGAAAAATGCTTTACATATATTCACAATAGCCCTGCTGCATTTGTGTTATTATCCCATTTTACGGATAAGAAAACTGAGGCTTAAAAAGACTTTATTGGTGTGATATAGTATACAACTACAATTTCAACAAAGTCAAGAATTTATTAAATGCTTTCAATATGTCAGGCAATATCTGGCTAAAATATTTGATTTTCTTAGATTCAACATCTCAGAAATTTTAAGTTAAGTTATTAATCCCTGGTGCTCTCACTCATTTAAATGCAGTCTTTGAAAATCAAAGCAGAGGGTGGAGTCAAGATGGCAGCATGAAGGCAGCATTTTCCCAGAACTCCTTCCCCAGGGAACTCCAAAAGCCATCAAATTATGGCTCTAGCCAAAATTTGGGGGGGGGGGGTGGAACATACATTTTCCCAGTCCAAGATAACTTAGAAATTCTGCAGGAAAGGTGTGTTTCACCAGGACTGGGAGTTGGAAAAAGCCCCGGTCATACAGCAGCCCCAGAACAGCTTGAAGGGATGGGGAGAAAATTTGGCTAGACCAGAATGAGTGTGGAGTGAAGAGTACTGGCTGCAGAACCTGCAGTGAGAATTGGGAGAAACCAGCCTGCAACTCCAGAGCACAGCCCACAGATGGTAAGGGGACCAGGGGAAAAGGCAGAAATATCTCTGCTCTCCCTGGGGTAGGACTTTGCCATTTGCCCACACTTAGACCCAGGTTGCAGTTTGGGCTTCCATACTAAGATAGCCCAGCAGGGCTCCTCCTTACAGCTCCAGGGCAGAGGATAGTGCTGCGGTCATCTCCATATCAAAACACAGGCAAGAGAGCATAAAGGTCCCAGTGGGGTGCCCCCCCCCAAAAAAAACCCAAAGCCTTGGAAATGCTGTAAATTAGTCATGGGAAGAGGAAATGAGTAAACAACAGAAAAAGAAGAATCTAACCACAGAGAATTACTTTAATCCCATGGAAGATCAAAACACATACTCAAATGATGACAAAATTAAAGCTTCCATATCCAAAACCTCCAAGAGAAATAGAAAAATGGGCTCAGACTATGGATGAGCTCAAAAAAGACTTTGACCAGCCATTAAGGGAGATGGAGGAAAAACTGGGAGGAGAAATGAGAGCAATGCAGAAAAATCATGAAAACCAAATCAATAGCTTGGTGAAAGAAATACAAAAATTACTGAAGAAAATGATAAGTTAAAAACCAGTTTAAGTAAAATGGAAAAAAGGAAAACAAAAGACAAATGAAGACAAGAATGCCTTAAAAAACAGAATTGACCAGCTGGAAAAGAAGATAAAAAAGCTCTCTGAAGAAAATAACTCCTTCAGATGCAGAATGAAACTAAAGGAAGCTGATGACTTTGCAAGAAATCAGGAACAAATAAAACTCTTCCCAAAAAAAGCCACAAATCAGAAGAAAATGTGAAATATCTCATTGGAAAACAAGCGACCTCAGAAACAGATCCAGAAGAAATAATCTGAAAATTATTGGGCTACCTGAAAGTCATGACCAGGAAAAGAGCCTAGACTTCATTTTTCAAGAAATAATACAGTAAAATTGCCCTGAGATCCTAGAAGCAGAGGGTAAAATAGAAATTGAGGGAATTCACCGGTCACCTCCTGAAAGAGATCCCAAAAGAAAAAACTTCCAGGAATATTATAGTCAAATTCCAAAACTCCCAAATCAAAAAGAAAACACTAAAAGAAGCCAGAAACAAACAATTCAACTACCATGGCTCTATAGTCAGGATTACACAGGATCTGACAGTGTCTACATTAGGGGCTTGTAGGGATTGGAATATAATATTTTGCAAGCTAAAAGATCTTGGTTTACAACTGAGAATCAATTATCCAGCAAAACTAAACATTCTCTTTCAGGGGGAAAGATGAACTTTCAATGAAATGGGACTTTCAAACCTTCCTTTTGAAACAACCAGAGCTGAAAAGAAAGCTTGATTTCCAAGTACAGGTGAACCATAGAGGGGGGTGGATGAGAAGGACTATGAGGAACTTAATGATATTGAACTCTTTGTATTCCTGCATGGGAAGAAGATATTGATAATTCATATGAACTTTCTAATTTATAAGAGCTTGTTAGAAGGAGCATATATGGACAGGGCACAAGAAGAAGCGGAATATAATGGTATAATATAGTAAAAAGATGGAGTCAATGGGTGATAAAGGAAAGTACTGGGAGGAAAGGAAAGGAGAAAAAGAAGAAGCTAAGAAATTTCACATAAGAGTCAAGAAAAATCTTTTTCAATAGAGTGGAAAAAGGGGAAGGCAAGGGGTGGGGAATGAATGAGCTTTCGTTCTCTTCAGAAATAACTCAGAGAGGAAATAACATATACACTTGATAGGGTATAGAAATCTATCTTACCCTAGGAAAAAAATGAGAAGAAAAGGATGGGATAAGGGGGAATGGGGGAAGGGAAGGGGGGGAATAGGAGATAGAAGAGAGGGAAGATTGTGGGAGAGGGTACTCAGATACAACACACTTTTTGGACAGGCCAGGATGAAAGGAGAGAGAGAATAGAATGAACGAGCGTAGGAAGGAATAGAATGGAGGGAAATACAGCAGTAATAGCAACTGTGGGGAAAATATTGAAGCAACTTCTCCAGTGGACTAAAGATAAAGAAAGCAACTAACCCCAGAGATAGAGCCATTGGAATCTGAACACAGTCTGAAGTACATTATTTTTTTTTCTCTCTCTCACTATTTTTGAGGCTTCTCATCTTCTTGGGGGGGGGTGTGTTTACTCTTACAAAAAATTATTGTAATGATATAAAATAAATCATGAACAGAAAAAATAAAATTTAAAAAATTTAAAAAAGAATATTAAAGCAGTTTGTTACTCATCAGTTGTTAAATCAAAGCTTATGACACTATTAATGCCCTTCCACAATCAGCATTTCATAGAGTCTCTCTTTTCAAATAGGGTTTCAAACAGAGTTCTACTGCTTTCAAACTAATGTTTTATTTCATTGGCTTAAATAAGGGCTAATATCAAAATGGGAGCTCAAAACCATTTACTACTATCCTTACAGGGAAAAGAACAGGAACAGAAGCAAAAACATCTCCTCAGTTGAAGACACAAATTTGATGATTCACAGACCTAGATGAAGACAGCAGCCACCTGCTGAAAAGACAAACTGCTAGGCTAAGAATGTCATTCTGTGCTTATCACTGATGGAGAATAACAGTAGAGACAGAGGCCAAGCACAGGAATAAAATATGTGTAACTCCAAAAACCAATTGCACACGACTTTCCTCATTGGTGACAAATGATTCCTGGGAGCTCTGATGAATTTTTGGGAGAGGAAAGATACTAGGTTCTCTGGTTTCTGGCTTCAAAATAGAATATACTAGGTTTCAAGCTATCTTCTGGGAGAGGTCCCTGGGGAGAGAGAAAGAAAGACTCCAGGGAGAAGTCAATATGATCAAGCACTATCTCTTCTTGCTTCATCCATTGGAATAAGAGTAGAAATTAATTTTATTTTTCTTTTTTCCTTTTGAGAACCACTATTGTTGAACATCAGCAGAGCCTACTTTATATCATCATTTCTTGTTATTAGACTCTGGGCAAGCTTTTGGACACTAAAGCAAAGAGCATTCATAGATACCTGAATGATTATCCCATGGGCTACAACAAAGCATCAGATGTCCTTCTGATGTGGGTAATAGAGGAAGCAGACTTAATGAGAATCCAGTCATGGATGCTTGCGAAGGGTCCTAATGTCATTCCCTGAGGATCAACTCAACTTTCTGAGGACTTTGAAAGTCCTGGAAGATGCAGACACATGACTGGCATATTTCTGAATCCCATTGGTCTTCACATGGGAAGAGAATACGCCTAGGGTGACATGAGGAGATGCAGTCAGTGCATGAAGATGTATATATGTGTGTGGTGAAGGAAGAGATGATCCATTTCACCTATTACCTTACGTAAATTAACTTCTGATTTGACATAAATTTCAAAATTCCTTGTCATGAGTGGTACAGTAGTTAGAACCCTGGATCTGGAAGCAGGAAGACCTGAATTCAAATTCTGTCTCAGAACTTACCAGCTGTGCCAATTAACCTTTGAATGCTTCAATTTTCTCAACTATAAGATGGAGATAATAATAATAATAATAGCATCTATCTCCCAGGGTTGTGAGGACCACAACTGTGTCTAGCACATAATAAATGCGTGTTATATTTAATGAGTGCTTATTTACTTCCTTCACTCTAGTTAAGGTTGCCAAAAGAAAAAAGAAGCAATCTAATCTATAAAATAGAGTGCTGTTGGAATATACCTTGGTTTTTTAAAAAAAATTAACTGCTAAAATATAGAATAGAGTAGATTTTTTAAAAAGTTGGAAAAAATCTGGAGAATTTAGAGGATCATAAATATAATATAATTTGATAGAATTCATTTTATATTGAATATTATAAACATAATATTATGCCAACATTATCTAGATAAATATTATAAAAATTTAAATAATGTCATTTATTATTTAATATTATATTATAAAAATTAATTCAATATAATACAAATGATCAAATGGCAAGCCAAAATAATCAGTACAGTTGTAAGCTATATTAAAAGAAAGGAAAAGCTAAGTCCCTATTCTCTGCTCTGGCCAACTAACACTTGAAATATGGCATTAAGTTCTGGGAAAAATATGGTCAATTTGGAACAAGCCAAGAAAAGGGTTACAAGAGCAAGAATCAGCTATAGTTGATGCCATTTAAAGATTGTCTGAAGGAGCTAGAGATAATTTGCCTGGAGAAGAGAAGACTTAGAGAAGAGATATATAACCTAATTCAAAATTTTAAAGTTTTGACTTTTGGAAAGGGATCATACTGTTTTGCCTATTCCCAGAAACCAGAGTAAGAAGCAAAGTGTGGAAGCTGCAGAGGCAGATTATGTTTTAATACAGAAAAACCCTCCCAATGAAAAGCAGAATTCTATACATTCAAGTAGAATGAACTTACTGTTATTCCCTTGTTCCTGACTCTTTGTGCATCCTTGGAGCATATTGTAAAAAGGGATTTTTTGAAAATATATTGGAGTAGTTTTTCATCTCCTTCTCCAGTAAATTAAGGCAAACAGAGATTAAGTGACTTGCCCAGGGTCTCAAAGTTAGCAAGTATCTGAGACTGAATTTGAGCTCCAATCTTCCTGATTCCAGATCCAGGATGCTATCCACTGAGTCATCTTGCTGACTACATAAGGAACTAGCTCTAGAGATGAAAAGCTCCCCATCACTGGAAATCTTCTAGTTTAGACGCCTAGGAGGTATAGTGCATTTGGAGTCAGAAAGGCCTGATTTCAAATCCTGCCTCAGACATTCACTAGGTGTATGACTGGACAAGACACTTAGTCTCTCACAATCTTAGTTTCTTTATCAGTAGAAAATGGATAACAATAGTACCTCCCTCATAGGGTTCCTCTGAGGATCAAATGAGATATCAAATGGAAAACATATGGAAAACACTTTGTACATAAATGTTTGCTGTAATTCTAGCAGAGACTAAATAAACATTATTAGTCAGGAATATTGCACAGAGAGAGAGAGAGAGAGAGAGAGAGAGAGAGAGCTGCTCCTGGTATTGTTTCATTTGGTTCAGATAACATCTAGGGTCCCCATCAACACTAAGAGGTTGTGGTTCCCTTTTAATTCAAGCTTTCTCCTCTTGATGCAAGTGCAGTCTGATAATACACATAACCTTATTATTTTCCCCAAAACATTTAAGAGCTGATAAAGCTTCCTTGAAGGCAGGGGAAAGGACTATATGACCTTTTGAAATCTTGGGATCCTATGACATCAGTGAGACAGCCATGAATAGAAACCAGAGATTATGTCTGGTTCAGTGAGAATTTATTTAGTAATTATCAAAGCAAACCAAAGGTTATCACTGGGTTGGACATTTAGAGATTAAGAAGAGCTGATAAGCAGAATTACTTTGCAGGTAGCTTGACTTTGGGGGTTCTGGGATCTCTCTTCTGGGAATGAGGAGGTGTTTATAATCCTGTATTATAATAGATTCCAGGTGATCCAGACAAGAAAGCTGAATCAGACCCTCTCTTCTTTGATTTAAATGACAGGAGCCGGGCCATCCTCAAAATGAAAAGATATATTAATGAGCGGATGCTTAAAAGGAAAGAGGGAAGCACCAAGTCTGGAGTGAGCGATAGCTCCCCTCTCCACATCCAGAGGAAGGGTTATAAATTACAGGGAGCATTCAGCACCCTGGCTCCAGCCCATGATCTAGTACCGAATGAGGCTGCCTGTAGGCAGAGAACACTGCAAATGGGGAGCAATAACATACATGCCTTCAGTTTACATGTACAATGAAGAGTCTCAGGAGGGGCTACAGGGACTGAAAAAATGAGTTGCACATTTCAAGCAAAAGGCACATTATGAAGATTTGGGTCTCTCTGGGTCACGGGGGCCTCAAGGAGAACAGATGGGAAATGAGATAAAGGCTAGCATTTGCAAAGTTCACACACACACACACACACACATGCGCGCGCACTTTCCAGTTTCTCCAATCAATCAACTATCATTCATTAAGTGCCTCAGTAGCACAGTAAATAAAGAACCAGACATAATCAGGAAGAACTTCAATTCAAAACTACACACTTACTTTCTGTGTGATGATAGGCAATCACTTAACCTCTCCCATCCTCAGTTTCCTTTCCGTGAAGTAGGATAACTACAGGAAGTGAGAGAGGTCTGGGGACATACATGTATATAGAAGAATTTGTCATATGCATATTTTGCATGAGAAAGAGTGAGAGTTGAGGATGTCACCAAGACCGAGAACCCCAGGGACAAGAAGGATCTTCTAAACAACAAAAGAAAGTTGGGAATAAGGGAATAGGGTTTGAAAAAAAAATTATGAATTCTTGTTTTGGATATGTTGAGTTTGAAATATCTTTTGATGTTGGATCATTTCTCTTGTAACTTATTCTTCATGATTCCTTTTGGAGTTTTCTTGGCAAAGATGCTGGAGTGGTTTATCATTTCCTTTCCCAAATCATTTTACAAATGGGGAACTGAGGCAAATAGGGTTAAGGGATTTGCCCAGGGTCACATAACTAGTAAGTGTCTGAGGCCAGTTTTAAATTTATAAAGATGAATCTTCATGATTTCAAATCCAGTGCTCTATTCACTGAACATTGAAGTGCCTAAGGGTTAGATAAAAGACTGATAGTCAACTGCATAGAGATGATCATTGAACCAATGGGAGCTGACAAGATCACTAAGTTAAGATTTTATAGAGGGAGAAGAGAAAGCCAAGGTCAAACCCATGGAGGATAGCCATGGGGAAAATAACCCAGACAAAGACCCAGCAAAGTAGACGTAAGGAGCTATCAGGTTAGTAGGGGGAGAACCAGGAAAGAGCAGTGTCACAAGAGAAGACAAGGACAAGAAAGTGATAGACAGTGTCAAAGGCTTCATGGGGGTCAAGAAGGATGAGGTTTGAGAAAAAAATGCTATTCTATTTGACAATTAAGAGATCACCATTCATTTGGAAAGGGCAGTTTCAGTTGAGTTTTAGGGTCAGAAGTCAAACATCAGGGGGATTCTAATAAGAGTTCAAAGTGGAGATTTCAAGGAGGTTAGCTGTGAAGGTGGGCAGCAAGGTGGCACCATAGATAGATTACTAGGCCTGGAGTCAGGATTATTCATTTTCTTGAGTTTGAATCCAGCCTCAGACACATAGCTATTTGACCCTAGGCAAGTCGCCTAACTCAGTTTGCTTCAGTTTCCTCATCTATAAAATGACCTGGAAAAAGAAGTGGCAAACTACTGTAGTATCTTTGCCAGGCAAATTCCAAAGAGAGAGTAACAAAGAGTTGGACACAACTGAAACAACTGAACAACAGCAACAACAAGCTCTGAGAAGGAATAGCAGATGTTAGCTAGCAGTGGATTAAAGGAGCATGCTGTAGGCTTCACGGAAGGAATCAGTCATAGATATGGAGAGACTGAAGATTAGAGAGGTGGGAAGTGATGGTAAGAATGAACTTCAGAAATTGGAAAGGGATGGGATCAAGGGTACATATGGAGAGATTGGTTTTAGGAAAAGATTCACTTCTTCATGAGAGATTGGAGAAAAGAAAAAGACAGCCGGCTATGGTGTCAAAAGAATACGAGATAAGAAAAGAAGGAACTCAGAAAATTACTTCAGTTTTTTTTTTGGCAAAATATGAAGAGAGGTCTGCAGTGGAGAGGGTGGGAGAGTTGAGGAGAGAAGAGAAGCTTTGGAATAGCTGCCTAATCAATTTATCATAGTACAGAAGATTATGCCTGGCTCCCTCTCCCAAAGCAAAAAGGATTGATCTTTATACATAAAATATTTTATGTATATTATCTCATTTCATCTTCACAAAAAACCTGTAAAGTACCTTAAGTCTCAGAAAAATCAAGGATTTTCCATAGTCACATCAGTAGAAAAATAGAAGAGGCAGAATTCTAGAACATAGAGCTCTCCTAATGCTGACTATGCAATGACTGAATATGACAAGGGGCCTTTCCTTAGGGAGTTTATGCTTGTTAGATATGGATATACAAAGAATCTTGTTATAGCTACAATAGGGACTGTCCTCTATTCCTCTAAGGTATTCCCTTCTCTCCTTCAAGTCTCAGCTCAGTTATCCCCTCATAATTCTTTTTTTTTTTCAAAACAAAATGTATTTAATCAAACAACATGGCAAAGCATTATCTCTACTCCCCCCAAGCACACATGGGCATATATACCACAGATTACAATAGTGGTTGGAAAGAACATTCATAGAATTTACTCACATGAGCTTCCCCTCATAATTCTTAATACATAAGAACAGAAGAGAGGTACAAGGTATTATGTGAAGTATATAGATATTAAGAATAAAGCACTGGTTTTGAAATCAAGAAGAACTAAGTTTGAATTTCGCTTTAGAAATTTACTATCTTTAGGGCCCTGGGCAAGTCATTTAACTTTCCTTGTTCTCAGTTTTCTCATCTGTAAAACAGACATAATAATAGCACCTATTTATAGGTTGTAGTAAAAATCAAATGAGATACTATCTACAAAGCACTTTGGCAACCTTAAAGTGTTATATAATTTTTCTTCCTCCTCTTTGTCTTCCTCCTTTCCCTTCTAATTACTCTTCCTTTTCTTCTATCCTCTCCCCCCTCCTTTTTTCTCCTTTTCTTCCTCTCCTCCTTCTTTCTCTTCCTTCTTCTCTTCTTCCTTCTCCTCCTATTCTATGATAATGTGAAGTTCTTGATTTGTATACCACAACAGAACTCTATCTCAGAAAGAAAATATAACTATAGTTTGAAACCAACTGCAGATCCAAATAAAACTGATTCCTCCTTCTGGTGTCTATAAAGGGAAAAAAAGATATAACTAAAAATTTTGTAATCCTGAAACTTTAGGTAGTACAACAATGAATTAATTAAAAAGCTATAAGAACAAATTATATTCATGAAGAGGTCAAAACAAGAGACTCACCTTCCCTGGACATTCATTCATTCACTTACATTTCTCAATCTACATGAATATTCTTAAAGCATGCCTGAAACTCAGAACATTCTGCCAAGATATATGTATACTCTGTCTTCCTCTCTGGAAGCATAATTAAGTCTCGGGCCCCAGTTTTATCAACTACCAGATGAACAGATTGAAAAGATCTTTTTAAAATTTTAAATTGATTTAAATTTAATTTGATTTAAAACTTTTAAAATTGCTGTTTTGTAGCACAATGCAATGGAGAAATCACCAGGATCAAAGAAACTGGATTCAAAATCTGCTTCTGATGCAAACTTGGTGAGGTGAATAGAGCACCAGGCCTGGAGTCAGGCAGATCTGAATTCAAATCTGACCTCAGGCTTACTAGCTGTGTGACCCTTGGAAAGTCATTTAATTCTTTTGCCTAAGTTTTCTCCATTATAAAATGAGCCAGAGGAAGAAATGGCGAACTCCTCCAGTATCTTTGTCAAGAAAACTCCAGGGGCAGCTAGGTGACGTAGTGGATAAAGCACCAGCCCTGGAGTCAGGAGTACCTGGGTTCAAATCCGGTCTCAGACACTTAATAATTACCTAGCTATGTGGCCTTGGGCAAACCATTTAACCCCATTTGCCTTGTAAAAAAAACCTTAAAAAAAAAAGAAAACTTCATACAGGATCACTTAGAGTCTGAAGCAAATCAACAACAACTAATATCTCCTGCTCACTATGAGCTCATTTTTTCTTAGGAAAATTACTGTATGTAAATCTCCTCCATGGCAAGCAACCTTCGAGAACATCTCCAAGACTTTTGGAATCACAGATATGAACTGTGACGGAGCAATGAGATGAAGAGCTCCCCTCTGAAGATTGCTGAATCACAGGAAAAGCCCAAACCAAGCAGGAAAAATATGCCTTGTGCTTTTTCACGTAATTCACCTACTGTAGTGAAGGGTGGTTATGTTTCCATGAATAGGGCACCCAAGGAGAATGGCTAATAACAGACTGATCCAAAAATGAGAAAGAATAGCATGGCATCTTGCCCCGGTCATGAATAGATGACATAACAAAGAGAGAGGAAAAAGAAACAAGAAACCCAGGACTAATGGGGAAAGCAGGGCTCACCAGCCAAGCATCTTTGAAGCACAAAGTGTGGGAACTTTTACTTGCCTTAGGGACACATATTGTTTGTTGTCCAACAATGGCACCATGGCCGACATGGCAGCCCACGTGCATTTCAGAGGAAGGACTATCAGGGGTGCTGTGGCTCCACAGAGCACCTCTTGGGAAAGTCTCAAAAAGGTCCATCACAGGCTCAATGCTAAGATGAGAAATGAACTAGAATCTAGCTCATATATTCGAGTACTGTCTTCAGTTGCCTTGGCAATGTCAGATCAATACTCCTAGACACCAGAGGTTCCCCACTCCTGAGCCAGAGGAATAAACTAGGACACCCACTAAGCATAGGTTAGAAAGAGAATGGAATCAGAAGACTTGAGAGTCAGAAAGATTCTTAGAAATCATTCTCATTTTATAAATGGGAAATATAGAACTCAGGAAAGTGGAAGAAATTACCCATTATCACACAGAGGGTTAAAAACAGGGCAGGAAGTAAAGTACAGATCTCTAAAAAACCTAAGTTTCATCATGCTTTCCAACTCCACCATCCCCTATCATGTATGTGAATTACTTTTTTTTTTTAAAGAATCAGATTGTTGTAAAGTAGAGGTAATATATTGGATATACGTTCATCTTTCTTTGTTGATTCAGAAGGAAATTTTTCAGTTTCATCATCATAAACATCAATTACTATTATATAAGAGAAAGAGAAGCCACACTTGATCCCTACATGTTGGTGTCTTCTTCCTCTTCAAATTGTCTTATATTAATGATTAAACTTTTGAGTTGGAAGGAATTTTATAGTTTCTGAGTCCAACCTATTTCTACATGCCCAACAAAGGTTTGTACTCTCTGCCTCTGCTCAAAGACCACCCTCCAAAGTGGGACAAGTCACCACCTCCCATGCAACTTTTTGTCTCATATTTACTCATAAATTGTTTTTATTCTCTTATCTTGTTGCATGTCACAACCTCCAGGTCAGAAGATCCTAACCTTCTTTGTGTCATGAACTTTTTTGACTGTCTGGTAAGGCCTACACACCTCAGAATCATGTTTTTAAAAAGGCATGAAATGAAATACATAGAATTTGGAAAGTATCTGAGGACAGATTTGAACTTGGGAGGATGAGTCTTCTGGATTCCAAGCTCAGAGATCAATGTACTATGGAGTCATTTATCTAAACCCTCTAGTTTATAAGGAATTCATGTAAGTTTTTAAGTTCCAAAGCTATATGGTGGGGAATTTGTAGCCAGATGGTTGGGATCTGAATCTTGCTTTTGCTACCTACTACCTATATAGCCATTGGTATGTTACTTATCTTTCCTGGATTTCATTTTCCTAATTTGTAAAATGTGGGGGTTAGACTAGTCAAGAACATTTAAAAGGTACCAGGAGGACCTGAGTTCACATCTGGCCTCAGAAACTTACTAACTGCATGACCCAGGGCAAGTCACTTAGCCCTGTTTGCCTCAGATTCCTTATCTGTAAAATGAACTGGAGAAGGAAATGGTAAATCACTCAGTATCTTTGTCAAGAAAACCTCTAATGAAGTTACAAAGAGCTGAAAGCATCAGTATAAACTAGAACAATTTTGGAGAACAAGTCTGACAACACTGTGTCTATGCTCTGAAGATGAACTGTCCTTGGTTTCAGAAAGCACTAACATAGCCATAGAAGGATGAATTTTTCAGGTGTGGCAACAGTCGAAGGTCAAGTGTGTCAAGGTCAAGAGTGGCAATCTCTAACGGTGAAAAGATTCATGCAGATAAAATATTATTTCTTTGATGTACTTAAAATATGTTTATGTTCTGCATGTAAGAGATTTTGCCAGTTTTATCAGGGAAAAACAAAAAACTGACAAGTCCAAACTAATATTTTTATTAACATGCTTACCCCAGCAGAAAATGGGTAATAAAATTAATTAAATTAGTGTTCTTTTTTGACTACTCAGAACTATGATTCACTTCAAGTGAATCAGCAAATAACTTCCAAAGAGAGAGCTAGGATTACAGCAGAAACAGAATTGGCCATCAAGTCAGGAATGCCTAAGTTCAAGTTTCTATTACATTCTAGTTATCTGTCCCTGGTGGGAAGGGAAGAGAAGGGATTAAGCATTTATATGTTGTTGTTAAGTCATTTGAGTCATGTCCAATTCTTTGTGTGATTCCATTTGGGATTTTCTTGGCAAAGATACTTGGAGTTTGCTATTTCCTTCTCCAACTCATTTTACAGACAAGGAAAATGAGGCAAATAGAGATGAGTGACTTACCCAGGGTCACACAACTAGAAGGTATAGTGGAAAGAGCACTGGGCTTAGAGTAAGTTAGATATGAGTCCAACTTTAGCCTTGGACATTTAATAGCTGTGGGACCCTGGCCATACTTTTACATAGAATATTTCAGTTATTATCTTATTGGATTCTCATAACAACCCTGAGAAATAGGTGCTATTCTACAGATGAAGAAACTGAAATAAATAGTGGTTAAGAGATTTGCCCAGAGTCATGTAGCTTGTAAATGTATATGAATCAGGATTTGAACTGAGGTTTTTCTGACTTCAGGCCTGGTCTTCTATCTGCATCTCTAGCTGTCTCATGGACAAGTCATTTAATGTCTTATTAAGTGCCTACTGTGTGCCAGACAATATACTAAGCCATGGGGGAGAAGTTTGTGGAAAGGAATCCCAGTTCATCATATTAATCAGGCATCCTAATTCTGTCCATTATATCACAGAATCAGAGAATTTCTGTATTTCAATCTCAGCTTCAAATCTTAGCTGCAAAATTCTGCTCCTTCATACCTCTAAGTTTCAATGTTTTCCTTTGTAAAATGGGTATGATTAGCATTGCATTAATTGTTCCTCAAGATTATTGTTTGAAAAGTGCTTTGTAAGTTTTTAAATGCTAAAATATAGTTTATGTTATATTATTGTTGATATGTATTATTAATAGTGCTAACAACCTATTAGAATAAGTTTTAGAGATTACCTAGGACATTCATTCCCCTGCCATTGTGGGATTACCTTCTATAATTTCCCACGGGCTAGTCTAGCCCCTACTTGAACACCTCCACTAACTGGAAAGCCATTAATTCTCAAGGCGACTCATTCTATTTTCATATGACTACTATTGTTTGAAAGTCCTTTCTTACACTCATATCCAAAATATTTCCTAAGCATCTTCTATGTGCAATACACTATACTGGAACTGAGGACACAAACATGTACATAAAATAATTTCTGTCCTCAAGGAGCTTACATTCTACTAGTGGGTAGGCATGTACTCACTTAATTCACTTAAAGTACAAGGAGAGGGAATTTGGGGAGGATAAATATACTAGGAACTAAGGGGATTGTTAAAAACTTCATAGAAAAAAATGATGCTTCAGCTGCTCCTTGAAAGAAGATGAGGGCTGCAAAATGCAGAAGTCCATTCTAGGCTTGAGGGATAGATGACTTGTATATTGGCAAGGGAACAGGAGATGGAATATTCATACTCAGGAAGCAGAGATTTATTGTTTGGTTGGAACAAATTGTACCTGATATGTGATTTGTATTGCCAAATAAGACTAGAAAAGTAGGTGAGAGTCTGGGACTGGGGGGGTAGCTTGACTAGTCTTTTTTATCCTAAAATTATGAAGCCAACTAAGATTTTTGAGCAGTTATGTAACATGGCCAGATCTGCATCTTAAGAAGAACATTATGTTATCTGGATATAAGTTGGCTTTGAAAGGTATGAGTTTGGAGGAAGTGATACAAAATTAGGAAGCTGTTAAAGCACAGTCCAAGCAAGTGATGAGTCTCTGAAGAAAGTATGCAATTGGGTGATGGAGGATACAAGAGATAGGCTGGTTGGTGACTCAACAGGAGTTGGTCCTTGATTAGATTCAGAGAATAGGAAAAGCTGAAGAATTAAGGATGTCCCTAAGGTTTGTGCTTGGGGAATTGGGAGGAGAGCTGTTGTTCAATCATCTTTAAAGTCATGTCTGACTCTTGACAACCCCATTTGGGGTTTCTTTGGCAAAGATTCTGCAGAAGTTTACTATTTCCTTCTCCAACTCATTTTATAGATGGGGGAAACTGAGGCAAACAGAGTAAAGTGACTTGCCCAGGTATTAAGTGTCTGGGGCTGGATATTTAAACTCAGGTCTTCCTGAATCCAAGTCTGGTACTCTATCACTGAAGACAACTTCCCTGGTAGGACAGTTATGACCTCAAAAAGAACAGAGAAATCTGAAAAAGATGAGGACTTGGGATCACAGTTCATAGAAGTAGAATTAGAAGGGACTTTAGAGGTCATCTAATGCAATCCCTTCATTTACAGATAATGAAACAGCTCCAAACTTGCCAAAAGTCTAGGTACCAAAGGTAAGATTTGAACCTGGGTCCTTTGACTCCAACACTATCGATCTGTTTCACTATATAACTTAGAAGCAACAATAATAATTCTCAGTTTGGATATGATGAGTTTGAGATCCTGGGATGGCAGATATAAATCTGAAAGGGCCCTCTCAGTCCATGTATTCCAAACACTTCATTTTATAGAGGAACAAGCTGAGGTCCAGGGAAGTTAAGTGACTTGCCCAAAGTAACACAGGTAGCAAGAATCCCAGGCAGAATTTTAACTTGGATCCTCTGAGTCCAAAGCCAGTGCTTTCCCCAAATACCAATGAAAAATCCAGGTTTGAAGGTGACACAGTAGATAGAACATTGGCCCTGGAGTCAGGAAGAACTGAGTTCAAATTTGACCTCAGACACTTATGAACTGTGTGACCCTGGGCAAGTCCCTTAACTCTCTGCCTCAATTTTCTCATCTGTAAAACAAACTGGAAAAGGAAATGGAAAAACCACTCCAGCTTCTCTGCTGAGAAAACCCCCAAACTGGTCGAATACTACCAAAAAAGGTCTAAAGCATAAAAACAACAGAACAATTAGAAATTGCCTCTCTCTCTGTACAAAATGAAAGAATTTTAAGTGATAATTGAACCCATGAGGCTGATTAAAAAGTCACTAAGATGAGGGAGAAGAAATGTGGAAGAGTTAGAAAAGAAATCTCAGAGCACAGCTTTGGGAAATATCCTTCCTTATGACGCAGAGACAGAGA
This sequence comes from Macrotis lagotis, assembly GCF_037893015.1. Classification (NCBI taxonomy): domain Eukaryota; kingdom Metazoa; phylum Chordata; class Mammalia; order Peramelemorphia; family Peramelidae; genus Macrotis; species Macrotis lagotis. Next base: position 454,043,618 of record NC_133666.1, on the reverse strand, counting down.
AGATGAACCAAGAAAGAGCTATGTTCCAGAAGCTAAAGAAAGAGATAATAAATAGGACAGAGGGATGGGATTTCAAGATCAAGGTAGGTCAATGAGGAAAAGGCATGACAAGGGTGAGTATCCATTTTTAAGAGATCTCCTGTAACATAAGAGAGAACAGTTGCTGTCATAGGCCAGGAAGTGAGGAGGTGGTGGTGATGTGGAACCAGTCAGGTACCTTTGAACAGAGTTGTTTGCATGCTTTCTTTCCCATTGGACTGTGAGTTTCTTGAGAGCAGAGACTGTCTTTTGCCTCTTTTTGTATCCCTAGAGCTTAATGCAGTGGCTACATGCTTAGCAACATTAGGTGGCCCAGTGGGTAGAGTGCCAGCTCTGGAGTCAAGAAGACTCCTCTTCCTGGATTCAAATCTGACCACAGACATTTATTAGCAGTGTGACCCTGGGAAAGCCACTTAACCCTGTTTGCCTCAGTTTCCTCATCTATGAAATGAGATGGAGAAGGAAATGGCAAACCACTCCAGTATCTTTATCAAGAAAATCCTAAATGGGATCATGAAGAGTTGGACTGAAATGACAGAATAACAAGAGGACATATTGACTGAATGCTGAGAGAGAGACAGATAACAGAGACAGAAAGACAAGGGATTGGGGTGGACTTTGGGGAAGTGGCTGTCTTGAGAGTTAGGGAGTTCCTGTGTTCCTCAGTCACAGCTGACCAACAACAAGAGGAGGTTTCTGCAACAACACCCTTCTCAGAAGAGATGATCCCTGACAGGGTGATGAGCCCAACAATGCCTCATCTTGCCAAAAGACATAGACTTTGAGGTCATTGCTCAGAAGTACAGAGTTGAGGTAAAGGCGAATAGAAGGTCAGCAGTCCCATAAGATATTTGTTTTGTGTTTTAATGTTTTAAGCACCAACCTCTTGGGAAAGAAGTTCTACATTATTATTTCTTGTTTTTAGTCTTTTTCAATGTATACTTCTGACTGTTTTGTGTATCAAACTTTTCTCTAGTGTGGAGGGAAAAAATAGCTCTCTACATTATAAATGGAATAGTTTTGTATATGGAACCTTGATAGTCTCTTTGGGAAAGACTCTAGACATGAGATAAACCAAATCTTTAAGCAATTTTTCCTGGATTTCTAGAGTAGAGACATAAGGAGCAAGAAGCAGCATGAAAGAGCTGCACTATTTTTTAGGAGTCAGTCTGGGTAAGCCATGTGAACTCAAAGAAAACTGTACTTCTGAACTCAGTGGTTGTTGCTACATATTATGACTATGACAATAATTCAGTAATATAATTCGAATTTCGAATTAACAAAACACTTTTCTTACTATTATAGGTAGCATTCAGTTACTTTCCCCTGGCTCATTATACTTGCATCCTGTAACTCACAGACCCAGGACTTTAAAGAATACATGATAGCTTATGAGGGTGGAGTTGTGTAAGTTAAATTATACCCACATGTACTCCTGAGAAAACACACACCATTCACAAATTATATTCATCAGGAAAATATTATTGTTCTTGTTTTTTTCAGATAGGGAAACTAAGTTCTAAAATTTGTCAAGGGATTTGAAAATGCCTTGCTACACAGCTGACCCTCTACTCATTTCTTTCCTTGGCTCTTTTAATAAGTACATATTTCCCAAAACTCAGACCATATTTTGGTAACTCCATTCCATATTGCATCACTGACTATTTCCCCAGCATGGTCCCAGGACAGAAGGCAGCTGAGGATTCTGGCACATGAGTATGTGATAAATGTCAAATCATACCAAAGCTTCACATTGCTAGAGGAGTGTCAACCCATCTCAGGGTTAATAAACTTGGGAAAGTACATGCAGTAGACATAAAAAGTGATTAGCTAGAAGATTCTCTAGGGGAGCACAAGGAAATCTCTTTTTGTGCTAATCTTTAAACCATCTTTTTAACCCTCTATGTTTTCCCATCACAGCCCACACATGTAAGAAATACAAATAAAATTAAATATCTACAAGAAAAAAAGGGGAGAGAATGCTTGCAAGCCATCTTCTCATTATTTCTTTCACCTTTGGGACAAGCTCCCATGCCAAGAGAACCCTTTCAGCTCTGAAACTTCTACTCTGGGGACCTATTGTCCAGATTACACTATTTATTACACTATTTCAGAGAGTATGCTTCTCTTTACTCATGAGACATCTTTTCTCCATTGCTGCCTTGAGGATATATCCAAATATATACTCTATCCCATACGTTCCAATTTTAGAACCATAGTCAAATCAATACTACCATTACTATAAGAAAAGATGGGCTAATCTTTGTTGTCCGAGACAACTAGGTGCTGCAGTGGATAGAGTGTTCAGTCTGAAGGCAGGAAAACCCGAGTTCAAATCTAGCCTCAGGCAGTTACTACCTGGACAAGTCACTTGACCTCTACCTACATTTCCTCATCTGTAAAATGGGGATAAAAAATGGTACCTACCTGCCACGCTTGTTGTGAGATATGAAGTGAAATCATTTTGATTTCAAATAATAAAATAATCAAATGAAATAATACTTGTAAAATATTTAACCACAGAGACTGGTAGATAGTAAGTGCTGTATAAATGTTAGTTGTTGCTATCATCACCATCATCATCATCATCATCATCATCTTTATTATTATGATTATTATTGTACTCATCATTCTAATAATTAAAAAAACCTGAATACTCCCCACCCCTACTCCAGATATTTTCCCCATATATGTATTACTTGTCTCTATTAGAATGTAAGCTTCTAGGGGCAGCTAGGTGGTGTAGTGGATAAAGCACCGGCCTTGGAGTCAGGAGTACCTGGGTTCAAATCCGGTCTCAGACACTTAATAATTACCTTGCTGTGTGGCCTTGGGCAAGCCACTTAACCCCGTTTGCCTTGCAAAAACCTAAAAAAAAAAGAATGTAAGCTTCTTAAGGGAAGATAGTCTTCATTTAGAACAATATTTAGTATATAGTGAGTGCTTGATAAATATTTTCCATTCATTATTCCTAATCAAATCTCTTCAAGCTGGTATGATAATCATGTTGTTTTGTTATTGGATGGGTTTCTAAGGGTTTCTCTCTTTTGGTTAGAAGGTGACAGAGATAATAACAGAAATGACAGCCTTCTTGAGTTCTTAGAAATTTTTTACTTTTTCAATGTCTCTATAACTAATGTTGGTGAATAAGTTACAGTTATATTCATGGTGGTCTTTTTTGCAAATATTCATCATGAGCATAGCAATAAAAGATAGACTAATATACCATTAAATAATGCTTCTTGTTGATTTTGGGACGACAATAAAACCAGTCTGCCCATTCCTTTCTTTACTTTTCCAGGGAATATTTGGAAGCCATTCTTCAATTTAGCAGGAATTTCCTTCCTTCTTCTGTTTTCCTTTATTGAAAGATTGTCAAAATTAACATGATTAAATCCTTCCAATAGTATGTATACTCACTTATTACTGTACAAGGACCTTGGACTGAGAGTAACAACAGCTAAGTTCAAATTTATAAAAGGTAAAAAAATGATGTATTTATTAGCAACCTTAACCCCCATTTCTGCCACAGTGTCACTCACACTATCTTTGTGAAAATGTTCATTCAAAGGCCATTTTGAATTTTGGTTTCATAGGTGTTGCCATGGTCTAAGAATTTATCACTAAGTGACAATGCTTACTGATCACAAGTCTCTCCATATTTAGCTAGGCTGGTCATTGGAAAGCAGAGTTGTTCTGTCACGAGAGTCATCCTTTTTTTTTTTTTTTTAGGTTTTTGCAAGGCAAATGGGGTTACGTGGCTTGGGACACACAGCTAGGTAATTATTAAGTGTCAGATTTGAACCCAGGTACTCCTGACTCTAGGGCCGGTTCTCTATCCACTGTGCCACCTAGCCGCCCCACAAGAGTCATTCTCAACATGTTTCCTGCCAAATAGAAACTGCCCAAGTTGTCTTTCTGAAGGTTCAGTCTTTGAAGCTACAGTTCTACATGAAAATATAACGCAGGGGTGGCTAGGTGGCGCAGTGGATAGAGCACTGGCCCTGTAGTCAGGAGGACCTGAGTTAAAATCTGGCCTCAGACACTTAATAATTACCTAGCTATGTGGCCTTGGGCAAGCCACTTAACCCAATTTGCCTTGCAAAAACCTAAAAAAAAAAAGCTTATATATATGTGTGTGTGTGTGTGTGTGTGTGTAATGGAGTAGGACTTTGGGAATATAATTGGAGATATCAAGAAAATATTCAGGAGATGTCTGAGAGAATTGCAGGAATAGAGTTTATTGAATGTGTATGGGAGTGAGGGGAAGACATTGAAAAATTCTAAGTACAGTGTTATCCAACAATATGACTTGGAAGGCAAAACAAAGCCACTATTATTTTAGGCTGCATTAAAGGAAACATGGAGCAACTAGGTGCATCAGTGCATAGAGGACTGGACCTGAATTTAGGAAGACATGAGTACAAATCTGACCTCAGATACTCACTAATTAGGTGACACCAGACAAGTCATTTAACCCTGTTTGCTTCAGTTTCCTCATATGTAAAATAAACTAGAGAAGGGAATGGAAAACCACTCTACTATCTTTGCCAAGAAAACCCTAAACATTGTCAGGAAGAGTTGGACTGAAATCATTGAAACAATAAAGGGAAAAATAACACCTTGAGCAAATTTCGTGCTCAGTTTAGGTCATCACATTTTATAAAGGATTTTGAAAAACTGGAATACATCTAAAAGAGGATGACAAGAAAAGTGAGTAGACTCACAAGTAAGAAGAATATATGAGGAGTTGTTGAAAAATAAGATAATATTTCACAAATATGACAGGTGACACAGTCCTTTACCTTTCACCAAGGAACTTTCCAACAATAATAATCCCATGAGATTTACATAGCATTTAATGATTGACAAAATTCTTTTTTTAATGCTTTTTTTCATATGATCCTCACAAAAATTCTGTGAGGTAGAAAATGCAAACATTCTTATTTTGTGCATGAGGAAACTCGGTTTCAAAGAGCATAAAGGATTTTGCCAAGGTCATAGCTAGGCAGGAGCAGAATTCCTGAACAGGAGCAGAATGCACCTAACAAAGGCTAAAAAAATGTATATTTGATTAGATACTAGGCTAACTCTGTATGTGAGTTCTTAAGCTTACAGTTTTTGAAGACTTTGTATAATCAAAATTGGATTAATAAGGAAGGAGGAAATTACTTAAATATGGCCATCAAGGGGGAAAAAACAAGCAAAAGAAACAAAACTAGAGAGAGAGTAGCTACAAAGTAAGAAAGTACCAGTAGACACTCAGACAATTAGGACTGAAAGAAATCTAATGAAGGATCCAATAATAAAACTCATGGTCTCACTCCAGATTGTGAACAATAAGCAAGGTAAACTAGAGATTATAATGTAAGAAACTAAATTTGCCCTCATAGCTATCATAGTGGAGTCATCATATTTGTAACAGGTTTTTTTTTTTTTATTTCTTGCCTTCTCAATGAGCTACGGGGGTAGAGAAAGGGAAAGAAATCTGAAACCAAAAATAAAATAAAATTGAATGAAAAAATGTGTGTGTGTGTGTGTGTGTGTGTGTGTGTGTGTGTGTGTGTGTGCATATAATGACTTCAATACTAAGAAATGAAGAAGAAGAAAAGAGTAGAGTTGAATCCAAGAGTACCTAACCTTTCTTATGTCATAGAGCCCTTTGGTAGTCTGGTAAAGCCTATTGATTGTCTCTCAGAATAATGGATTTAAATGCACAAAGTAAAATCCATGGGATTACAAAGGAAATGAATTATATTAAAATTCAGATGTCAAATTTTATTTTTAAAACATGTTTTAAAAACAGGTTAAACAAACAATAATTCTGTCACTATACCTTATTCAAATGAATAAGATAAGTAAGGGGGATAAGGATTGAATAGCTTTACATATTAAGAAGAATTCTTTCATGAGGAAATCCAATAACTACAGGAAGGAATCATGGTGGAAATCATTTGGATAAAGATTGATGAAGGTAGAAAGAGAAGCAATATTGTCATTGGAGCATTTGACAGACTACCAGAAAGAGGAATTAAATGAGGAGTCTGGGAAATAGACCACAAGTCAGGCACAGAGGCATGATATAGTAGGGATGGGGGACATCAATAATCTGGATGTCTGCTCTCTCTCCCTCTGCATAATGCAGAGTGGCTAATGGTTTCTTGGCTTTACTTAGCCATAATTTCATCCTTCAAATGGTAACAGAATCATTGAAGAGAACATCTATTTTGCTTCTGATTCTCCTCAACAAAGAACTTGTTGATGGTGAGATTACAATAGTAGCCTTGGAAGAAAGTGAAAACTCTGAGAATTTGTGATAAAAAAAGAAAAATGGGTTTTGTATGTCAGACTACCTAGATTGTAGGAGAACAGACTGCCAGAGGATTCAAAGAAAGCATGTGTTAAATGGGTTTATCCTGGCATAAAATTCATGGGGAGGTCAGTACAGAAGGAATGCAAAGCTCCCAAGAATAAAATTCTGAAGACAAAACAATTCCAATGAATGAGGAAAATGGAAATTGTCTAAAGATGGCAGTGTGGATATTTAGGGAACTCCTCAAACAACTTCAATTTTTTAATTTAAAAAAAATTTTTATTAAAGATTTTATTTGAGTTTTATGATTTTTCTCCCAATCTTACTTCCCTCCCCCCATCCCCATGGAAAGCAATCTCTGTCAGTCTTTATTTTGTTTCCATGTTGTACATTGATCCAAATTGAGTGTGATGAGAGAGAAATCACAGCCTTAAGGAAGAACCAAAAAGTATAAGAGATAACAAGATCAGACAATAAGATAATCTGTTTTTTTTCTAAATTAAAGGGAATAGTCCTTGAACTTTGTTCAAACTCCATGGCTCTTTATCTGGATACAGATGGCACTCTCCTTCGCAGACAGCCCAAAATTGTCCCTGGAACAACTTCAATTTTTAAAAAGATATAAGGAAAATTGAAAGTATAGGAAGGTAATTTTAAAAAATGAAAACATGGTTTAAGTGGGAATAATATCAGAGGAAGATCAGAACCAATCATCAAGCATTTATTAAATATACATATGTGCCCTGCAAAAGTTCTAGGGATTGGGAATGACAAGAAAAGTTAAAGACAAAAAAGAAAAAGATTTGTATTTTTTAAAAATAAAGTTGAAGGGAGCAGCAAGGGTGGCACAGTGGATAGAGCACCAATCCTGGACTCAGGAGGTACCAAGTTCAAATCTGATCTTAAACACATAATAATTACCTAGCTGTATGACCTTGGGAAAGTCACTTAACCATTGCCGAAAGAAAGAAAGAAAGAAAGAAAGAAAGAAAGAAAGAAAGAAAGAAAGAAAGAAAGAAAGAAAAAGTTGAGGAAAAGAAATCAAAGAAAATATGTTGGTTCATATTGAGGGGCTAGAATAATGATAATAAACAATGGAGAAAGGTCAGAATTGTTCAACTCTAATTTTGCTTCCATTTTATCTATAATGGAAAATATTTAAATTGGGAGAAAAAAAGAAAAATGGTCAATAGAAAAAATAAAGAAGAAAAATGATTACTTGAAGGTTGTTGTCCAAGAAGGAAGATCAAAAAACCGTGGATTTAGAGCTTGAAGAGACCTCATCTATTCCAACCACCTCATTTTGCATATGAGGAAACAAAATCCCAGAGTGTTTGTGTGACTTGCCAAAAGTGACACGGAGAGTCAGATCTTCCAACTGCCTTTGATGATTTCAAGTCACCAGGCCCAGATGAATTATATTTTTTGGTATGGATAAATTTGTGGACATGATTGCTGAGTCATTATCAGTAATCTTTGAAATAACATGGAGAATAAAAGACATAACAAAGGACTGAGGAAAGGCAATTGTTGCAATTTAAAAAGAGGAGAGGGAGAGGGAGAGGGAGAGGGAGAGGGAGAGGGAGAGGAAGAGGGAGGGAGGGAGAGACAGAGAGAGAGAGAGAGAGAGAGTGAGAGAGAGAGAGAGAGAGAGAGAGAGAGAGAGAGAGAGAGAGAGAGGAATTTGATTTTAATTGTAGCAAAATTCTAGAACAGGAGAACAGGGATTTTTCATTGTTCATGTATCATGGATCCTTTCAGAAGTCTGAAAAAGTCTATGGATCCCTTCTCAAAATAATATTTGTAAATGTATAAAACAAAATATATAGGATTGCAAAGGAAAAGAGTTTTGCTGAAATTCATTTATCAAAATATTTTCAAATAAGTTCAAAGATTCCAGGATAAGAACTCTTTTGTTCTAGAATGTGTTCTTAAAAGGAAGCAACATTCACAAGAAACCAACATAGTTATATCAACACCTGGCTCTCCTATGTGACCTCAAACAAGTCACTTAGTCACTTTGGTCCTCAGTTCCTCATCTATAAATGTGGTGGTTGAACTTTAAGGTCTCAAAGATTCTTTCCAGTTCTTTTTCTTTTTCTTTTTTTTGCAAGGCAAACGGGGTTAAGTGGCTTGCCCAAGACCACACGGCTAGATAATTATTAAGTGTCTGAGTCCGGATTTGAACCCAGGTACTCCTGGTTCCAGAGCCGGTGCTTTATCCACTATGCCACCTAGCTGCCCCGATACTTTCCAGTTCTAAATCTATGATCCACTCTGTGAATTGCATTTTTTTTTTTAAAACAAGATTGTAGGGGCGGCTAAGTGGTGTAGTGGATAAAGCACCGGCCCTGGAGTCAGGAGTACCTGGGTTCAAATCCGGACTCAGACACTTAATAATTACCTAGCTGTGTGGCCTTGGGCAAGCCACTTAACCACATTTGCCTTGCCTAAAAAAAAAAAAGGATTATAAGACTGAGAGATTAGGGAATTCAAGGCTCAATATTTCCTTTTATTTTTATTTATTTATTTTATTAAAGATGTTATTTGAGTTTTACAATTTTCCCCATCTTACTTCCCTCCCCGCCACAGAAAGCAATCTGTCAGTCTTTACTTTGTTTCCATGTTGTACATTGATCCAAATTGAGTGTGATGAGAGAGAAATCATATCCTTAAGGAAGAGACAAGAAGTCTAAGAGGTAACAAGATCTGACAATAAGATATCTGTTTTTTTTTTTCTAAATTAAAGGGAATAGTCCTTGAACTTTGTTCAAACTCCACATCTCCTTATCTGGATACAGATGACACTCTCCTTTGCAGACAGCCCAAAATTGTCCCCGATTATTGCACTGGTGGAATGAGTGAGTCCTTCAAGGTTGAACATCACCCCTATGTAGGTGTTAGGGTGTACAGTGTTTTTCTGGTTCTGCTCATCTCTCTCAGCATCAGTTCATGCAAATCTCTCTAGGCTTCCCTGAATTCCCATCCCTTCTGGTTTCTACATACATACACCACAGTTTGCTAAGCCATTCCCCAATTGAAGGGCGTTTACTTGATTTCCAATTCTTTGCCACCACAAACAGGGCTGCTATAAATATTTTTGTGCAAGTGATGTTTTTACCCTTTTTCAACATCTCTTCAGGGTATAGACCCAGTAGTGGTATTGCTGGGTCAAAGGGTATGCACATTTTTGTTGCCATTTGGGCATAGTTCCAAATATCTCTCCAGAAGGGTTGGATGAGTTCACAGCTCCACCAACAGTGTAATAGTGTCCCAGATTTCCCATATCCCTTCCAACAATGATCATTATCCTTTCTGGTAATATCGGCCAATCTGAGAGGTGTGAGGTGGTACCTCAGAGAAGCTTTAATTTGCATTTCTCTAATAATTAATGATTTAGAGCAATTTTTCATATGGCTATGGATTGCTTTGATCTCCTCATCTGTAAATTGCCAGGCTAAATATTTCAGCAAAGCATTTGATAAGGTCTTTAATATGAATCTTGTGAACAAACAGAGACTTAGTGGCACAGTGGATAAAAGAGTGGTTCTGGAGTCAGGAGGACCCAAGTTCAAATTTGACCTCAGATATGTGACACTTCCTAGCTGTGTGACCTTGGGCAGGTCACTTAACCTGACTGCCTCACCTCCAGGACCATCTCCAGTTGTTCTGATTCATATCTGTCCACCAAATCCAGATGACTTTGGAGGAGTGAGGCTGGAGACTTAACACAAACACTTCCTCAATGGGATCCAATTCATGTGCTTGTCATGGCATCACCTCCCTGATGTCATGGTCTTTGAGAACAAAGGACAAAACATCATCATTATCATCATGCAAATCTTTCAACAGCAAAGTCAGATTAGTTTGGTGCAAGATTTTGCACAGTGGAAAACTTAACACCCTTAATAGCTATATGACCTCAGGCAAGTCTGATATTTAATTTTGACACTTAATAGCTATGTGACCTTGATCTGGTAAGATTTCTAGGTGGTTGGCAGAGTTTTTTCAGGGGGAACTAACTATGAGTCTTTCTTTTTTTCTCCCATTTTAGTTCATTAGACTCATTTGGAGACAAAATGTGACACCTTGATACATTCAAGCATGCCTTTTAATTGTGAGCTTGACTTTGTGGTATATAAATATAATGGATTATTTTTATATTCAGAGCAGAAACTATAAATATGATGAATGTAAAGCATCAGGGGAAGATATGTCAACATACACATATAAAAACAACTTCACAAAATGAAGCAAGAAGAACTAAGAAAACAGAACAAGCAAAAAACTAAACACTGTAAAACTATAAAGACGAAATTTGGTTTTAAAACATAAGACATCACCAATCCCTGCTTCTTCATAGAGGTGGAGGAACTTGAATATAGAACACTGCACATATCACCTTTTTTCAATATGTTGACTTCAAGAAAGCTTCTTGAAGTGTTTTTGTTTTCTTTTTTAATAAAAAAAAAGTGACTCTCCAGAAAGCAGAATAGAAATTCTGCTACATTGGAAATGGTAGGTAATTGAAAAGCAAATCAATTAAATTAACAAATAATAAATTAAAACAATTTTAAAATAATAAATTTAAAACAGCATCAGTTAATTTTATTCATATTATTATTAATAGATTAAGAAGCATCTGTCAGTATGTGAAACAGTCTGAGAGATCACATAGAGGGTAGAGAGCTACTCAGAGTCATAAAGTCCTAAGTTCAAGTTTCCCCTGTGATTCCTACTGGCTGAATGACATTGGGTAGGTTATCTAAACTCTCAGTGCTCCAGACAACTCAAAGACCAAAAATTGCAAAGAAAGTGCCAATCTGCCCTGGTAAAGGGGATCTCCTCATGGGAAAACTCATATTAGAGAGAAAAACATATAAATATTAATGAATGTGTCAAAACTTTCCAGTGTCCTTTCTTCTCTCTTCAGTCTCCATCAGAGACTACATACTGGAAAGCAGGCCCCTGGGGGTAATCAATAAGGGGAAATTCAAGCTTCTCCCCAGCAGAATTTAAAGCGATTAAAAAATTTAAATGCCAGGACACTTTACCTTTTGTCTCTGTATCCTGATTGCCTAACAAAATGCCTGCCAAGTAGTCAGAGTTGTACAAATACTTCCTTAATTCAACCGAATTGAATTAGCGTAGGGTGAAATAGAATATTTTGTAAGACCCTAAAATGGGAAAGCTCAGGAAAAACAATAGACAGTACAGAAGTGAGGCAATATGGTTTCAAATCCAAATTTTGTCCCTTAATATCAGTGTGAGGGGCAGCTAGGTGGCGCAGCGGATAAAGCACCGGCCCTGGAGTCAGGAGTACCTGGGTTCAAATCCGATCTCAGACACTTAGTAATTACCTAGCTGTGTGACCTTGGGAAAGCCATTTAACCCCATTTGCCTTGCAAAAACCTAAAAAAAAATTTGGTGTGAGCTTGCCCTAGTCATTTAACTTCTCTCTGTTCTCCAGTTTCTTCACCTGTGATAATCAGCTCTTCTATTGCTTCTGGAAATTAACTGTCTTATAGATCCATTGAGGACTTCTGACTTCACCACTCCTCTCTTTGCATTGTCTCCCACTTTTAGGATGTAATCTCCTTGAAGGCAGAAACAGTCTCTCTCTCTCTCTCTTTCTCTCTCTCTCTCTCTCTCTCTCTCTCTCTCTCTCTCTCTCTCTCTCTCTCTCTCTCTCTCTCTCTCTTGGATTTGTATCCCCAACACTGAGCACAGTGGTTCATACATAGTAAACACTTAAAAAAATGCTTTTTCTTTCATTCATTCATTCATTATAAAATAATAAGATTAGACTAGATGACCTCTAAGATCCCTTCCAACTCTTCATCTACAATCCTGTGAACTTGGAAGGAAAGGAAAGGTCAACCAATAATAGTGTTTAAGATGGGGAGTCCCAAAATCAGAAAATTTCAATAGTTCAAACAAGACTAGACCAATGCTTGGAACAGAGATAAGGGAGGAAAGTCAGATTCTGGATTTGTGGAAACAAACCAAAGACTTAGTCAAAAATTGGTCCCAGGTTTCTTACTTTGGGAGCCAGTATTATAGCTGCACTTCTCAATGCAATGTCAGAAGAGTGTTCTAGGACATAGGAAGGACCTAGAGGGGAGATGACCAGGAGTACTTGTCTACAAAGCATCAGCCAACAGAGCTGTTGTCATCTCCTATTTTAGTACACAATTAGCTTCAGTAGGAGAAATTTGGCAATCTGTGTTCCCAGCTGAGAATTTTCTAAATTGTCTACATATTTCTCAACATAACTGAGAACACATGACCTTTCTGTACTATAATTTAAGTTTACAAAGATTCTGTGATATCAAAGTGTCCCCTTTAAAAGAGAATGCCCCCAGCCCCATATATGTACTTTGAGGTCTAGAAGGGAAACCAGGAGACTTACTAGGTACAGGCCTGCTACAGGATTTTTCTCATTGAGAACAATGACCTTTCTTTATATCCTCCTGCCAAAGGGAATCAATGAAACTAAGAATTATATTGTATTTGGAGAATACAGGAGGTCAACTAAGGATGGACTCGTAATCCATAACTGAGACCTCATAAACAGTATTATAGGCTTTTATAGGGTACTCAGGTTTCTTTTTTGTCCCCTACAAACTGTCTCCCATAATGGAATGTTCTCCCTCTTATCCACCTCCCAACCCCACCCCTTAGAATCTCTACCTCCATTAAAGACTAAGTTTAAAGACTATTTCCTTCAAGTAGTTTTTCCCATCCTCTCAGTGCTTAGTATTCTCCTCCATCTCATTATTTTTCATTTGAATTGAATTTATTTAAATAGGTACACATTCTTTTCCTCTGGTAGTCCTTGATTTTCATGAGGGCAAATGAAATTTTTCTTTTTTGTTTTTGAATTCCCAATCCTAACACAGCATCTGGTGTTTACAGTTGGCATTTTATAAGTGCTTTTAAAACTGAATGGTATTGGAGTGAGTCTTTTAGGGAAAACTTTTTTTGAAATGACCTGGGCAACTTGATCCTTACCTCCCTGACCATTACAGTCATGGATGTGGCACTTCCCTGTCAAAGAAACAAAGACGTTTGTGTTCAAATGCAAAGACATTATAACATCACAATAAAATTTTTGTTTCCACCTTAAGTTTGTCTGATAAATAGATTCAGTGGCTACATGACATGTAATAAGTTACCAGAGCAGAGGAGGACCTGCAATTTAAACAAAATATATTTTTAAGCCAACAATACTTTGACCAGGAATCTGTTTTTAGACCAGGTCATGACAGCACCAAACACTGCCAGAAAAGTAACTAAGACACTACATAAACAAAAGGAAAATAAAGTACAAGGATCTCATTACTGTAGCCTACTATGGCAGGTTTCTCCTTCATTAAAGAAATTCAAAGGAGTGGTCAAGTATCAAAAGTTCTAGAGTTCAAGAAGATGAGGATTGAGAAAAGACTACTTAAAAGTTGAATGGAACAAAATGACTAATATAGAAATAGCTTACATGATTGCACATGTATAAACTACATTAGATTGCTTATTGTCCCAGGAAAGGGAGAGAGGTGAAAAGGGAGAAAATTTGGAATTTAAAATCACAAAAGAAAAAATGAATGTTAAAATTGTTTTTACAATTAAACGGGAGGAGATAATTTAAAAGAGTTTGATGTTTCTGCAGACCTATTTCATTTGAGACCTCAAAGCTATATGGCAAAGGGGTTAAGATATGAACAGTCAGTGTATAAGTGCAAGTTGAATTTGGAAGGTATTTTTCTAAACAGTTTATGATAGGGAGGAAAGCTAAGGGATAAGAGCTTGTGGAGATAGGAAGGACAATAGAAGATTTTTAAGAATGAAGCGGCAATGGTGTTCTTCTAAGCAAGGGAAAGGAGTTAGCAGATAAGGAGAACCTGAAGAAGGAGAAAGACCACTCTTTATTTTCAGAGGGTTTTATGTATTTATTATATAGATTGTTCAAGATAATTTTTATTACTTTCTTTTGGAGAGAAAGAAAAATTTTTCAAACCAAGATTTATAAAGAGGGTCCCCACGGAAAGAATTTACTTGTGCCCCTACTTGAGTCCTCACAGCTTGTAATCTTTTTTAATAACTCCCTCATAAAACCTCTCAGGTATCACACTGAAAAACAATTTTATAAGATGTATTCTCTATATTGAGTTTCATTATTCTTTTAAAAAAAATTTTGTGGTTTTTCAAATCAATTACAAAGGACATAAGGAGGAAGATGCTATCTACTTCCAGAGAAGGAACTGTTAAATAGAAGTATGCATGGTATGATTTTACAAAACTACATATATATATGTATATGGGTATCTTTGTCAAATGATGACCTTCTCTAGTGTACAATAGAGAGGAAGGGAGAGATAGTTCAGAACTTAAAATGTAACAAAAAAATTAAATTAAATTAAAAAATTTTAAAACCTTGTATTGGAGAACATTGAAAAATAAAAATAAAGCAAAATTTGTAGTTTATTTTTTACTTGACCAATTAACTAGGCCTTTATGAGTATTGGGGTAAGTTTATGTTCTCCTCCTATTCTGCCACAAGCGTCCTTGAAATTAGATATCTTTCCCACCATTCAATGAACATTGGGGGGTGGATTGAGAGTAAAGGAAACTGCTGCTTTCCTAGTTCCCATGCTCTCAAGGCCCATAAAGAAAACTCTCCAGTCTGGAGTGTGCATGACAATGGGGGTAAATAATTTGTTAACCTGTTAACTGTGGACTTCTAAGCAAATAGCCACTATATCTGTTAACTGCTAATGATAAAAGTAACTAGAGTTTATATAGCACTCCAAAGTTTGCTATGTGACATATCATCTCATTTGAACCTCATAGCAATCCTAGGAAATAAATAACATTATTATTCCCATTTACAGATGAGGAGACTTAGAATGAGTGTGGCTAAGTGACTTGTCTAGAAAATAAGTGTCTGAGGCAGACTTTGAACTCAAGCCTTTCTGATTTCAAATCGAATAATCTATCCTCTGCCTAATAGAAAATCCAGTACTGGAGCACTGGCTGTCAGTAATCAGAGTCAAGTGATATTGTAGATAAAAAAATAACTTTCATTTTAGGCATAAACAATGAACTAAGGGAAGAATGCCATCTTCTGTATTGTGAATACCTTTGTCATAAAGGATTGAAACAATGAAATCTATCTCTTGTGAAATATCACTCATAATATTTGAGTATATAGGGTTTTATAAAAATCTAGTCATGCTTCAAAGAAACTCAAACTCCCAGGAAACCCAAATCAGTATTTTATTAAACAGATGAGATCTTTTAACTAAGGCTAGAAATGGTATGAAGACAACATTGATTCTGTTCTTCCACTTTCAGACAGTGTTTTGGGGTTGGAGTTTCCGTTCTTCTGAATTCCATTAAATAAACCAGTCCAATGCAGTGTCCTGCTGCTTTAAAAATATCACATATATTGAAGTAACATTAGTGAATAATGAAACAATCCTTTTTTTCAGATCTAACAATAAAAACAGAAGTGGCATATTTTTCTAATTCTTTAAAAGCAATATTATTTTTAGAGGGAACAAAGATCTGTTGGCTGAGATCATTTTTTCCTGCATGCTGGGTAGGACTATATAGGAATAGCCAGAAGTATATAAAGTAAACCACAAAGTAAATAAAGAAAGTGAAAGAAAAACAGAAAGAGAGAAAGAAAGAAAGAAAGAAAGAAAGAAAGAAAGAAAGAAAGAAAGAAAGAAAGAAAGAAAGAAAGAAAGAAAGGAAGGAAGGAAGGAAGGAAGAAAGAAAGAAAGAAAGAAAGAAAGAAAGAAAGAAAGAAAGAAAGAAAGAAAGAAGGAAAGAAGGAAGGAAGGAAGGGAGGAAGGGAGGAAGGGAGGAAGGGAGGAAGGGAGGAAGGGAGGGAGGGAGGGAGGGAGGGAGGAAGGAAGGAAGGAAGGAAAGGAAAGGAAAAGCAACATGCCCCTAAGCTGTTCAAATCCAAACTCTTTGCTGTTGTTTTTCAGTCATATCTGACTTTTTTATGACCCCTATTTAGGTTTTTTTTTTTGGCAAAGATACTAGAATGTTTTGTAATTTCCTTCTCCAGCTCATTTTACAGATAAGGAAACTGAGGTAAACAAGGTTAGGTGACTTGCCCCTGGATCTTACAGTTAGTGCCTGAGGCCAGACTTGAACTCAGGAAGATGAGTTTTCCTGACTCCAGTACAGCACTCTATTCACTGTGGCCCCCAGCTGCCCCAAGTTCTTTACCAGGAGAGGGGGAAGAAATATTTCTTGTTTAGCTGATGCAAAAGTAGGACTTGATGGAATGGCCAATGGAAAGCCACTAGCATGAAACAACAACCAAAACTGTTATTCTTTGTTTAAGTTGATTTAAAAAAGGCATAGCACCAGGAAGGAGTGTGGTGATAGTCCCACTGCATTCTTCACTGAGTTGATCACCCCCCAAATTACATACACACACACATGCTTCCACATTTTGGAAAGATGTTGATAAGTGGAAACATTTCCAGAGATAAGCCATCATGAGAGTGAACGATTGAAGGAACTGTGGATGTTTGACCTAAGAAGAGAAGATGTAAGGGGAGCCCAATAGTTGTCTTCAAGTATTTGAAAGGTTATAATGGGTAGAAAGATAAGACTTATTTTGTTTACTCCCAAAGAGTAGGGCTAGGAACAGTGAATATAATTTGTAATGGTAGATTGAGGAGAAAAGAATTTTCTGTGAATTGTTACTTTACCAATATTGTATCAAATAAATTACTGGAAGTTGAATTCTTCATAATACAGAATAACCTTGAACCAACAGAAAATTCTTCAAATCTTCTTGTTAGGAAAAATAAAACTAAAAGCTTACCTCCTACCAGTCTTCCCCAACCCCTTAACTTCCATGCTTCACTGTTAATTATTTTCTACTTAATCTTCATATAGCTTGCTTTGTATATTCATGTATATATAAACATATATCTATAAGATTATACATATGATTTTATACATACATACTTACACACATACACACATATCTACATATAAGTCCCTCTCACTTAAATTCAATTCACTTGCATGTCATGGCATTGTCGTGACCCATTGTCATGGTCTCCTTTGAGAATGAAGGACAAAACAGCAACAACAACACACATGTTGTTTCTTCCATTAGATTGTAAACTCCGTGAGGGCAGGGACTGTCTTTTGCTTCTTTTGTATCCCCAGCATCTGGCACATAGTTGGTGACTAATAAATATTGATTGATTAGAAGACACAGGCAAAGAGGCACCTTTTTTAAGAGCAAACCCCAAACAGAAGCTCTGATCATGTCCAAGGTTCTCACTGCTGTTCATATTAGGAAACTTTCCAATGTACCAATCCACAAACAAAAATCAAGATTTCCACTCTAAGATTCAGACTTTCCCCCACTCTTCTTTTTCAACAATATCTAACCTTTCCTTAACCTTCAGCCCCCCACCCACCCAGAGTCATAGTCACTCAGCCTAGTGTGAACAGTTGTCAGGGTCAGCTGAGGTAACATTCAGGAATGACTTCACATTACTCAGTTAGCTTGGCATCAGTTTGAAACACTAAATATTCCTTTCAACCACTCCTTTCTATTTCTTCCTTTTCCAGTTCATTGGTTTGACTTCTAGACCCTGACCTTTAGGGCTCATCATTTCTCTTACTGGTCTTTCTGGGATCAAAGCTGATCCCTCTTTTTTGGTCTCCCAGGTGCTACTACCCTGGCCTCCACCTGCCCCCTGACTTGCTTGAAAACTTCTTACTAGCTCCTGGCTACTTTCAATTCTCCCTTCAAATACCCTATACTGAGTTGTCCATCTATCTGTTAAGTCATCCTTGTCATTGTCCTACCTTCTTAATGTCTTCTATCTTCCTCTCCTATTTAAAACAATTCTTTCCTGCCTTTTTATTCTGGGCTAGTTCATCTTATATTTTATCTAACCCCACTTTCAAGTCACAATTTCACTAGAAATTCCTTAGGGAATCAAAATTCCCTTGAATTCAAATCCCTTTTGCTACCCTAGGAAAATAATCATACTTGTTGATCTCTTTCCTTCTTTGTTAAATGAGATGTTTGGATTTGGTGACCTCTACTTTCTCTTGGAGCTTTAAATCTATGATCCAAAGATTAGTTCAAGAACTAACACTTACTCCACATGATCAAGTGATCAAGGGCTTGTTGTTTAACCTCATCAACCTCTTTTTCTCATCTGTAAAATGGGGGTGATTATATATATATATATATATATATATATATATATATATATATATATATAAAACTCACTTCACAGGATCAATGAAAGGAACGTACTTTTTAGAGACTTTATGTGAACTATTTTTTTTGTTCTTTTCTTTTTTCTTTTTTTTGTGAACTATTATTGTTAAAAAAGATCAAAGAGTATTTTACCACTATATGCTTATCACTAAGCGTCAAGGGCTTAGTGATCCCCCCAACCCAAAAAAGTAAGAATTAAACCTGAAAGGTATTTAATAATCCAACTTTTCATCTACAAAATTTAAATATAGTATCCAATTCAAAAGTAAGACTTGAAAAATACAGTCCAATAAAAATAGCTAACATTCATGAAGTACTTTAGGAAAGCACTTCATAAATATTATCTGATTTGATTCTAATAACAGTCCTGAGGTAAGTGCTATTATTACATTTTACAATTGAGGAAACTAAGGTAGAGAGGTTAAGTGATTCACCCAGGATCACATAGCTAGGGACAGGCTGAAGTTGGATTTTAGATTTTAAGCCATCCTCCTGACCCAGGTCAAGACTCTATCTACTATACTGCCTAATTGCCTCTGCATATCATCTATTCTTGAGATTTTATTATTACTATTATGTTAATTATTATTGTTTGGATATCAGGGAAATCAATGAAAATGCTATAGAAAGTTATCTAGCTGTACTAGCTCTCAAACTGTATTATAAAATGTCAATTATCAAAACAATATCATACTATGAAATAGAATGATGGATCAGTGACCTAGATTAGGTACAAATTACATTACAGAAAATGACCATTGTAAATCTAATATATTCTAAACACAAAGATACAAGGTTTTGGAAGGAAAAACTCATTATTTAATAAAAACTTCTGGGAAACTGAAAAACAAAATGGTAGAAATGAGGTATAGACCAACATCTCACACTATATACCAAGATAAGGTCAAAATAGATACATGATTTACACATAAAAGGTGAATACCATAAGCAAAATAAGAGAGCATGGAATAGATTATCTGTCAGATTTATGGACAAGGGAAGAATTTAGGAGCAAAGAAGATATAAAAAACAATACAAAATATAAAATGGATAATTTTGACTATATAAAATTAAAAAGGTTTTACATAAAACAAATTAAATCAAACTGATAAGGAAAGCAGAAAACTGGGGGGGAAATTTTTGCAACAAGTATCTCTGATAAAGGTTTCATTTCTCAAATATACAGAGAAATAAATCAAATTTATAAAAGTGCAAATTATTACCTAGCAGATAAATGATCAAAGGATATGAACAGTTTTCAGACAAAGAAATCAAAGATATCTATAGTCATATAGTCATTCTAAATCACTACCCAAAGACCACCTTCCTATCATTTTGGCTAATGTAACCAAAAAATAGAAAATGTAAGTTGAAGGGGATGTGGAAAAGCTGGAACAGTAAGGTACTGTTGATGGAGTTATGATTGCTCCAATCATTCTGGAGAACAATTTGAGACTCTGCTTTAAAATTGCATATGTTGATCCAGCAATTTCACTACTAGATTATATCCCTAGGACATCCAAAAATAGGGTAAAGGGACTATTTGTAGGAAAATATTTATAGCAGCTTTTTTTGTGGTGGTTAAGAAATGGAAATTGAAGAGATTCCCATCATCTGGGGAATGGTTAGCAAATTGTAGTATATGACTACAATGAATATTTTTGCGTATAAGAAGTTACAAGAAGGATGATTTCTGAAAAATCTAGGAAGACTTACACAAACAGAGGCATAGTGAAAAGAACAGAACCAGGACAACACTGTACACAGAATACAATAATTAGCAACTGTGAATGCCTTAGCTATTCTAAGCAAAATAATGACCCAAGATAATTCCAAAGAACTAATGATGAAACACACTATCTACCTCCAGAGAAAGAAAAGATATTGTTTGAATACAGACTGAAGTATAAAATTTTCCACTTTCATTTTTTCTTTTATTCAAGTCTGCTTGTACAGAATGACTAATATAGAAATGTTATACATAATTGAACATATATAACCTATATCTGATTGCAAAGTATCTTGGGGGGGAAGGAAAAAGGGAAGCATAGAATTTGACTCTCAAAATTTAAATAAAATATTTTAAAAATGATTACTGTTGTTAATATTACACAATTCTTTGGTTTTACTGAAGTTTAAAGATGGACAAAAATGATCACCCTCCACTCATGACATCTAACCAACAGTCCACAAATAGCTCATCTTTCCTAACTGGTTAATAACCTAAAATATCCAGTTAATTAAAATGACCTTTTTATTGCCTCAAAATAAAAAAAGAATGCTTGTCTTTAAAGATCCATTCAGCAGACATGGAGAGCTTGGCAACAGTCTGATCTCTTCCTTGCAAACAGTCAGTACCCTCTGTCAACATGATGAATTTCCTGAATTTAGGATATTTAGAGGAGTTTCTTTGTCCCTTTTTCATTTTCTAATTGATTATTTCCGCTTGATCCCTTTTCCCCCTTCTTTTTCCAGTTATTCCTTCCAAGCTTGACCTAGTGAACAAGAAGCATTTCTTTGTCAGATGAAAGCAAAATGTTATTGTTGGACCCTTCCTTAGGCAGAGACCTTGCAAGTGACCCATAAGTTTGTGTTCCTTGCAACTTTCCCCCACAGCAGGCTGCCTGGAGTTCCTGGTGATTGTGTTCAAGAAAGCCATAAAGACAAATAATGGGGATTAAAAAAATAACAAAAATTCACTGGGGAGGCTATGAGAGTATCATAGCCTCTAGATAGCATAGTGCTCAATGTAGCAAAGAGATTTTCTCCCCAGTGCTAGCCTGGTGGTATTCCTCTATTAACTATGGTTAAAAAGGGAAATATCATATCCACTGATGTCCCAACCATACCCACTGATGAGCTGTTGGGTATAAAAACAATTCTAATCCTAGTAATAAAAACAATAATAGTTAACCTTTTCATAAAATCCTATGAATTAAAGGCTATTACTGTTATTATTTTATAAATGAGAATATTGAGTATGAGAGAGGTAAAGGGATTTTCCCAGAACCACCACAAAGTTAGCTTTTAAGGCAGGATTAGTGGTACAGTGGATGCAATGCCAACCCTAGAGTCAGAAAGACCTGAGTTCAAATCTAGCCTCAGACACTTACTAGTTGAGTGACACTGGGCAAATCACTTAACCCTATTTGCCTCTGTTCCTCATCTGTAAAATGAAATGAAGAAAGAAATGGCAAAATCATTCCAGTATCTGCCAAGAAAAACCCCAAATGGGGTCATGGAGAATGAGACATGACTGAAACCATTCATCATCAAAAGGCAGGATTCAAATTCATGGCTTCCAGACAAATCCAGAAGTTTAGGCACTATATCAATTATCAATCTCAAAGAAGGGAAATCTAGAACCAACAGGCATAGTTTATCACCCTGCAGATTTGTGAACAGTATAAGGGGGAAAAATTATAATTAGAGTTCTAAGAAAGGTTTATTGGATACTATGCTGAATTTAGATCAGGAAGATCTAGGGTCAAATCTCACCTATGCCAATTAATAACTGCTTGATCATGGGCTGGTCACTTAATTTCTTTGAGCTTCAATTTTCCACATCTGCAAAATGATGATTATAATATCTGCAGCACAAGGTTGATGGAGATCTAAATAGAAGGAGGTATGGAAAAGAATTTGAAAACTTTCAATATCAATGACTATTTTATTAGGAAATAATTCCTTCCCTATTGCTAGAAGTGTTTAAACATCAGGGTTGAAACAAGGGTGCCCATTATCACCACAACTATTCAATATTGTATTAGAAATGTTAGCTTCAGCAATTAGAGAAGAAAAAGAAATTGAAGGAATGAGAATTGAGAAGGAAGAGACAAAACTCTCACTCTTTGCAGATGATGGTCTACCTAGAAAATCCCAAGAAATCATCGAAAAAATCTACTGGAAACAATTAGAAATTTTAGCAAAGTTGAAGGATATAAAATAAACCCTCATAAATCCTCAATTTTTCTACATATGTCTAGCAAGATACAGCAGGAAGAGCTAGAAAGAGAAATCCCATTCAAAGTAACCTCAGACAATATAAAATACCTGGGAGTTTATGTGCCAAGACAGACTCAGAAACTTTTTGAAAACAATTATAAAACACTTCTCACATAAATTAAATCAGATTTAAATAACTGTGCAAATATCAACTGCTCATGGATAGGTAGAGCTAATATAATAAAAAATGACAATTCTACTAATTCTACAAATTCTACTAAACTGTTTAGTGCCCTACCAATCAAAATTCCAAAAAATTACCTTAACGAGTTAGAAAAAATTGTAAGTAAATTCATATGGAAAAATAAAAAGTCAAGAATTTCCAGGAGCTTAATGAAAAAAAGTGCAAAAGAAGGGGGCTTAGCCCTACCTGATCTAAAATTATATTATAAAGCATCAGTCATCAAAACTGTTTGGTATTGGCTAAGAAATAGAGTGGTGGACCAGTGGAAGAGACTAGGTGCAAAAGCAGGAGACAATTATAATAATCTGCTATTTGATAAACCCAAAGAATCCAGCTATTGGGATAAAAACTCCCTCTTTAATAAAAACTGCTGGGAAATTGGAAGTTAGTATGGAAGAAACTTGGATTAGACCAACCTCTAACATCCTTTACCAAGATAAGATCCAAATGGTTACAGGACTTAGACATAAAAAAACAATACTATAAGCAAATTAGAAGATCAAGGACTAGTTTACCTGTCAGATCTATGGAAAGGGGAGCAGTTTATGACTAAGGAAGAGTTGGAGAACATCACCAAAACCCAACTAGATGATTTCGATTACATTAAATTAAAAGGCTTTTGCACAGATAAAACCACTGTAACCAAGATCAAAAGAAATGTAGTAAATTGGGAAAGAATCTTTACAATTAATGATTCTGACAAAGGACTTATTTCTAAAATAGACAGAGAACTGAGTCATATTTTTAAAACAACAAGCCTTTCCCCAATTGACAAATGGTCAAAGGATATGCAAAGGCAATTTACAGATGAGGAGATCAAAGCAATCCATAGCCGTATGAAAAAAATGCTCTAAATCATTAATTATTAGAGAAATGCAAATTAAAGCTTCTCTGAGGTACCACCTCACATCTCTCAGATTGGCCAATATGACCAGGAAGGATAATGATCATTGTTGGAAGGGTTGTGGGAAATCTGGGACACTATTACACTGTTGGTGGAGCTGTGAACTCATCCAACCCTTCTGGAGAGATATTTGGAACTATGCCCAAAGGGCAACAAAAATGTGCATACCCTTTGACCCAGCAATACCACTACTGGATCTATACCTTGAAGAGATGAAGAAAAAGGGTAAAAACATCATTTGTACAAAAATATTTATAGCAGCCCTGTTTGTGGTGGCAAAGAATTGGAAATCAGGTAAATGCCCTTCAATTGGGGAATGGCTTAGCAAACTGTGGTATATGTATGTCATGGAACACTATTGTTCTATTAGAAACCAGAAGGGATGGGATTTCAGGGAAGCCTGGAGGGATTTGCATTAATTGATGCTGAGTGAGATGAGCAGAACCAGGAAAGCACTGTATACCCTAACAGCAACATGGGGATGATGTTCAACCTTGAAAGACTCGCTCATTCCACCAGTGCAATAATCAGGGACAATTTTGGGCTGTCTGCAAAGGAGAGTGCCATCTGTATCCAGATAAAGAGCTGTGGAGTTTGAATAAAGTTCAAGGACTATTCCCTTTAATTTTGAAAAGAAAAACAGATATCTTATTGTCTGATCTTGTTACCTCTTAGACTTCTTGTCTCTTCCTTAAGGATATGATTCCTCTCTCATCACACTCAATTTGGATCAATGTACAACATGGAAACAAAGTAAAGACTGACAGATTGCTTTCCGTGGTAGGGTGGGGAGAGGGAAGTAAGATTGGGGGGAAAATTATAAAACTCAAATAATACCTTTAATAAAAATAAATTTAAAAAAAGAAGTGTTTAAACAAAGACTATGAAAGGAAGGGGACTGACATACAGAAGAGTGGACTAACTGATCTCTGAAATCCCTTCTAACTATACTTTTATTGATTCTCTGAGCATCCATACCCTAGATACAAATTATTTCAATAATTTCCTGTGCCTTCCTTTTGTTTTGTTACTTTAGGCTTTTGCAAGGCAAGTGGGGTTAAGTGGCTTGCCCAAGGCCACACAGCTAGGTAATTATTAAGTGTAGGAGGCAGGATTTGAACTCAGGTAGTCCTGACTCCAAGGCCTGTGCTTATCCACTACACTATGCCACCTAGCCTCCCCTGTGCCTTCCTTTTGGAGGACATGCATATGACAATGTTTTCATTAAGTTAAGTAGTAATCGGTCAAACAATAAGTTAGAAGTAATCAGTCAAACAATACACTTTTATTGAGTTCTTGCTACATGAAAGATACCATTCTAGATATTAAGTGAATACCTTATCAAGAAGGAGGGGCAATCAGTAAGAGTGGAAAGAACATCAAACTGGGAGTCAGGAGTATTAAATTATGATCTTAGTTCTGTCACTTATCTTCATGTACCCTTGGGAATTTACTTGACTTCCACAATGGCAGAATGTCCAAGTTGGATTGGACCTCAGAGGCCTTCAATAGTTGAATAGAAATTCCCTTTTCAACATCCTTAACAAAGAATTACTTAACATTTGCCTCCAGTACCAATGAGGAGATGGGAATAAGCATTTATTAAGTGACTAATGTATGCCAGACACTGTACTGTGTTTTTTTTCTGTTGTCAAATGTTAATTTATTGCAAATAGTCTCCTTTTCAACTTTTAACTTGCTGGGCATTTCACAACTCCACTATTGATGTCATAAATGACATCATGAAGATATCTGCCATCAATGTTGCAGCCCACAGACTGGGTTGTTCCAAGGATCTCTTTAATAGTTCCAGAGAGTTCTCTTGCCAAGGATTGGTGCCTCATCTGTTGAGCAATGTTGACAATATCATCAAAAGTGTTGTTTCCACTGTGTTTAATATTTTTCTGCTTCTTTCTGTCTCAAGGAGGTTCTTTTAGAGCTTTGATGATCAAGGCAGAGGCAGAAGGCACCACCTCAATCTGGGCCTGTCTGTTCTGAATGGCAAGTTTCACTGTAATCCTAAACCCTTTCCAGTCACCAGTTGCCTTGGCAATGTCATCACCAACCTTTTTTGTGGAGACAAACCCAAGGGACCAATTTTGGGGGCCAGAGCTGATGTGGCACCAACTTCACCACCAGTGAACCTTAAAAACACGACTTTGATTTCATTAGTATCAAACTTGGGAGGCATGGCAGCGAGGAAGGTGGAGGCTCGGTCTCAATGCTGCAGGGTGGCTGCCAGTGTCAAATGAACCCAGATTCAGGACAACTGAAAGAAGTTGCACCACGAGCTGGAGCCAAAGATTGTTATACTATGTGTTTTTACAAATTTGATCCTCAAATTTGATCTTATTCTTATTTTACAGATTAGAAGACTGTGGCTAAAAAAGATTTAATAACTTGCCTAGAGTCACATGGCTACTAAGTATCTGATGCCATATTTGAACCCAGGTGTTCCTGACCCAGAATGCAACACCCTATTCACCAAATCACCTACTTATTGATGGGTAATTTGCAACTTCCCAAGGTCTTACATTTTATTTTTGAACAGTTCTACTAGGAAGTTTTCAATGAAATCTGCCTCTCCTAATCCTGCTAATCTCCCTTTCCATATGGTAGTTCTTCAATAACTTGAAAATTATCTATCATACCCTCCCACTCCTCTATTCCCTAACCTCTAACTACAGTCTTCTTTTCTCCAGATATGCACCCCTTTTTTCCCAAACAACCCTCATATGGAATAACTTTCCCTCACCATTCTGGTAACCAGTTTCTTGATATGTTTCAGCTGGTCATTTCTAAAATATAGAGGTCAGAAACAAACACAACATTGTTAGATTTGGGGGATTCTAGAATTCAAAAGTCGATAACTACCAGGAAGGTGTGAGAGATTTGAAGCTGTCCAAGGTGAATAATTACTATGAAGATTATAAATAATCATCTAGCATTATAGAGCTACTGTCCATGGTGAATAATTACTATGAGGATTGTAAATAAGCATCTAGCATTATAGACCAGCATTTCCCAGAGGGTGGCCTGAGGACCCTTGGAAAGCCCTGAGACTCATTCATAGCATCAACAGGGTCAAAACTATTTTTATAATCAGATACTTAGATGTTGTTTTATAATAACATTACTAGGATGTTATTAAAATATTCTTCCCTTTTCTACCTAAGTATCTATATGAGGCCAGATTTTCTTCACATACTTCAACTAGAACAATATATCATGAGATTGAATGTAGAAGCAGATATGAGAATCCAGCTGTTTTCTATTAAGTCAAATATTAAAGAGACTTACAAAAATATATAAAACAATGCCACACATCAATAATTTTTTGTTCTGGAAAATACAGTCATTTTCATAAAATGCTATTTTTTGTTCATATTAAAGGTTTTATTGTTATTTAAATGAATACATATTTTGAATTTATCTGTTTTTTAATTTGGTAAATATCAATAGATATTCAATAGTATGCTGTCAATGTTTTAACAACAAACTCTCCAGAAAAATAAACATATTGCACTTTTAAGTATAATATGCATTATTAACTTTTTCTCCATGACTTTATGTCTAGATAATGAACAAAACAATGATTTATAGCATTTGCCAAATTCCAAGGTATAAATTGCTCACACATTCTAGTTGGCTCCATCACACTCCCTGCACAGAACTCACACAACCAAAATCTCTTTGAGGTCCTCAATAATTTTTAATAGTGTAAAGAAATTCTGAGATCAAAAAGCTTAGGAACCATTATTCTAGATTGAGGTTAGTGAACATTATTTGTCATTGTGTAAGGCTGGGACCAAAAAGCTTAGAAATCATTATTCTAGATTGAGGTTAGTGAACATTATTTGTTGTAGTGTGAAGCTGATGCTTATGATTGATATTTTGTCCAAAGAAGACTTGAGCTATAGTCTTTTGTCCTTAGGTCTTAGGTCCAAAGGATAGATAAGAGTAATGATTAGATGTTTATAAAGAAGAAAAATTTAAACTTAAGTTAGGGGAAAACTATTTAAAAATCAGGACTATCCAGAAGTGGACTGCATTGTCTCAAAAGTGGATTTCCCCTTGCTGGTGGTTATCAAATTAAAAAAAAGATTAGATGACTTACATGGTTTTGAACTAAACAAGCCTTTGAGAACCCTCTCCTCCTTCAGTACTGAAATTCTGTGAAAGCATTATGCATATGTAAAATGTGGACATTATTAAATTCATCATGCATACCATCATCATGGTTCTTAAGATTAAAAATCTACTACCTACAACAGATGAACAACCACCCAAAATTAGATATCTAAATATACATATGTATATATGATATAAAAATGTATAGAGATAAAGATAAAGATATACATGTATCATATATTTAAGTGTATGTATATATTATACACAAATAGACAATTATCCCCCTTCTACATGGTGGGGGTTAGGAGCACAGTACTCCTCAGTCTGGAAAATCCAAACTTTTTGGTCCTCCCTTCATATCAGAAAAGCCTGAATTTTTTTCTCTTATGAGTATTTAGAGTACCTTATTATAAAATTTGGATTAAATATTTGATCATAGGCTCTTTGTCATCTGCTGGTCTTTGAATGTCATTTGCAGCTTCCATAAAACTCCCAAAAATTCCCATTTAATTTCTTATGAAAACTCACAATATATCAAAACCTCAATAGCAAAAGTCGTGTTGTAGAATGAATAACTGTATAAAGATATACATATTTATGTTAATATATTAATTATATTATTAAATGTTAAAATTATAATACAAAACCAAGTAATATATTGTATAATGTAGTTATAGAATATATTCATTAAGATAGTATGTTAATGATTACAATTAATGCACTGTCTTAATAAATATGTAATATACAAATTTCTAGTTGACAGCAATATTTGAATCTTATAAATTATAATGATAATGGTGATGAAGATGGTAATTTTAGTATTTTCCATTTGCACAGAACACCTGTATTTATAAACATGTTTAGTATTTGCATTTGCACAGAATTTCACATGTATTTATAAAGGTGTATATGTGTCTACAAATATATATATATATATTTCTGATTTACATTTATGTCCTTGCTGATCTCAGGAAATTAAGGTACTTCATTGCTTTGGCCGTCTGCCTCAAATGAAGGAAAACCTTCTTCATTACTGGCAGCTGAAACAATACAGCCAAAGGAAGAAGTCTTTTTCCCTGAGAGATTTGGAGGTCACACTACTGAATTTAAGATCAGTTTGCTATAGACTCCTTTCCCAAGTGCTTAACACCATGATCTCTATATCCATCTGGTTTTCTAATGTGATTTTTTTTCTATATTAGAGATGATTACCTCACTTCCCCTCCCCCTTTCTGACTATTACCAAACCAAATGGTCTTTCAGCAATTATGGTAAAATGAGGTCCAAGAAGCTGTGAGGGTTTTATTCATTTATAACAAGCAAATTCTCCCTGCCAGATGCCACTTAGTTGGGGAAATTTTACTATCTTGTACTATTGCATATTTGACACTAAATGTCTCTTCTTCATTCATATCCTTGAGGCAGAGATTGTTTTCACTTTTGCCTTTGTACTCCCAGAGTCTAGTGACTCTAGAACATAACAAACATTTAATAAATGTTTTTTGATTGATTTATTCATTTGTTCTTAGGTAACTAAAGAGACAGCTCATACAGCCCATATTTCTGAGAGAGCAATGAATATTAACTACTCTAAAAGCTGTATTTTATCAAAGATTAGAAATTCTATCTTTTATTCCAGAATGTTATCATGGACTCTCAGTCATCATTCAGCAGTACAGGCTCCCTGACAGTAGATTAGCACTTTAGACATGTGTCTTTGGGGGGGGAGATAGAGGGGGTGACACTTTTTAGATCTACTAGTTGATTGTTTCTTTAAATCCTTGGCTCTTCCACAGACAGACATTTTGAATATCTTCTTAAAGCAAAACTCTGAGTTTTCTTCAGTTTGCCACCTCGCCACCAAATCTAACTCTGTGACATCTGCTTTCTACCTCAGTTTCCCCACCTGTAAAATGGAGTGGCTATTCTCTATTGTTAGATGGAATATTAATGAAAATTTACTGAGCATAAAATTAGACTCAAAGATGGAAGAGTAATTCAATAGAATTCCATAAATAGTCATTGTTATGTCTACTATATCCAACCCCATCATAAACTCTGAGTATACCAAGATTAAGAAGAGCATGGTTCTTTCCTCAGTTAGCATAATGATTAAGCAGAAGAGAAGGTCAAAGTGTTCTAGGAAAATGTGAGAAAGAAGAAATCGCCTTAGCAAGGTGGGAAAGCAAGGAACACTTGAGCTGAACACTGAAAGAAGAGGATTTCAATAGGTATACATATGGAGGCTGTGCATTCCAGGCAAAGGAGCCAATGTGAGCATATAGACATCCGAGCAAGCGGGGTGAGTCTGGGGAAGAATCAACAATCAAGCAACTGTGGCCAGAACATAGAACATGGAGTAAAATAAAACTGGGAATGTAGGAAGAACCTCAATTGTGGAGAGCTTCAAGTTGAGGAGTCTAGATCTTCTCCCATAAACAATAAGGAGCTACTGAAAATATTTGAACAAAGAGAAACATTACCAAATTTATACATTAGGAAGATGATTTTGTATAGCCATATGAGGGAAAAATTCAAGAGAGGACAAACAACTGGGGATGGGTAGGCCAGCCAGTAGATTATTACAATAGTCTAGGCTAGCGATAATTAGGGCTGAAACTGGAAGAGCTACAGTGTGAATTAGGAGGAAGGGACTGGTGCCAAAGGTCTTATGGATTGCAAGAGGGAAAGATCTGACTATTTTACAGATCTAGTAGAAAGGGAAACCAAGAAAATATAAACACAGAAAAAAAATCACATAAAGGACTGAAAAAAAAAAAGAATACATATCACAGGCAGAGATGAACTTGGTTTGTTATTTCACATTTCTTTCAATGACCCTGATACTTCCTGGTGAATGTGGGACACAATATTTTCATGGAATCAGGTTTGTTTCCCAGCAGAGGAAACCCTAAGTTGCCCTTTCCATCTTGAATATAATATGTATGCATGTATATATATAAAATCTCAATCTTTCTTTAAACATTCAGACAAATTTCCTGAAAAGTAATGGAGCCACAGATGAGGGAATTCAAAAGCTTAGGAATCCAGTGGGTCTGGACCTGTAGAGTAGCCTAAGGCAGTAAGATTATCAAAAAGAATGCTGTGTGAGTCCTCAGGGTATATCTGAGACCTTTGGTGAAAACCATGCTTGGAAAACTCATCACCTTTCTAGACTTTGCATCCTAGATGATAATTCCTGTTCCTTTCTCCTAACTCAATTGCAGTGGAGTCCTGGTAACATGCCATCCCCAGAAGGCCTTGTGCCCTATCACTTTTCATCATCAGGGAACTCATTTTTATTTTTGGATAACAAAAAGCCATTCTGAACCCTCTCTACCTTAGTCAGGACTGACATATTGAATAATAGGACTACAAAGAAAGCTGGGAAATAGATGAAGGATCTCCAACTTAGCATGGTGAAAATAAAAATATATTCTTAGAAACACTGAGTTTTTCTTGTAGCGAGCACTCAAGAAATTCTCATCTGGTCCCCAATTTGATTTCTGATGGCTGATAAGAACCTCCCAATTGTCCCTTCATTACATATAAACAAAGGATGGATATAACAATCTTCATCATTATATAAGATTCAAATCCCACTGTGCACTGTAAATGAACTGCCCAAAGATGGATTTATCTAAATATATGGATATGTGTGTGTGTATGCATGTGTATGTATATATGTGTATAAATTATATGAAATATATAACTAAAAAGATATACATATATTGTTGGTTTTGTTTTTAGTTGTTTTAGTGATGTCTGACTATGGGTTTGGGGTTTTCTTGGCAAAAGATACTGGAATAGTTTGCCATTTCCTTCTCATTTTACACATGAGGAAACTGAGGCAAACAAGGTTAAGTGACTTGCTCAGGGTCACATAGCTACTAAGTGTATAAGGTTGCATTTAAACTCAGGAAGATGTCTTATATATATACGTCTAGGACAAATACAATGTTTAATAAGCAATGAGCTCAATATAAATAAACCCACAGCAGAAGATTTTTCTTATTTCCTCCCCTCTATCTCCCCTTTTTTAATTTCCTTTTTTTTGTGTTGTCTTCATAATTATATTTTAAACTCCCTGAGGACAGGGAAGTTTTTACCTTATTTGTATTCACAGTGCTTACTATATTGTCTGGAACACAATAAGTGCTTAATAAATATTTATTGAATTACATTAAATGAAAAAAAATCAACAGTTTGGACTGATAGCCAACAAATCTAATGCAATCTTTTATTCCTTTTTTTTTGGTAAGGAAATCTCTATCTAGAATGTCTTTAGATGGAGACTCCTGGTCTCAACTCAACTCCATGAATCAATGCAGATCATTAACTGATCTGTAATTAATAATTACAGAAAGTTTCCTGGGGCCTAGAGAGAGCGAAAGAAATATGTAAATCAGGAATAGGACCTGAACACTGGTTTTAGTGATTCCACAGCCTTCTATCCACTATGGCACTGTGATATGATGCCTCTCAATGCAGTAACAGATAAGTTTAAGAATGGGCCACAACTAAGATGGATTTAGCTCCTCTAGGAGTTCAGTGATCAAGGACAATTCTAAAAGACTTGTGATGGAAAATGCCATTCACATCCAGAGAAAAAACTATGGATCTGATTATGACCAAAGCATACTTTTTTCACTTTTTAAAACTAGTTTTATGGTTTTTTCTTTTTCTCATTTCCCCCTTCAGTTCTGATTCTTCTTTTACAATAAGACTAATATGTAAATATGATAAGCATGATCCATAAATATATACCTATATCAGATTCCTCTCTGTTATGGGAAGGAGGAAGGGAAGGAAGGGAGATAGAAAACTAAAAAGCTTACAAAAAAGATGATTGTTGAAATCTATCTTTGCATGAAATTGAAAAAATAAAATAACATTCAAAAAAAAGAACTAATGGGGCAGATAGAGCACATTGGATGGAGCACTGGTCCTAAAGTCAAGAAGATGAGTTCAAATCTAGCATCAAACACTCACCAAGTTCAGTGCCCTGGGCAAATCATTTAATCCCAATTGCCACCAAAAACATATTGCTTTTTCTTTGTTCTTTTTTTCTTTTTCGGCAAGGCAATGGGGTTAAATGACTTGCCCAAGGCCACACAGTTAGGTAATTATTAAGTTCTGAAGTTAGATTTGAACTCAGGTATTCCTGACTCCAGGGCTGGTGCTTATCCACTGCACTACCTAGCCACCCCTGGGCCACCTAGCCACCCCTGTGACACCTAGCCAGCCCCACCAAAAACATATTAATAGAGGCTTGAATGATGTACAGACTGAGGGAGGGAATGACCCATATAATCTATTCTAATCATACTTCCAATAGAAGCATTGTGCTCAGTTTGGGGCTTTTCATTTTAGGAAGGTCTTTACAAATTGGATCATGTCCAAAGAAGGGCAACCACAATAGTGAATGGAATGATATCTGGTAATATTAAAATTAGTTGAAGGAACTAGAGATGATTATCTCTAGAAAACTTATGAGGGGACTTGCTTCTATATTCAAGTATTTGAAGATCTATTCTGTGGAAGGGGAATTTTTCTTGTCCTGCTTGGTCTTAGAAAATAATGGTTAAGGGAAGAGGGGAAAGGAATGGGGTTTGAAGAGAGATTAATAAAGACCTGATCAAAGGAAAATCTTCCTATCAATTAAAGCTGCCCCAAAGTGGAATGGATTACTCAAAGAGTCAATAGGCTCCTCAAAATGGAGATCTCTAAGAAGACAATTCTGGGAGGTGTTTTAAAGACTATTACTTTTTAGTCATGTGTCCTTCAATTTTGATGTTTTACATTCTGTGTCATATCTTGTTTTGCATCCCTAGCATCTTGCACCAAGTGCTTTAAAAATATTGTTGACTTATGAGATGATCAATTATGATTTTGAAGGCAGGTAAAGTCTATGCTCACTCTTTCAAAACTTCCTTTATGTTTTTCCTTTTTTCTCATGCTTTTCCCCCCTTTAGTTCTAATTCCTCTTTCACAACATGACAAATATGGAATTACATTAAACATGATTGTACATGTACAACTTTTACCAGATTGTTGCCACTATGGGGACAGGGTGGGCAAGAGAGGATGGTAGAAATATGTGGAACTCATAAACTTTCAAATGAGATGAATGTTGAAAACTACCTTTAAATGTAATTGGAAAAATTAAATAAAATTTCAATAAAAATTTTTGTTGAAATGAAATGAAAAAAGAACAGTATAAAGGCCTAAAGGAATCATTGACAGAATGGCACACTTTAAAATTTCCATGTTGAATTTATTACATACTTAAACTGAAAATAAAACTTCTATATAAGAGCTTCAAGTCCCTTCTTATGTTCTGAAATGTATATGAAAATGGTTATTTTATTTGGTGTTTGTCAAATCCAGAATAAACACATGCATATGCTTATTTTATTTGGAAATGTTCATTTTATATGGTGTTTGTCAAATGTAGACTATAACATACAAATATATATATATATACATATATATAGTGTGTGTGTAAGTATGCATGTATCTTTATATATACAAATATATAAAAATATATATGAATGATTCTAGAGTTAATAGGGAGACATTATTGTTAGTGATAAAGTCAGACCTTCAAGAACATCACTTTTGCACCTCTATGCAGAATGGATTTAAATGGGAAGAGATCTGAGACAGAAGGATCAATCTATAATTATTGAAAACCAAATATCTATTAGGGAATGTTTTACCAGTGAACTAGGAGGATGGCTAAATGAGAGAAGAAAAGAGGTCACGTATAGGAGATGATGTCAAGGTGGAAATGAAAAGATATGACAATGGATTAGATATATGAGGTTATTGAGAACAAAGAATAAAAGAAGACAAGGTTGAAAATATGGATGGTGAGAAGGATGGCAGTACCCTAGACAGTAATAAGATAGTTGGAAACAGGTTGAGATAATTTAGGAGGAAACTATTGTTTGTTTTTTCTCCCTTGAACACCTTGAATTTGAGATACCTATGAGACATTCATTTACAATAAGCAGTTGGTGACCTACAATTCACTGGAGGTCAAAAGAGAGGTTGGGGCTGGATCAGTAGATCTGAGAATCATCTGCAAAGAGACGATAACTGAATCTGTGTCACGATATTATCACCAATTGGTACAGATAGAGGAAGAAGAGAAGAGAATTAGGAAATGATATGGATCAGGATGCAGCAAAGAACACTGAGGACCAGTTAGACAGGTAGAAGGAGAACCAAGAGAACACAAATATTACAAAAACCCAGAGATGAGAGAATATCCAGGAGTAAATAGGGGATCAACAGTGTCAGAGGAGAAAGAGAGAGAGAGAGAGAGAGAGAGAGAGAGAGAGAGAGAGAGAGAGAGAGAGAGAGCAAGAATGCTGATTGAACAGAAGATTGAGGAAACACCTTTACATTTGGCAATTAAACTTATTGGTAAGTCATTCCCTAATAGATATGTGACCAAAGGAGTTGCCTAAAGATGAATTGCAAACTATTAAAAAACCTATGCGGTAATGAGAAATACAAATTACCTCACACCCTGAAAACTGGCAAAGATGATATATAATGTCAGTGTTGAAGGAGTTGTGGGAAAATTGTTGTACTAATGAAATGGAGTTGTAAATCAAGGCAACCACTTGGAGTTTGAATGTGTTCCACTTCTCCAATACTGTTTGAGCTTCTCGCAGATTTTCTATTACTTTTCTCCCAACCTACTCTTCACCTCCAGTGCACTAAAATTTTGTAAAAGTTAGTAATTGATAAATGCCACTGGAATCTCAACAAAGAAGAACACCCTAACTCTTATTAGACATCATAAGGCAGTTAATTGAAATAGTGTATAGAGTGTTGGATACAAAGTCTAGAAAAACCCTGGGCAAATTACCTAATCTCTGTCAGCATCAGTTTTCTCATTTGCAAAATGGTGATAATAATAGTACCTACTTCACAGGGTTGTTGTGGGGACTCCAACGTATCATGTATATAAAATACTTTGCAAACCTTAATGTTGTATATAAATACTAGCTCTTTTTATTTAAAATTCACTATCATAAGCAACATGATATCATTGAGATTTGTGTAGCATGAAGAAGACTATGTTCAATGCTAGGGAAGCCACAAAGAGACATAAGCTAAACTTCCTTTTCTCAAAGAGTTTAAAGACTAAATTGATGAATAATGATACTAGATAACACATTAAGTGTGTCAAGTAATTACATTAAGGTAAAAGGTATCACATCTGTATTTGAAAGTTCAATTATTATCTCTAAATGAATGACTCCAAGATTTCTATATTTGGTCCCAATATCTCTCCCTAGTTTGCTCTATCTATCTATCTATCTATCTATCTATTTATCTATCTTTCCTTTTTCTAAATATGAAATGCTTCACAAATTTGCATGCCATCCTCGTGCAGGGGCCATGCTAATCTTCTCTATATTGTTCCAATTTTAGTATATATGTGCTGCCAAAGCCAGCACTATCTATCTTTCTAATTTCCTGTTGGATATCTATATGTGAATTTCCTGCTAATAATTCAAGTTCAATAAGACCTTGGAAAATTATTTAATGTTCTTGTGTCTATATTTCCTCATGTAAAACGAAGGGTTTGGATAGATACCATCTGAAGTTTTTAATGGTTCTAAATCTATGATTTGTTGTCGTTACTCACTCATGTCCAACTCTTCAAGATGCCGTTTGAG
The DNA here is from genome assembly GCF_037893015.1 of Macrotis lagotis. Classification (NCBI taxonomy): domain Eukaryota; kingdom Metazoa; phylum Chordata; class Mammalia; order Peramelemorphia; family Peramelidae; genus Macrotis; species Macrotis lagotis. The sequence continues at coordinate 454,007,063 of NC_133666.1, read as the reverse complement.
ATTTTCTTGGCAAAGATCTGAAGTAGTTTGTTATTTTACAGAGAAGGGAAATGCAGCAAATAGGGTTAAGTGACTTGCCCAGGGTCACATAACTAGTAAGTATCTGAGGCCAGATTTGAACTTGGGAAGATGAACTTTTATGACTCCAGGTCCTACACTCATTCCATTTCAGCACTTAGCTATTCCTCAAATCTATGATATTATGGCATTCTCTTATGCTATGAATTCTTCGCATTAATCTTCTATATTTTTTATTATGGTAATATTATTCTACTAGTCATACAAGATCAAAAACATCAGAGTAATCTTTCATTTTTCCCTCTCCCTCATCGCCTACATTGAATCAGTTGTTGTCTCTCTTTTACCATCACAATATTTTCTGCATCCAACCCTTTCTCTCCACTCACATAGCCAATACTTCATTCATCTCATCATCATCATCTCAGACAAGCACCACGTTCTAGAAATCCTAATCTCATTTATTACTGTGGTTCAAAGATCTTCTCTTTCTCATCAATCTTATCCATAGCTACTAAAATCACCTTTATAAGTCCAGGTCATTTCCTGATCAGGACCCTTCACTAGTTCTCCTGTACTTGCAAAAGAAAATATGAACCCCTTGTTCCTAACAATCTTTCCTATAGATGCTATTCTAGCTAAGTTGACCTACTAGATATTGCCCAAATTTGACATTCCTTTTCTAGTTTCCATGCATTCATGCATTCTCTCTTCATACATGGAATTACAGAATTCAATCAGCAGTCACTTATTAATCCCTTACTATGTGCTAGATAGTGTGCTAAAGGCTAAGAATACAAAGAAATAGCAAAAACAGTCCCTGTCCTCAAAGAGCTTACATTCTAATGGGTGGGAAGGCAATATATATGCATATAAAGGGATACAAAATGTTATGATCTTCTTTGAAAATGAAGGACATGGGGGGTGGAGCCAAGATGGTGACAAGAAGGGATCCAGTCTTAGGAGCTCTCTGATAAAACTCATCAGCTAAGGACTCTAACTAAACTTTCAAGAGACAGAACCCACAAAGGGACCCAGTGAGGCAGTTCTCCTACTCAAGGTAACCTGGAAAAGAGCAGAAAGGCTCTGCTCCCAGGGGTCAGAGGGGTGGCCCGCCAGAGCCAAAGAACTTCAGCCTCCCGGAGGCAGCCCCAGGGCACTGGGAGTCTCAGCTCACAGCAGTGGGGGAGTCTCCTGAGCTGCACCCCGAGGAGCACCAGGCACAAAGTGGGGGAACAGCGGGGGACCTCTGCCAGAGCAAGCACGTGGAGCCCAGCCCTCAGGGCACACGGGGAGAAGCTTGGTCTTTCTGCAGCCCAGAGCTGGAAACAGAAGCAGGCAGAGCCAGTAAGAAGGAGCCCCCAGGGCATGAGCCCATTGAGCTGAGGGAGGGGAGTGAAGAGAGACTGCAAGCTTGGTCCTCTGCCTCTGGAACAGGATTCTGGGGCTCTGACCACATTCGGATCCTGATCGCAGTCTAGGCCCCCCCCCATAGAACAGCAGGGCCCCCCCCACCTCAGCCCTGTGGCAGAGGGGGGCGCTTATGGTCATTCACAGACCAGGAGGGAGGACAGAGCCTCACACACTGAGACCCTTGTGGGAGTGTCCCAAAAGCTCAGGAAGCACCCCAAACCAGGCCCAGGCTGGGAAAATGAGCAAGCAGAGAAACAAAAGGAAGACTATTGAGAAATATTTTGCAAATGAGCGCAAGAAGGATCAAAATACTCAGTCTGAAGATGAGGAAGCACAAGCTCCTGCATCTAAAGACTCCAAGAAAAACAGAAATTGGGCTCAGGCTATGACAGGGCTCAAAAAAGACTTTGAAAATCAAATGAGGGAGTTGGAAGAAAAACTGGGAAAAGAAAGGAGAGAGATGCAGGAAAAACATGAAAATGAAGTCAGCAGCTTAGTCAAGGAAATCCAAAAAAATGCTGAAGAAAATAGCATGCTAAAAACCAGCTTAGGTCAAATGGATAAAACAGTTCAAAAAGTTATTGAGGAGAAGAATTCTTTAAAAAGCAAAATTGGCCAGATGGAAAAAGAGATAAGAAAACTCTCTGAGGAGAACAAATCCTTCAGACAAAGAATAGAATTCAGGGAGATTGATGAATTTACAAGAAACCAGGAATCAATACTTCAAAACAAAAAAATGAAAAATTATAAGAAAATGTGAAATATCTCATTGAAAAAACAACTGATATGGAAAACAGACTTAGGAAAGATAATTTAAAAATCATTGGAATACCTTAAAGTCATGATCAGGAAAAGAGCCTTAACATCATTTTCAAAGAATTACTACAGGAAAATTGCCCTGATATTCTAGAAGCAGAGGACAAAATAGAAATGGAGAGAATCCACAGATCCCGCCAAGAAAGAGATCCCAAAAAACCAACCCCTAGGAATATTATAGCCAAGTTCCAGAACTCCCAAGTCAAAGAGAAAATATTACAAGCAGCCAGAAGGACACAGTTCAAATATCATGGAGCTGCAGTCAGGATCACACAGGACTTAGCAGCAACTACATTGGAAGCTCGTAGGGCTTGGAATACAATATACCAGAAGGCAAAGGAGCTTAGAATGCAGCCAAGAATGAACTACCCAGCAAGGCTGAATCTCCTCTTCCAGGGAAAAAGATGGACTTTCAATGAACCAGGGGAATTTCAAATGTTCCTTTTGGAATGGCCAGAACTGAATAGAAGGTTTGATCTTCAGATACAGGACTCAGGTGAAGCATGGAGATTGGAGGAGAGGGGGGAAATATGAGGGACTTAATGAGGATGACCTGCATGTATTCCTGCATAGAAAAATGACACTGATAATACTCATATAAACCTTTTCAGTTAATAGAGCAGGTAGAGGGAGCTTTTATAGTTGAAGTACAGGAGAAAGCTGAATTTGAAGATAAAATATGGTGTAAAAATGGAGTCAATAGAAAAAAAAGGGAAATGGAATGGGAGAAAGAAAAAGGAGAGGGGGATTAGTCCAAGATATTTCACATAAGATTTTTTTTTATTACAATGAGCTATTGCAATGATGTGGAAGGGGGGAGGCAAGGGGAATGAGGGAACCTTTGCTCTCATCAGAGATGGCTAGGAGAGGAAACAGCATATATACTCAATGGGTATAGACATCTGGAGTAAGAAGGAGGGGGGAGCAGGGGGAAGGGGTGGGATGTGAATAAAGGAGGAGAGGATGGACCATGGAGGGAGAGTGTCCAGATATAACATGTTTTCTTTCTTACTTCATGCAAGGGGCTGGGATTGGAAGGCCTGCCCAGGACCATAGGGCCAGGTGGATTCTGGGCCTAAGGGGTGGTATGGGGGCTCAGGGCTTCTTGGCCCCAGGACTAGGGATCTGTCTGCTGAGCCAGTCAATGACCCTACAGCAGAGTCATAGTGAAAGGAGAGAGAAAATAGAGTACATAGCAGTGGAGAAATAAGAAAGGAGGGAGTTGCAATCAGCAATGGCAATGGTGGAAAAATATGGAAGTAACTTCTGTGATCGACTTATCATAAAGAATGAGATCCACCCATGACAGAGTTGTTGGTGTTGGAACAAAGACTCAAGCACATTTTTTGCTATTATTATTTGGGGGAGGGTGCAGGGCAAGTGGGGCTGGATGGCCTGCCTGGGGCCACATAGCAGGGTGATCTTTGGGTGTCTGGGGCCGGATTTGGACCCAGGTGCTCCTGGCTCAAGGGCCAATGCTCTGTCTGCCACCCAGCCACCCCTACTATTATTACTATTTAATTTTATTTGGGGTCTTTTTTTTTCTTTTTTTGGTTTTTGCAGGGTAGTGGGGATCGGGTGGTTTGCATGTCACACGGCTGGGTGATGGTTGGGTTTACGATGCTGGATATGGGCTCGGGTGCTCGTGGCTCCAGGGCTGATGCTTTGTCCATTGCGCCACCTGGCCATACCTACAATTATTACTATTATTTTTTTTATTTTAATTTTTTTTTCTCTCCCCTTTACTTTTTTCACCCAAGCAAGTCTATCTATATTCATGGGGGAGAAGGGGTATTTTGCTTACTTGTAAACAAGAATATTTTATTAATGTAAAAAACATTTGTACAAAATGAGAATAAAAAAATAAAAAAAAAGAAAATGAAGGACATTCAATTGGGGAATCTGTGGTATATGTATGTCATGGAACACTATTGTTCTATTAGAAACCAGGACGGATAGGAATTCAGGGAAGCCTGGAGGGACTTACATGAACTGATGCTGAGTGAGATGAGCAGAACCAGAAAAACACTGTATACCCTAACAGCAACATGGGAGTGATGTTCAACCTTGATGGTCATGCTTATTTCATCAGTGCAACAATCAGGCACAATTTTGGGCTGTCTGCAATGGAGAATACCATCTGTATCCAGATAAAGAACTGTGGAGTTTGAACAAAGACCAAGGACTATTACCTTTAATTTAGGGGAAAAAAACCTGATATCTCACTGTCTGATCTTGTTATCCCTTATACTTTATGTTTCTTCCTTAAAGATATGATTTCTCTCTCATCACATTCAATTTGAATCAATGTATACCATGGAAACAATGTAAAGACTGACAAATTGCCTTCTGTGGGGAGTAGGGGAGGGAAGTAAGATCAGGGGGAAAATTGTAAAACTCAAAATAAATAAAATCTTTATAATTCAAAAAAAGAAAATGAAGGACAATTATTATTATTATTATTATTATTATTATTATTATTATTATTATCATCATTGTTACAAAGTGCCCAAGTGCAAGACTTTACTTTTATCCTTAATCAGCCCATTAGCTTTAACCCATTGCTCCTGCCTAAAGAGAGCCTTTTTTGCATAACAGATTTATGATTCAATATATTAGCTGGCAATTCAGACAAAAGCAGGCTCTTCCCCTCTATTATCCAGTTCATCGTCTCCATTCTCTGCTTTACTTTAGCTGCAGGAATAAGTGGCTTACAAGATTTATGACTTCCTTGATGAAAGAAATATTGCATGCTTCATAAAAACATCAGCAAAACCATTTCTCTGCAAATTTATCAATTTACCAATAGGAAATTCTTGCTTAAAACTGAGGTCATTTTCTGATAAACATTTTATGTCAGGATTATTAATACTGTGTTCTGTTTAACTTGGCCTAAAAAGTCAAATTTTTTTATTCATTTCATGAAGACAAGCCATCTGAAAAAGAAAGAATAGTTTATTTCTCTCAAGCCATCTATATTGGTTAGTTCTTGAAATTTCTGCACCATGGTTCCTGAACCTCAGCTAAGTCATTACCAATTATAATACAAATGATGATAATAACTAAAATATAGTGTTCATGTTTGTGAAGTACTTCAACTACACCAATTCATTCAATTCCCACAATAGCTGTGTATAATAGTGATTATACAGGACCCTGCTGCCTGAAGGTTAGCTATCTAACATTTTGTCATTCCCCAGAGTTCTCTGGTACCCTGGGTGGGGGGCAGGGGAAGGGTAGGGTTGGAAATATCTAGTCTCTGACCTTCTTTGGTTCAGGCTCCCATAAATTGTGTTCACTTAAGCACCCCAGTTCCACTTAATAGTCAAATTAGTTTTTCATAAATTTGCATCTCATCATTGCACAGGGGCCATGCTAATCTCTGTATCGTTCCAATTTTAGTATATGTGCTGCCAAACCAAGCACGTCAAATTAGTTTTTAACAGAAGAATATTTACTTCAAAAGTATAACAAAGACAAACATGTAAACATTCTGCCCCCAATACCTGGAAAGCATGATCCTCTCTACTTTCCCTCAAGTCTCTAGGAAGAAAAAGGGGAAAAGATTTAAAAGCTTAACTGAGTTCCTATATAGTATAAGTCCTAGAAACATTCCCAGATCACTTAAGATGGAAGCACCAATGTGGGAGGCAGCAAGGGACCAGTTTTTCAAAGAAAACATTGTGTCCTCCTAACATGTGAATGGGAGTATCCTTCTTCCAATGGCTGCACAACATAGTCTTTAAAACTACTAGAGTCAGACAGTATATCTCTGTTTCTCTGTTTCTCTCTCTCTCTCTGTCTCTCTCTCTCTGTCTCTCTCTCTCCTCTCTCTCTTTCTCCTCTCCCTCTACTCCTTTCTTTTTCTTCTCCTTCTTTCCTTCTTTTCTCTTTCTCTCTGACTCTAGCTCTCTGTTTTTCTCTCTTCTCTCTCTTTTTCTACCTTCTTCCCTAATTCTTCCTCTCCATCTCTCCCTTTCTCCTACTCACTGTCCTCCTCTCTTCCCTCTCTTTTCTTCTCTTTCTATCTCACTCTTCAGAGTGTGGGCAAGGGGTGGGGCTTAGGAAGGACAATGTCCCCAGGTAGTGGAAAAAAGATGTGCATGATTGCCTTTATTATAACTATGAAATAAATATTTGGCAGTAAAAACTAATCTGACTGTTGAGCGGTGAAATGGAACTGGAGGTCCTGTTGTTGTTCAGTCATTTCAGTCCTTCATGATCCCCATTTAGGGTTTTCTTGGCAAAGATATTGGAATGATTTCCTATTCCTTCTTCAACTTATTGAGGACTCCTAAAATTGAGGGAACACAATTGGTGGTGTCTTGAGTCAATGGCAAAGAATTGCACACATTCTTCTGAAAGCTTCCAGAGAATTATGAGGGACAGTGAAATGTCCCTGGAGTCAGAAAAAAATCTAAATTTCATTCTAACCCCAGACACTTGGTAGCTATGCATTCTCAGGCAAATCACAATCTTAATTGCCTCAGTTTCCTTATCTATAGAATGAGGATAATAAGAACACCTACTTCCCAGTGTTGTTGTGAAGATCAAAGGAGATATTTGTAAAACACTCAGCCTAATGCCTAGCATATAGTAAACAAAGCTATTATTATTATTTTTACTGCCAGACTAATCACTATGTCACTTGTGAAATATTACAGAAAGTCATATCTACATTTTTACAGTTGAGGTAGTTGAGGTTCAAAGTGGTTGTCTGAATGTATTTTTGTCATTTCAGTAGAATATTCAGTAAATGGTGGAAATACCAGGGCAAGCTAGGTGGCACAGTGGATAGAGCACTGGCTCTGGAATCAGGAGGACCTGAGTTTAAATCCACCCTCAGACATTTAATAATTGCCTAGCTGTGACCTTAGACAAGTCACTTAATCTTGTTGCCTTAACAAAAAAAAAAACCAAAATGGTAGAAAAATCCAATTTAACATGTGTTCATATTTACATACACATTCATATATATGTACACACTATATACATCTCTATATGTACATACATATGTGCATATATATGTATGTATATACATATATATATATATATATATATATATAAATATATAAAATGTTTGTATATCTGTGGGAAAACCACAGTTATTGCCTTTAGGTTATTTGGATCTATTTTGGGGTTTGACTGAGGTGTATTTTGTCCCCAAAAGCAGACAAGGAAAGACAGGTGACATCAATCCCCATTCCACGCTGTTGTTCTTTGTGAACTTGGGTCTCTCCAGCCACAACACTTGGAGGAAATTCCACACAAACAGAGGAAGTCAGACTCTTTCTGGGAGAAATTAGTAGCTGACTTACTACACTCAACACTGATGCCTGCAAAAGATAAAACCTGGGAAAAGACCTCCAGTTCCTTTTCTTCATTGTTGCTGCGTGGGCTCCAACTCCAATGTCTGAGCTATGTTCATATTTCACTGGGTTAGGTGGGGCGCCATCAGTGCATTTACATGAGCCGAGATGGTAACAGGATTGCTACTGTTTACAGTAACAGGTTAGCTCAACTTTATGCCAAAGAATTCTTTGTTTTTTCCTTCTTAAAAACTGGAACAATCCCATCCCCTTCCCCCTATCCATTGTTGTTTGCTAGTTTGGATTTGCAGAAAAAGGAAACAGTAAATTACTAAAGAAAATAGTATGCATCTTGCCAGGGCTCACTGCTTTGAACTTTGATGATGTTACAATATCAATTAGATATGTTGATATGGAAAGCACTGGGCATCCCTAGTTTGTGGTAAGCTGGTGATAGGAGCTGAAATGAAAATATCCCATAGACAATTTCTATCTGCTTGGATTTACTACTGCAAACTTCATACACACAGTGTGGGTCTTCCATTTATCCAGTCTGACTGATCCAAAAGGTCAAATTGTAAATACTAATACTGATAGCTAATGTGTAGTATGTGTGTGTGTGTGTGTGTGTGTGTGTATAGACATATATATATATATATTTATAAATACATATATAAATATATATAGCCTCCATTTTATAGTTGAGGAAACTGAGTCAAATAGAGATTAAATGACTTCAAGGTCATACAAAAGTGGTCCAATTTGAGACACCCAGTTGCCTCAAATAAATAGGTTATAACAAGTGCTCTATTCATTCAAAACTCTGTGAACCAATTAAAATGCTGGGATCTGAAAGGTCTTCAGAGTCTAGGTACAGGGTGAAGAGGGTAGAATGCCAGCCTGGTGTCAGGAGAACCTGAGTTTAATTCAAACCTCAGACACTTATTAGCTGTGGGACCTTGGGCAAATCATCTAATCCTGTTGGCCTCAGTTTCCTCATCTGGAAAATGAACTGGTGAAGGAAATGACAAAGTATTTCAATATCTTTGCTAAGAAAACACCAAATAGGTTCAAGGAGATGAGTGAAACAACTCAACAATAACAACAACAACAATCATTTCTGAAAACTTTGACTTGTTCTAGCCCCATTCCCATTTCAGGATTATATCTGTAGCATCCATCTCTTTAATAACTGCTTTCTTGGATTAAGGGTTCATCTTGTCAAGTACAAGAGAAAAAGAGAACAGAAAGATGTTTTACCTTGTTGTGTAACTGAAACCAAGTTGAAACTGGAGTCAGGAGGTTACAATTCTAATCCCAGTTCTGCCATTTTCCAGCTCTGAATATGGGCAAGTCAACCTCAATAAGTCTTAGACCCTTAAACCTTAAAATGTAGATTAAAAATGTTTGTACTTCCCACATCTAGTATTGTAATGAATGTGCTCATTAAGTTTTAAATCATTATATAAATAGAAGATGTTATAATTTAAATTATAATTGTTATAATAAATGTTATAATTTATTTATAATAAATGTTATAACTTAAATCTGTACAGAAATCTGTACTCAAAACAATTGATAATGGGCATCCCAATCAATTAGTACCCACACACTATGTACAAGACCCTAGGTATTTCAGGTATAGTGTTTGTTCTCTCCCTTCAAGGTCTGATGCAGAGCTTAAAATGTCAGTAACTATAATTAATAAATATCAGCTAATCAACAGGTATTTATTAAGCATCTATTCTGTGAGACACTGTTTTGGGGTCACAAATTCCAAGACAGAAGCAATCACTTCTCTGGAGAAGCTCATATTCTGTGCTGTAAGAAATGACAAGCAGGATGATTTCAGAAAAACCTGGAGAGATTTACATGAACTGATGCATAGTGAAGCAAGCAGAATCAGAGAATATTGTACACCATAACAGCAATATTGCTTGATGACATCGCTATTCTCAGGATGCAATGATTCTAGACAATCTCAAAGGACAAATGATGAAGCATACTATCTGTCTTCAGAGAAAGAACTGATATTGAATACTGACTGAAGCATGTTATTTTTCACTTTCTTTTTTTCTTTTATTTGACTAATGTTATACATAATTGAACATGTGTGTTCTATATCTGATTGCTAATCATTTCAGGGAGGGAAAGATAGAATTTGGAACTAAAAACTTTAAATTATGTAACTTAAACATTTAAATAAAGTTTAAAAAATCTTTTAAACTCCCATTCTAACTTTTTGACCTTCTACTATTCTCTACAAAATCATGAGAAACACTTTTTCAAACCCCAAACTAAAAGTATTTGCCAAGCATATTAACACAGTTCAACTGTTCAGCTGTTTCCTTGACTGAGTCTAGTATGATTACCATATCCGAGAAGGAACTGGACTGATTGACTTATCTATTCAGAAATATCACTATAAAGGAAAAGCTCTGACATAAATAGAGGTTTATTGCCCTGATGGTGGCCATGTTTGGAAGAATAAAGAAAAAACCAAAGAGGATCATTTTGGTCTAGTGCAACACCTGGGATGAGGATATATTGTATTCTACAAACTGGAATCTTCATAAACTAAATATAGTCATACCAGCTGCTAGAAACAAGATCAAGAGGAGACAATGTCTGTTTTTTTTTTATTCCATGAGTTTGTCACAAGTTTTGGATGTTTAAATTTTTTTTTTAATTCCAAACTTTAAAAAACACCAAATCAAACAGGCATTTTCACAGAAATGGTGTTAAGTTGTTTCAGTTATGTCCAACTCTATGTGACCCCATTTGGGATTTTCTTGGGAAAGACATTAGAGTGGTTTATCATTTCTTTCTCCAGCTCATTTTACAGAAGAGGAAACTGAGGCAAATAGGGTGAAGTGACTTGTCCAGGGACACCTGGCTAGGAAGTGTCTGAGGCTAGATTGTACTCAGGTCTTCCTGACTCTAGGATAAGTACTCTGTCCTCTGCACCTTCTTGCTGCTCCAGTACATCATCATTTAAACTAAGTGGTCCTAATGCCCATAGAAATATATAGGGAAAATGATGTTCTTTGTCATTGTTAAATTTGTGTCTGGTGTACAAAACGTGTAGTTTTTGATGGTATGAATTCATGACTTTCTGCAAGAGCCAAGAGTAACTCTCCATTTGTTGACTTAATGTTACATTCTCTCATCAATCTGTGCTAACTCTCCCTATTCCAAACTTCACCCAAGCCTGATATCAATAAAGGAATCTCCCACACCTGCCCTAGGACTTTTCCACCATATTTGGGTCTGATAAGGAAGGCCCTCTTCCACATCTGGCACCAATTACCACTTCTTCAACCAAGTCTATTTTTAGGATATATAATCTTGCCACCTGAACTCCACTGTCTCCCATATCTTCCAGTTGAAGTAAATTTCTAGCTTATATTTTTTATTTATATTGTCATATAGTGTGTAAGTACTTTGCTTCTTACACAATAATAAAACTTGTGAATGTATCATGAGCACTGATTTTCTCGAAATCTCTAAACCAGATATTTGCTTTAAACCAAATAAAGTACCCATCCTACCACCTGTTAAATTCCACCTGTTAAAACTTTATCCTTTCTTCCAGACTAAACTCAAATAGTCATACAACAAAACCTTCTTTGATTTTCCTGGAGAGGAGTGATAGCTTTCTTAGTCTCTATTTCTGTCTGTCTCTCTCTGTGTTTGACCTCTCTCTGTCCCTGTGTATGTCTCTGTCTCTTTCTCTCTGTTTGTTGCTGTCTTTTTCATTAAATCACAAATCACCTTGTTTATTTCTATTTTATGCACTTGATTAATATATATAGCATTTTTGAACATATATATATATGTCTTCTGTTAGATTATGAGTTTTTTTGAAGGCAGGGAACAGACAGATCTTTGTAAGACAGTACAGTTAAAACTAAAAGAGAGCAGATAATCTGGTTCAGAGATTTTAACCTTTTTTGTTTCATAGACTCATAATATTTGTAAATAATTGAAAGAACTGATAAATATCAGTTAGAAATTAGTTAAAAATTTAACTCATAGACCCTCTGAAACCTGTCTATGGACTCTTCAATGGCTCATAAAGCAGATTAAGAAACTCTGATCTAGTTAAACCCAATCATTAAAAATAAGAAAAGTCTTTATTTAACTCATTTTTCCTCAATGACAGTTGCAGCACCTTAAATCATAGTAGTTGCTGAATATCTAAAGGAATCAATGAATGAATGAATGAATTAATTAATTATTGAAAAATCTCTTCCTTTGGAAGAAACTTCCTAAGGATAACTTTCGTCATTCACTTTGGTCTTATCCAAGAAAAGTAATTTTAAATGTTCAAATTTTCTCTCAAATGTCTCATTTTCCAACCACATTTAACTTTTATTACCTCCCTAGTTTTAAAAAATCTCATATTTGCCTAATTCCTCATTATGAAAATGACTAATCTGCAAATATGTTAAACACAAATGTGTATGTACAATATTCATCTGACTAATGCTGGGGGGGGTTGGGAAGGAGGGTGGAAGGAAATTATGTAACTTAAAAATATGCATATGCATGTGAATAAATGTTGAAAATTTTCCTTAACATCTAATTGGAGAAATAAAGTATCAGTTAAAAAAAGAAAAGAAAAATTTCTGATTTGGAGAAGTTTAAAATGTCCCTAGGCTAAACTCCACCTCCATTTAGAAATCCCTCTACAGCCATCCCTTGCATGAAGAATACCAGACTTCGGTTGAACATTTCCAGCAGTAGCAAACTGCCTAATTCAAGAGGCAACCTATATACCATTTGGGGGCAACAATCATTTTAGAAAATACTTTCTTATCTGAAATCTGCCTCTTGTATCTTCTCCCCTGGGGCTAGTTCTGCCCTCTAGAGGTACAAAAAATAAGTTGAATCCTTCAAGATGAAAAACCTTTACATATTGGAAGACAGTTAAACTATTTAAGGGGGACAATATCTCTGCTAAACTACTCATGTGTATACACATACACATAATGCACACACCCCAAAAAATCTTCCCACCCCATCTTTTTTTTTGTAAAGTACATTCCTCATGTGATAGAATCTTAAATCTCTTCAACAACTAATTTCTCTGACTATATTGCAGTTTTTCAATATTGTTCTTTAACTCTGGTATATTCTACACTACTATATATGTGATCTAAGTAGCTCAATGTTTTTGCTTTTAAGTTGTTTCTGACTCTTCATGACCCCATTTGGAAATTTCATGGCAAAGATACTGGAATGATTTGTCATTTCCTTCTCCAACTCATTCTATAGATGAGGAAACTGAGGCAAATAGGATTAAGTAACACAACTAGATTTGAACCTAAGAAGATGAATGTTCCTGACTCCAGATGCAGAGTTCTATCGACTATACCACCTTGCAGCCCAAATACTCAACAGAGTAGGACTATTTCCTTCATCATTCTAGTCACCATATTTCTTCTATAAACAATGGCTAAGAGATTGCAAGGTATAATGGATATATCAGTAGATTTGAAGTCAGGAAAATCTGAGTTTGAATTTTGTCTTACCTACCTAATTATAGGACCCTGGGATAGTCATTGAATTTCTCTGGACTTCAGTTTCCTCATCTATAAAATAAACAGGTTGAACTTGGTGACCTCCAAAGTCCCTTCCAGCTCTAATAAGATTCTTTTTTTGTTTTGTTTTAGTTTTTGAAAGGAAATGGGTTAAGTGATTTGCCCAAGATCACATAGCTAGACTAATTATAAGTGTCTGAGGCTGAATTTGAACTCAGGTCCTCCTGACTCCAGGGGCTGGCTTCTATCCATTGCACCATCTAGGTGCCCCACTCTAATAAGATTCTAAGAATCTATTAACTTTACTGGAAGCCCTATCAATCATTGCAATTCATACCAAACTGCATAGCCCACCTCCAACTCACCCCTAGAGTGCATTTATAGAATTGCTTAAAAAAACCTACATAAAAATTTTTACATTTATCACTATTAAATTTCTTCTTGCAAAATTGATTATTATTCCAAATTGTCAAGATCTTTATTGATCCTTATTCTCTCATCATCCAATATATTGGCTTAGCCTTTGAAATTCTTTGCTACTTGGAAATTAATATATATCTCCTATGTCTTTATCAAAGTCATGGATAAAATCCTTGAATAGGACAGTATTGAAAACCTCTTTCCACTTTTGCATTAATTATTCTTTACTAACATCCATTCAAGAGTAGTAAATCAGATCAATCTATTATACTATCATCCATTCCATATTTCTTCATCTGTTCCACAAGAGTATCCTGAAAGACTTTGCCAAATGATTTAATTTTTCCTTTTTTTTCCTTCTGGTTTTTTTTTTAGGCTTTTTTGCAAGGAAAATGGGGTTTAGTGGCTTGCCCAAGGCCACACAGTTAGGTAATTATTAAGTGTCTGAGATCAGATTTGAACCCAGGTACTCCTGACTCCAAGGCCAGTGCTTTATCCACTACGCCACCTAGCTGCCCCTTCCTTTTGGTTTTTGCAAGGCAATGGGGTTAAGTTAACCTGCCCAAGGTCACACAGCTAGGTAATTATTAGGTGTCAGACGTTGGATTTGAACTTAGGTCCTCCTGACTCCAGGGCTGGTGCTCTATTTACTGCACCACCTAGCCACCCCAATGATTAATTTTTTTTAACTCTCTCTAGAATTTACCCAGTCTTTTGGTTTAGTAACCACAAAAAGAGGACTTGTCTGTTATAATTTGTTATTAGTAAGCTGAACTAGGTATACAGTAGTCATTGTTTTCTTCAGGATACGGAAACACTTGGTCAATAATTCATTCTAGAATTATATGGGAAATCGATGTCAAATTCACCTATCCACAATGCATTTCTCCGTCTTTTATAACTTTATGATTATTATTTGAAGTGGAGGTTCTAAAATTTTTAATTAATTTATCTTAGCATTCATTTTTTAAAATTTGGAATTCCAAATTTTCTTCCTCTCTCCCTCCCCACTCCCATTCATTGAGAAGACAAGCAATATGATATTCACAATAACTTTTTAAAAAAAATTTATTCTGAACCTAAACACCAAAAAGGAGCATTTCCAAACACATCACACAATGAGTTTCTCTCTCTCTCTCTCTCTCTGTCTCTCTCTTTTAGGTTTTTGCGAGGCAAACGGGGTTAAGTGGCTTGCCCAAGGCCACACAGCTAGGTAATTATTAAGTGTCTGAGGTCGAATTTGAACTCAGGTACTCCTGACTCCAGGGTGGGTACTCTATCCACTGCCCCAACTAGTTGCCCCTCTCTCTTTCTAAAACTGTAATTCTACATTTCATATCATGTACTTTTTTTTTATAAAGAATATAAATAAATTATAAAATTTGCTTTCCAAACTGCCTGTACTTCTCTCTGAAATTCCTTCTGTTCATTTTGAGTGTGTTTCAGTATCAGTTTTCTAATATCATTACTGCTAAGCCCATCCCTATTCTTCCCTTATGCCCCTCTTACCCCTCAACAGTAAATAAAAAAGAAAAGAAAAAGGGGCAGCTAGGTGGTGCAGTGGA
Organism: Macrotis lagotis; assembly: GCF_037893015.1. Lineage (NCBI taxonomy): Eukaryota > Metazoa > Chordata > Mammalia > Peramelemorphia > Peramelidae > Macrotis > Macrotis lagotis. Next base: position 453,991,976 of record NC_133666.1, on the reverse strand, counting down.
TAGAGCACAGGCCCTAGAGTCAGGAATACCTGAGTTCAAATGAGGCCTCAGACACTTAATAATTACCTAGCTGTGTGGCCTTGGGCAAGTTTAACCACTTAACCCCATTTGCCTTACAAAAAAAAAAACTAATTTAAAAAAAAGAAAAAGAGATGAAGGAAGTGAGGAGAGAGGAGGGAAGGAAGGGGAGAGGGAGGAGCAAAGGGAGGAAGCAAAACCTTATAATAAAGATAATAATGTAAAACAAATCTACACAGAGGCCATGTCCATATCTCTTTCTGGCATCTTGTGTCTATTGCCTCTCTTTTGGAAAATGGGTAAGATTCATCAACCTTAAGTCTCTAGAGATATGATTATTCATTGTGTCAATCAGAATTCTTAAATCTTTCAAAACTTCTTTACAATGTTGCTGTCCTCATGCAAATTATTCTTCTAGTTCTAGTCGCTTTATTCCACATTGGTTCATACTACCCAGGAGTCTCTGAAGTCATCTATTTCCCCACTTCTTATAATGCAATACTATTCCATTGTATTTATTCACTACTATTCACATATGGCATTTGTTCAGCTGCTTCCCAGTTATCTAAGATGCCTCCCTTTACATTCTAGTTTTTTTGTTTTTCTTTTTTCTTTTGCTCTCCCTTTCAAGGTCAGAACTTTGTTTTACTTGCAACTATTCCCTCCCTAACATCATCTTCAGTCTTACTATACTCCTCTCTCTCTCTCTCTCTCTCTCTCTCTCTCTCTCTCTCTCTCTGTATATATATATATATATATATATAAACTATATATATATATATATATATAGTTCTCTCTCTGTCACACACACACACACACACACACACACACACTCACACACACCCCTCTACTTTTTTTCCTTGTTGATTCTATATATTTCTACACCAAGTTTAGCGTGCACATCTCAGGTTTTAGGGACCTCAGAGATCCTGAGCCTTATGGTAACATGCTCACCCTGGACTTCTAAGGTCCCCACCCTGAGACTTGGCCACCCTGAGGCTTTTTCAGGAGAGATCACCCTTCTTGTAGGGGTAGCTAGGTGGTGCAGTGGATAAAGCGCTGGCTTGGAGTCAGGAGGACTAGAGTTTGAATCTGACCTCAAACAATTGACACTAGCTGTGTGACTTAGGCAAGTCACTTAATCCTGGTTGCCTCACATCCAGGGCCATCATCAGTCAGTCCTGATTCATATCTGGCCACTGGACCCAGATGGTTCTGGAGGAGAAAGTGAGGTTTTGGCGACTTAGTACAGCACCTCCTTGCTCAAATCTAACTCATATGTTTGCCATGACACCACCTCCCTGAAGTCGTGGCCTTCTTCAAGAATGAAGGACAAACATCAACATCTCCCTTCTTGTTTACTCCAAACAGAAAGTTGTGCACTCACCTCACATATCTCTGATCTCCTTGGAAAGGCTACCCTGTACCAGTGCTGACTTTCTTGTGGCCCCCTTTCCTACTACTTCTGACTGCAGTTACAAGGTAGCAAAAGTCTTTTACTATGGTTTCTCTTTGAATTTTTGATCACTGCTGAGTATGGTGAAAACTTGAGGGTTTTGCTAAAATATATGTTGGAGCTGAACTGTTAGACTCCAGTTCAGGCAGACATCGTATTTTTCTCTCTTTTTCAAAATCAAATGTTTGCTTGTCTCTGTTCATCTAATACCTCTCTCAGTTCATAAGCATTTCAATTGACAAGCATTTATTAAGCACCTATTATATTCCAGTTCTAGGGATATAAGCATAGTAATCCCCCAAAAAGAAAATTTCTAGTCATTGCATTTTAACAGGAATCAGTAATTATTGCATCAGTGGCTAGAAAGCTGGCCTTGGAATCAAAGATGACCTGAGTTTGAATCCTGATTCAGATAGAAGCTGTGTAACCCTGGGCAAGTCACTTAATCTCTCTCAACCCCAATTTCCTCACCTGTAAAATGTGGATAATGAAAGTATCTAACTTAAAGTGCTATTGTGAGAATGAAATGAGATAACCTGTGTAAAATGTTTTGCAAACTTTCATAAATGCTAGCTAACAATATTAATAATGATGTCAATGTTTGAGCAAAAGTCTTCCAAAAGAAATAAATACTCATGATGAATTATAATAGATTTGAAGTGGACCTTCTGCTCCCCCCTGAATCCAAGAGGACTTCTCTAAGTCTAAGTTGATGTGCTTATGATCCTTAGTCTAATTTTAGTCCATCTAGACTTTAAGATTATTCTTCATATTACATATATATATATATATGCATTTTTGTAGTTTGTATTCTTTTCTGATTTTGAAATCTTCTGATTCTAATCAATCTGGTTCAGAGTAGGACTCTAAATAGGCTTGAGTTTCCTCCATTGTAAAATAAGGATGGACCAGATAGTTTCTGAAGTACTTCCCAGCTCTAAATCAATGTCCCTATGATCTTGGGAAAATACTGAGTCCTCAAGTCAAGTTGACATAGTTATTCTGCAACTAGATGTCTCCAGTCCTGGAATCAGGAACATCTGAGTTCAAATCCAGCCTCAAATATTTACTAGCTAGGTGACCATGGGCAAATCACTTAACCTTGTTTTTCTCGGTTCCTCATCTGTAAAATGAGTTGGAGAAGAAAATGGTAAACCTCTTCAGGATCTTTGCCAAGAAAATCCCCCCAAAATGGGATCACAAAGAGTCAGACATGACTGAACAATAACAAAAATTATATATAATCTCATTTGAGCCTCACCAAAGTTTCATGAAATAGGTTCCAAAGGAAGTGTCATCTCCATTTTACTGATAAGAAAACTGAGACTCAGAGAGATTAAGAGATTTGGTCTCTTGGCTAGAAATTGTAGGAGGGAGGATTCAAAACCCGGTCACACTTGTCTCCAAATTCAACATTATTAAATCACACTATTTCTCATCAACTGACTGGAACAACTGAAGCCACTATTATACTTTTACCACCTTTGACCAGTATCCTCTTCTTACCTCATTTTTGCTACAAAGTTATTAGCAGATATTAATCACCAATTCCAACAGTTTTGTCTCAATTCCCACCTTTATTGACCTCTCAGCAACCTTTGTCACTGATGCTCACATTTTTCTCCTGAATATTCACTTCTCCCTTGATTTATATAAAATATGATTTTCTCCTATTTCTCCTCCTCCTCCTTCCTGTCTCTTTCTTCTCAGTCTCCTTAACTGGATATTTATCAAGGTCATGCTCACTTACCATAGGTATTCCCAAGGCACTCTACTAAGCCCACTTCTCTTCTCCCTCTGTACTGTTTTGCTTAGTGATACCAGCTCCCATGGATTCAGTCATCTATATTCTGATGTTTCTTAGCTTCTGTCCTTCAATCTCACATCTCCAACTATTTATAAACATTTTAAATTGAATATCCAATAAACATTTTAAACTCAAAGTGTCCAAAATTGAGCTTATTATCTCACAACTCCACCAAGACCTCTGTTATAACTTTCTTATTACTATAATGGGGACCACTATCCTCCCAGTCATCTAAATTTGCAAACTAGATGTCACCCTCTTCTCCTCAATCTTTTTCATTTTCCCATATCCAATTAGGTGCCAAATTTTGTTTCTACCTTCATGACATCTTTCATATACCCCACCCCTCTAGCCACTTGATGTAACCCCTCAACATCTCTCACCTGACTGAATTATTGCAATAACCTACTGGTTGGTTTGTCTACCTCTAGTCTCTCCCCTCTAACCCAGTGGAGTGCCCACCCAGTTCTTAAATTGACTTCTTAAAGCACAGGTGTGACCATGTCATTCCCTGATTCAATAAACTGCAGTAGATCCCTATCACTTCAGAAATCAAATATCTTCTTTGACCTTTCCAGTTTTCTTATATCTTACTACTACCCATAAACTCTAGATAACAGTGACACTGGCTCCCTTATTACTCCCCACAGAACACATTAGATCTCCCAACTACTGCATTTTCATTGACTGTCTCCCATGCTGAAATTCTCTCCATTCTCCTCTCTTCTCCGCTTCCCTCCCACTTTTTACCTCTATAAGAAGTCTATGGACAATCATGTATTTCTCTCATGAAAGTGTATATATATATATATATAGATATAGATATAGATATAGATATAGATATAGATATAGATATAGATATAGATATATATAGTTTAGAAGGGTCTATAAGACTGTAAGACTATAAGACTATAATCTCCTGGAGTATAGATACTGGGACTTTCTCTTGTCTCTTCCTAAGGCTCTTAGTATAATGCTTTATGATCCTAACTCTAAATTATGATATTTGTTATTGAAATTGTCCTCTAACTTCTTGGAATCTCTCAATGAATTTAGTGGTTTAAGCTAAATTTACTACATTACTCACACTTGTGGAATTAAAGAACTTTAGGTAGGGTTTTACCGCTCCCTCAGCAACCCATGAGTAATAAGGCATCAAAGGGAACCCAGGGAAATGGGTAGGGCAAGTAACCTAAGGCAACTTGAACATTCAGGACATCCTATTCACCTTTAGCCTCCAAATACATCTATATTACACGATTATAGATTTAGAGCAGGAAGGAACTTCAGTGGTCACTAAGTTCAACCCCCTCATTTTGCAAGTAAGGTCAAATGAGTTTGAATAGTTTGTTGAAGGTCACACTAGTAAATACTGAAGAACTAATTCTGACTCTCAGACAAGTATCATGAATTTAGTGAACAGTTCATATAGGTACACAAATTTTGAAACAGGAAGAGATGAAGCCCCAAGGGAAGAATATTTTCAGGACAGTTAAGAAAGTGCCTTCATATCCAATGTATCAGGGATTATGAAATAATGTTGTTTAGTTGTTTTTTTCAGTCATGTCTCACTCCATTTTGGGGGTTTTGTGGCAAAGATACTGGAATTGTTTGTCATTTCCTTTTTGGTTCTGTTCATGTCATTCTTCATTATTTGCAAATCTTGTCATATTTTTTCTAAAATCATTAAACTCATCCTTTCTTATATAATAGTAGCATTCCATCACAATCATACCACAACCTGTTTAGCCATTACCCAATTGAAGAGAATACTTGTAATTTGCCATTCTTTGCCACTGCAAAGAGAGCTATTAATAAACATTCTAAAATATATAAGTTCTTTTCCTTTTTCCCTAATTATTTTTGGAAATAGAAAGCAGTGGCATTGCTAGTAATAACATCAAATGGTATGGGTAGTTTAAAAACTCTCTGGATATAATTCCAGATTGCTCTTCAAAATGGTTGAATCATTTCACAATTCCACCAACAATGAATTAGTGCCCCAATTTTTCCATATTCCCTCCAGAATTTGTTTCTTTCCCCTTCCATTATTTTAGAAATGGAGTTTAGGGGGTGGCTAGGTTGCACAGTGGATAGAACACAGGCCCTGAGTTCAAATCTGACCTCAGACACTTAATAATTACCTAGCTGTGTGGCCTTGGACAAGCCACTTAACCCCATTGCCTTGCAAAAACCTTAAAAGAAAAAGAAAAGAAAAAAAAAAGAAATGGAGTTTACACCTCTGAGCTATCCCTCGTCCCTTCTCCCTGCCCCAGCAGAGTATCTTTACTCATTCTTTCCTGAAGAAGTTGGGAATCTACCCCTTTCTAGACCTCAAATCCTCTCAGTGGCATCACCTATTCTCTTCTCTTATGTTGCAATCTCAGAGGAAGTGTCTTTTCTTGTCTATACTAACTCCTCAGTTTGTGTGTTTAGGCCTATACCCTCCCATACCCTTCAGGGATTGTTCATTTGATCACCCCCTTTTCTCTCCCAAATCTTCAATCTCTTTATATAATCTTAAATCCCTCCAGCTCTGCAGTCTACCAACATGCTCACAGCTTCACCAACCTTAAAAAACCTCCCCTGACTCTGTCATCCCCTGAAGCTATCATGTAAAACCTCTATTCCTTTTCACACACAAACATCTCCAGAAAACCATTGATGTTCTGGAACTCCTTTCATTCCCTCTCATTCATTTCTTAAACCCTGGCAATTGGCTTCTGATCTTATTACTCTACTGAAACTATTTTCTCTCCAAGGTTACCAATAAACTCAATTAAAAAATCCATGACCTTTTCTCATTCTTCCTTCTTCTTGACCTCTCTTTGGTTTCTGTCATTGTTGGCTAACCCTTTCTTCCTTGACCCTCTGGGTTTTTATGACACTTCTCTTACTTCTCATTCTGTGTTTCTGATGACTCCTTCATCTTTTTTTATTGTATTATCAGTCCGGTACCATTCCTTACGCATGAGTGTACCACAGAGCTTTGCCCTCGGGCATCTTATCTTCTGTCTCTACACTCTGTCTTGATTTGCCTTCTTCATATAAAATCTTCCACCTCTGGGTTGGCTGTTCCCTACTCCTAGGATATGTTCCCATCTCACCTCTACCTTTTGCATTCCCTGACTTCTTTTAAGTTTCAGATAAAATCTGACCTTATGCAAAAAAAGCCTTTTCTACTTACATGAACTGATGCTGAGTGAAGCAAACAGAACCAGAAGAACATTGTATACACCAACAGCAATATTGGGTGATGACCATCTATGATGGAATTGTCCATTTCAACAGTACAATAATCAAAGACAATTCTAAAGGACTTATGATGGAAAATACCATCCACACCCTGAGAAGAACTATGGAGCCTGAATGTAGACCAAAGTTTACTATTTTCAATTTTTTTAATTTGTTTTATGTGTTATATGGTTTCCCCCATCTCATGTTTTTCCCCTTTTTTTGATTTGATTCTTCTGATTTTATTTATTTCTTCTTTCATTTGTGATTAATACGATTATGTTTCACATAGTTATATGTGTAGAACTTATTTTAAATTGCTTTTGGGGGAGAGGAAAGAAGGAAGGGAAAAATATGAAACTCAAAACCTTACAAAAATTATTGTTAAAAACTATCTTTGCTTGTAGTTGGAAAAATAAATAAATAAAATATTTTAAAGTCTTTCCCAGTACCCTGGAACTTAATGCTAGATCCTCCTCTCTAAGATTACCACCAAGTTATCTAATATATATCATGTTTTTTCATAGTTCTTTGCATGTTGGCTCCCCTAATAGATTGAGAATTCCATGAATGCTGGGCACATAGTGTTAAATTAATTCTTATGGATAACTGGAAAATTTCATTCAGCTTTGAATGATTTAATTACTAAGTTGTTAGTTTGCTTTTGTGAAGCAATTGGAATTATAATAATAATGTTTATCCTTCATTTTTGAAGAAGACCACAACATGGGGGGGGGTGATGTCATGACAAGCACATGAATTGGATTTGAGTGAGGAGGTGCTGTGTTAAGTCACCAGCCTCACTTTCTCCTCCAAAGCCTAGTAGCCAGATATGAATCAGGACAACTGGAGATAGCCCTGGATGTGGGGTGAAGTGACTTGTCCAAGATAACACAGCTTGTAAGTGGCAAATGTCTGAGGCTGAATTTGAATTCCAATCCTCCTGAATCCAAGGCCAGTGCTCTATCCACTGAAGCACCTAGCTGCCACAATTGGGATTAAGTGACTTGCTCAAGATAACAAGTGTCTGAATCTGGATTTGAACTCAGGTCCTCCTAACTCAAGGGCCAGTACTTTATCCACTGCATCACTGAGCTACCTAAAATTTATAGAGATAGCTCCAAATCTATACATTCCATCTTCAACTTTATTCTAAACATCAGTCCCACATCACTCAATGTCTCTAGTCATTTTTACTTGGATATTTTATAGGCTAAACTAAACACATAATAACCAACCAACCAACAAACAAACAAATCTCAATATCTTTACCCCCTCTTCTATCTCTACTCACCTAAGATTACCTCTCTTACTGATTTCTCCATCATCCTTCCAGTTATTCATAAATTTGGAGTCATCCATGCTGCTTTTCTCCCCCTTACACTTTATATTCAATCCAGTTACCTAGTCTTATCAAGTCTCCCTTTATAATACCTCTCACATATATCCCATAAACTAGATGACACAGTCAATAGAATGCCAGTTCTGAAGTCAGGAAGACTTGAGTTCAAATTTGACCTCAGATACTTACTAGCTGTGTGACCTTAACCCTGATTGCCTCACATCCAAGACCATCTCCAAGGCATCCTGTCTCATATCTGGTCACTGGACCCAGATGGTATCAGAGAAGAAAGTGAATCAGGTGATTTAGCACAGCATGCCCTCACTCAAATTCAATTTGTATGCTTGTCATGGTATCATCTCCCTATCTCTTTGAGAAGGAAGGATAAACATCACTCACCAAGCCACTATCTTAGTTCAGGCCCTCAGCACCTTTTAAAATAAATACTTAATCTGATTTTTATTATGGAGTCAATTTTTTGCTGTTGTTCAGTCATCTCAGTGTCTGATTCCTTGTGACCTCTATTTGATGGTTTCTTGGTAAAGAAAATGAAGTGGTTTGCCATTTCTGTCTCTTTTTACAAATGAGGAAACTGAACCTGGAATCAAATGGCTAACAAGAATCTGAAGTCGGATTTTGAACTCAGATCTTCCTAATTTCGAGCCCAGTGCTCTATCTACTGTGCCACCTAGCTACCTGGAGTTAATTTTACTATAATATTATAACATTTTATCCATATTTTCATTTAGGCATTCACTTGATCCTCTCTTTCTCTTATCTCTTTCTTTTTCATTCTATCCTCTATATATCTGCCAAAGTATTATTCCTAAAACCCAAATCTGGCCATAGTACTCCTCTACTCAAAAATGCTCTAGTAACCCCCTCCTGCCTCTGCAAAGTCCTCAATTTGGCATTTAAAGTCCTTGGAATCAACCTAGCTTTCTAGACTGGCTTCACATTATTTTCCCCTCATGCACTTCACATTCCAGTCAAAGTGGCATGCCTGAATTTTCCCATATGTGGCATTCTAAATCTTCCTATATAACTCCCCATAGGCCGTTCCCCATACCTGAAGCTCTCCCTCTTCATTCCCAACTCTCAGAATCCCTTTACCTCCATTCAAATCTTAACTCAAGTGATACATTCTTTTCAAGTTGTTAGTGTTTCCCAGCCACAACTATTTAAAAAAAACCCAAAACTTTGTATTTACCATGCTGATATTTTATGATGCATTGTGTGTATGTGTATACATACATATATATATGTGCATATGCATATACATATATATAACTGCAAAAATGTAATTTCTGCTCAAATATTTTAAATGTTTAAGTTTGCCTTTACCTGTAATTTAAAAAAAGTGAATTAAAAAGAAAGATTAAAAAATGCAATTTCCATTCCCAACTCCAACAAAATGTAAACTCTTTGAGGGTAGGGACTGGTTTGGAGTTAGTGCTTTAGTTTGTTTCAGTATGCCAAGCACCTCAAATAATGCTAGGTTGGAAATTAATGAAAGTCAATTGAATTGAATTGACAGGAGGGAAATGAACACTAAGAAAAGACAATCCTATTCAAGGCTGCCTGCCAAAAAGTCCCAAATCAGAGTTAAATATACCATGGACCAAGAGGAGACAGTTGTTAAGAGGAAAAGATATTAAAAAACCCAACTAAAAAAAGGAGTCCTAAGTTAAGATGGTGAACAAAACTGGCACTTCTTTCCCTTTCCCCAAAGTCATCTTTACCTTACATTCTGTCTTAGCACGGATGAGAAAGCTGAAGGTGAGAATAGCAAAGAGACAGCCTGAGCAAGTAACAAAGCCAGAATTTAAATTCAAACTCCAGATCTTCCACTCCTTCCATTCTATCAAACATAATTTAAAAATAATGATGATCATGATGATGATAATAATAACTTATTTATATAATACTTTGAGGTTTTTAAAGCATTTTACACACTTATCTGATCTTGATAACACTCCTGGAAGGCAGGTGTTCCTATTATCCCTATTCTACAGATGAGGAAATTGAGGCAAAGAGAGGTTGATTGCTTTGCCTAGAAACACATAAGCAGTGTCTGAGGCAGGATTGGAACTGAGGTCTTTCTGACTCCATCTGGTTATTCTGAACTTTATAGAAAAATATGTTTATTTATTTGAAAGTAAATTAAAAGCTCCAGAAATAAGGATGGAGTCTAGACTCAAATATGTTACATAGAAAAATCAGCAATTGGTAGAGATTCCTTAGAGATGATGTATAAAACACACCCCACCCCCAACATTCCTTAATATGACCTGAACCAGATTAAAATGTAATTGAGAAATATTTAAACTATGCAGGTAGGTTATAGGTTAATAGGCAGCAAAGCAGTACAGTGGATAGAGCACCTGGCAAGGTATCAGGAAGCCTCATCTTCCTGAGTTTAAATCTGGCCTCAGACACTGTTTGCCATAGCTTCCTTATCTTGAACTGGAGAAGGAAATAGAAAACCACTCTAGTGTCTTTACCAAAAAATCCCAAATGGGATCATGAAGAGTTGGACATAACTGAAATGACTCAATAATAATGTCATTTTCTAAATCAACATGAAACCTATGGGAATCTTTATGTATAATTAGTGGCCCCCTCATTTCTATTTTATTTTAATACCATTACTTTACAGGAAGGGATCTTAATGCAGCTAGATGATGCAGTGGATAGCACACAAGTCCTGGAGTCAAGAGTATCTGAGTTCAAATCTGGCCTCAAATATTTGATGCAACAGTCTCACAAAAGAAAAAAATACATATAAAACAAGAGTTCTCAATCTTTCCATGGACCCCTTTGGTAGCGAAAGGATCCCATCCCAACTCAATGATTTCCTTAAAATGCTTCAAATAAAACACATAGGAAGTCAACTATGCTAAAATCCATTCATCAGAACTTTTTTTAATCAAGTCAGATTAAGAACACTTGCTTAGAACCTTTTAATTTATATTCTTTTCATTTGATTCTAAAAGTTATCTTGAAGAACACAGAGCAGTAGCAAATGTCCACTAGAGGGAGACTTAAGCCTGCTTTTCCTGCCTCTTTTGACTTGTCCCAATTTGGTTGTATGGTATTTCTTCTTAGCCAAGCCCTCTTCCAAAATTCATAGAGTAAAAACCTTGTTAAAATGCCAATTCCATAGAATCAAGCAATCCAAGAAGGGGAAGAATTTTATGGTTCTAAAACAGTATATGGGGAATGTGGAAAATATGAGGGAAAAGGAAATGTTTAGTCATTTTTCAGTTGTGTCCAATTCTTCATGAACCCATTTGGGTTTTCTTGGCAAAGACACTAGAATGGTTTGTCATTTCCTTCTTCAGATGAGGAAACTGAGGTAAACAAGGTTTTGCTACTATCTGAGACTCGATTTGCATGCAGGAGGAGTTTTCTTCCTGACTCCAGGTCTGGTACTGTGCCACCTAACCATCCCCATAAGGGAGCAGAAAAGTCCAAATAAGAATCTAAAGGGAGAGGGAGTGGAAAGATAATCACAAACTCTTGAATTATACCTAGGTTACATCAATGATTTTCTGAGTGATACTTAATTTCTCCATTTTCTCATCATAAACTAATTAAAAAGGAGGAAAAAATTAGAAAGACATTTAGAATTGGGAATTTCAAGTCCCTCTCATTTTATAAATGAAGAAAATGGGAGCCTAGGTGACTTGTCAGATATCTTGAATCATCCTGGGGTTCTTTGACTTCAGTATTTACTATCAATTATCTAATATGTTGGCATCATAGGCTTTTATATAAATAAACTCTCTTCAATGGTCTCTTGGTATCAAAATCCGACATTCAGCACATATCACTAAACATGTAAGGGATTATAAATTCCTTGAGAGGATCAACCTAGAAGTTGACCTTGATGGACTGAACAAAGTTAAGTGGCAGATAGAAGGGACAGGGGAGGAATTGAGAACTTCCTTGGATGTCTTCATTCAGTCATCAGCTATAGTAGTTCTCATACTGGACTTCTGTTAGGAAAGATATGATAGGAAAGATCTGAATTCAAATCTTTTCTTAAGTATTTACTAGCTGTATGATCATAGGCAAGTCTTAAACTTTCTGACTCTGTCTCCTCATCTATAAAATAGTATAAATGCCATGCTTATCTTACAGGATTATTCTGTGATCATATATAATATTTCACCTCCAATTTCTACATCAACCCTTGCACCTATGCCTAAAATGCTCTTTCTTCTTACCTTTGCCTCTCAAAATTCCTAGATTCTTTCAAGATTAAGCTCAAGGACAACCTTCTCCACAAGGTCCTTCTTTATAGTGTTGCCCTCTAATTGCTTTGTAATTATTTGGTACACATGTTACATTTACTTATCTGTGCAAGTTTTCTCCCCTAATAAGATGCTCAAAAACAGAGACTTTCACTTTTGTCTTTGTGGCCAACACCCAGTATAGAGCTAGGCAAACCATTCAAGCACTTAATAAATGCTTATTGAGTGAATGCTTATATGCCTGCAAATTGCTATTTACATGTCAGCTATTATTAAGTTCAAGGCATTCCATTTGGAAAAAAGACCTCTCAAAGTTCAGATCCAGTGCTATCTCCTTTAGCAAATCTATCCTGATCACCAGTTGCTAGAACTCTCCCCACCCATTTTTTTTGGCATTTCTTAGAGTTTGAAGACACTAAGGTCATTCACTGTATCCTAGGCCATCATCAGTCATCTTGATCTTTGTCCTGCTAGTGTACCTGGATTACTCTGTTAGACAGAGTAAAATTGATGACTTTGTGGAACTGTGCTTCACTTAAATCCAATTCACCTGAAAATGAAGACATCATCTGTGATGTCACTTCAAAGGATAAACAATGATTTCTTACTCTGAATTTATATTGTTCCTACCACCCCCCCACCCCAATTGAGTATAATCTATTTGAGGGAAGGGCCTGTTTTGGTTTTCTCTTTGTATTCTTTATGTCTATCACAAGTCTAACTATATAGAAATTGCCTAATAAATGCTTTTTGAATGAATCTTAAGTGAATAAAACATACTGACCATTGATGTTTAAAAAATGCTTCAGTTCAAAATGGGGCCCAAGCTTAAGGATATACAGAACATTCAAGCTTATCTTTTTTTCTTTCCATTTTCACATGAAGGCTTTTTTAGCCTCTTAAAAATGAGTTTGGAGCTAAAATGGTTGGACTCAGCAACTTCTTGAAATTTTGTAATTTTTCTACTTTCTTTAAATAAAGACTCCAAATTAGAGATCTTGATATGAATCAGATAGTACTTCAGTTAGACTTCTAAGAAGCAAGTTTTGATGCCTGGTTATAAGGTTTAATGGTCCATCAACTTATCTATGCTTTTTAAAAGTATTTTTCCTACCTACTAATTAAGGATATTGGCATAGTGGAAGTAATAATAAGGAAAATAACAGCAACCAACAATAAGCTAGCATTTATATAGTACATAAAGTTTTTTTTTAATTTTTCTTTTTAGGCTTTTGCAAGGCAATGGGGTTAAGTGGCTTGCCCAAGGCCACAAGGCTATGTAATTATTAAGTGTCTGAGGTTGGATTTGAACTCAGGTACTCCTGACTCCAGGGCCAGTGCGCTATCCACTGTGCCACCTAGTGGCCCCTAGTACATAAAGTATTACAAATAACTTTACACATGTCATTTCAGTTGAGCTTTACAACAACCCTAATAACATAGATATTATTTTTATTCCCAATTTACAGAAGGGGAAACTGAGCTAGAGGTAATGACTTGCCCATCTAGTAAGTGGACTTATATTCAAGTCTCCTTTACTTGCAGACCTGTGCTGCATCTACTACATTACCTAGTCCTATCATATAGAACTAGAGATAGGTAAATCTTTTCTCTAGACTTTGCTCCTAATTAGGTCTGTGACTTTGAATGGGCTATTTGGTCCCTCAGGGTCTTGTTTTCCTCATCTGTAAAATTAAGGGACATACTAGATGATTTTATAATCCTTTCTAACACTAATTTTTTTTTAATTAAAGATTTTATCTATTTTGGGTTTTACAGTTTCCCCCATCTTACTTCCCTCCCCCCACCCCCACAGAAAGCAATTTGTCAGTCTCTACATTGTTTCCATAGCACTAATGTTTTGTGATTTTATATGGACACTTTGCTACTATTAAACAAAAAGAAAGTTGGGTAAATCTTCATAGTTTATATAGATAAAAGAATACCTTAATAATTACTCTATGGGAAGATGGTCAAAGTATCTTCTTCTATTTCTTATGTACTATATAGCATTTATTGATTAGGCACTCAATACAGCCTCTGAAGCTGAGATGCAATAAAGTACAGATTGATTCTCTGATGCATGTGGCTAATTTTGGTCTAGCAATTAACACCAAGAGAACACATCAGTTCCACCACACCATCAATATGTGGGACCGTCAATTACAACAAATGGAGAAGTTTTGAGTGCTATGGACTCAAAAGTTCACTTAACTTGACAGTGTCCTTTCCAAGGAGGTACACATTGACATTGAGGTTGACACATGCATTGCCGGAGCTAGCTCATTATTTGGGAGGTTCCAAAAGAAAGTGTGGGAGAAAAGAGATATTAGATTGACTATCAAACTGAAGATCTATAGAGCTTTTGTGCTGACCTCATTGCTATATGCCAGTGAAACCTGGAAAAATCTACCAGCGCCATGTCAGGAAACCAATCGCTTTCATTTGAATTATCTTAGGAAGATTCTGAACACCTGGCAGGAGAGGATCTCAGACATTGAAGTACTTTCTTGGAGCTAAACTGTCCATCATTTAAACTTTGCTACAGAGTGCTCAACTCCAGTGGGTTGACTATGACTGACATACGTTTGACAAAAACACTATTTTATAGAGAACTCATACAGGGCAAGTACCCCCATAGTGATCAGCAAAAGCAATACAAAAATATGCTCAAGGTTTCTCTTAAAAACATTGGAATTGATTTGTAATATGGCATAGGACCATTCAGCATGGTGTGCCTTCATCAGAGAAGCTGCTCTGGTCTATGAGCAAAGCAGAATTATGGTAGCTCAAAAGAAACATGAGATGGGCAAATTTAGAGAATCCACCCTGGATGTTCACATGGCCTATTTGTATTTGGCCTGTGGTGGAGCATTCCAAGTTTGTTATTGGTCCAACCACAGGCAGACGCACTGCAATGTGACTCTAACATAGTGATGCCATTTTTGTCCTTTTCAAGAACAAAGAACAACAATGAAGCATGTATTATCCACACAAGGTCCCCAAAAGGTCCACTACTAGTTTTCATTCTTGCTATTATATTTCTTACCAAAAGTATTAAATAATAAAAATCCTTCTTCCACACTAATCTTAATTTATAAGACTCAAATGGAAGTGTGGGAGAAAAGAGATATTAAGCTTACTATCAAACTGAAGGTCTAAAGAGCTTTTGTGCTGACCTCATTGCTATATGCCAGTGAAATCTGGAAAAGTCTACCAGTGCCATATCAGGAAACTGATCACTTTCATTTGAATTGTTTTAGAAAGATTCTGAAGATCACCTGGCAGCATAATCCATCTGGGTTTCAAGCTCAGACTTTCTTTTCAGGCAATTTTGAAAAAAAAAATCTGTTGCTTTTCATTCATATCTGACCCTTCATGATCTCATTGGGGTTTTCCTGACAATCCTGCTATTTTCTTCCCCAGTTAAATTTACACTTGAGAAAATTGAGGTAAGCAGGATTATGTGACTTGCATCTGAAGCCAGATTTGAACTAAGGATCTTCCTTCCTCCAGGCCCAGCACTCCATCCATTGTGCCAACAAGCTGCCCTATACATGAAAGAAATAAGAAATACAGAAGCTCATTGACTCACAGTCAGGCATCAGATCAATTTTCTTTCTCAATAAGGGATGCCAAATATAAAAGATGATAAAACTCTTTCCCAGTGAACTTTCTCAGAAAAATCCCTATTAATTTTGTAGAAAACAAAGGGCCCAGCTCTCAAGTGTTCATCTGTTTTACAACTAATAGAAGGAAAGTACTAAAATAAACATTTCCCTTTGAAAACCAATTCCAACTCATTTTTGGATAAAGGCTTATCTCTAATGAGATATCTTTCCCAATGCACTAACTGAAGTTGGGGTCATAACTCTGAAAATCATATTACACTCTGGTGAAATTAACCTGACTCAACATAGTCATTTCCCCAATGGGAAATTCCTAAACTATCCTGGAACATTTGAGCTGGTGTTCTGGAATGGCCTTAAATGATTAAAGTGATAAGATTCTTCATCTAATACTCAAAGCTAGCCACCACAGGGCTTCCATATTGCCAGCTGGCATGGCTTGAGAAAATTATCTTAGAACCAATTTAAGAACACGTCTTCAGATTTCTCTCTCAAATTCATTACAGAGATATGGAAAACAGCCCTTCTCAGAGTAATGATTGGCTCTACAATCTCCTATGGTGAGAGTCTGTGCATGAGCAGAAACAGTGGCCACTTCTATCAGTTTGTTCAAATATAAACTAATCTGATGAGGGAGTTTTCAAAGCATAGTAAAACTGTGTGCACTGGCATAAAAGACTCTATAAGGGACCTCAGAAATCATCTAGTCCAATAAGAAAACTGAGGTCCATAGAGTAATTTTCCCAGTGTCACACATGTAGTCAGTTTTGGGGCTTTTTTTAGATTTTTGCAAGGCAATGTGGTTAAGTGGCTTGCCCAAGGCCACACAGCTAGGTAAGTGTCTGAGGTCATATTTGAACTCAAGTACTCCTGACTCCAGGGCCAGTACTCTATCCACTGCACCACCTAGCTGACCCCAAGTAGTCAGTTTTTAAGGTCCAGTCCTGTGATTTCATCATTGTAGAAGCTTCCACCTAGGAAACTTCCTCTATCAATGAAAATCTTCAATTTTGCAACTTGGAATATTGCCTGAGGAATTGAATGGTTAAGGGACTGTCTCAAGGTCACATTGCCAAGAGGGGCCTTAGAGATAATTTGAGGTAAGAAAACAGGAACCCAGAGGAATTAAGTACTTACTTGGTGTCACGAAGTAAACCAGATCTTCTCACTGTCAGTTCTTTGTTCTCTTTGCCTCACTCCTTAACTATCCCTCTGTTTTATTTCTTAAGGAGATGTCATCTACATATGCCCTATCTCATTCTCCCAACCAACCCTCTTCCAAAAGTCTATAGACTTAATTACTGCCATACTTGGATGTCCCATTACTAAACCATATCCAGACCTGTCCTCCACTGTTCAATTGATATTTTTTCCCCCTTTCCCCTAACTCACTATCCTCATTGCCATGCTTCTGACATTCTTTACCCTACAACTCATTAAAGTTTAAATGAAATGTCTCCTTCACTGTAAGCCAAATTTTCTATGACTTCCAAGGTGACAGCTAGTCTGCTAAACTAATATACATTAATGTGCCAAATGCTAAAGAATCGATCTCTCTCCATCCCTCCTCCCTTTCCCTTTCTCTTCATCTCTCTCTCTCTCTCTCTCTCTCTCTCTCTCTCTCTCTCTCTCTCTCTCTCTCTCTCTCTCTCTCTCCCCCTTCTTTTCTCTCTCACTCCTCCTATCCCCATCCCTCTCTCTCTAATCTCTAGCCTTCTAGAAATAATCTTCCCATCTTTGTCATCTAGCCCATAAGAAGAAAATTGAAATTCAGGGTGAGGGCAGGTAGAGGAATGTGCTGCTCTGGCAGGATAGGGAGCATTTTGAGACTAGACAATGTTGCCCATTAAATCATACCATTTAAGTGTCCTTATATAACACCATAAAAGCCATCAGCAGCTTTCCCTAGTCCCAAGAGTCTGGACTGGTTGCAATAACTATTGAGTGTAATGTCACATAACTAGAGAAGTTCCATTTCATTTTCTTCCAAATTCACATCAATAATGGCATACTAGAGTTTACACAGGACTTGCTCTGATCCTATGAGCATGTAATCAACAGAAGAAGGGTTTGTTCGTTGGCAAGATGAAGAAAAATTAGAGTTAGGGAGAAGCATCAGAAATCAAGATCCAAGACAATAACCACTTTGTACCTAGGGGAGAATCTGTATCGAGAATGCAAAGTCCATGCTTTCCTTCCCCCTTTTTGCTCACACTGCAGACTTGGGGGGAGGGAAGTGGGAGCCTATAATGTTATCTCATCCATGTGAATTTCCATAAGAATAAACAGTCCTTTCTGTGTTATTACTATCGTTATTGTTGCTGCCCGACATTTATCGAAAGCCAGACAGGGTCTGGGTGCCCTGGCAAATACAAAAACCACCCAGGCCCCTTCCCAGGGCAGGAAGCCCAGAGCCAAAGTTGGCGTGAGAACCTGGGAGTCAGGAGACTGAGGTGTGGTTCCCAGCTCCTGTGGAATCAGTATGGCACCATGTCCCCATTACTGAACTTCTCTGTTCTTATTTTTCTGCTTCCTCTGCCTCTTGGGGATGTCAGGGAACTGTTAAGATAATCAAATGCACATACATTGAGAAGACAAAAATGCACATTGATGAATCTGAGCTTAGTTCTGCCTAAAACAGATTTCATTTATTTTTTTTCCAAAAAAGGACTTTTTTTCTTTGCTTTTGGGGAGATTTTTAAAAGGCCATGTGCTTGTGGATTTTCCTCTGCATGAGTCTATGTAGCTAGTGTGTTTCTGCAAAGAGATGTGTAAATTACTCTTCTCTAGTATTAAATCATTTCTGAATTGGACTAAAAGAACTCAATATTTAAAGGAGCTCTGTATTAAGATCTTTTCCTATGTGAATTAAATTTCTCTTTGCTTTCTATTTTGGAAACTTGAATTTGGGGAATATCTGATTTCCTTGAAATGGGGTCTATGTAGAGTCAGAATGCTCCTGCCCCAGCCATGACTTTTTTTTTATTTTTTTTTGTTTGAGGGGCAGAGTAGAGGTGGAAAGTAGGGAACACTGAGCTCATATCTGATATCTATCCTGAATAGTGACTCCATGAGGTTTCTTTAGTGAGAGCTGAAAAGGGGAGCTGGGAAGCATAACTCACCTAGGTCAAAATGTGAGGCAGATAGGTGACAAAGTGAACTTAAAATAGGCAAGACTTGAGCTCAGATTTGGTCTCAGACACTTACTAGGTGAAATTGGACAATTCACTTAATCTCTGTCTTCCTTACTTACCTCATCTGTAAAATGGAAATAATAATAGCCCTACTTCCTAGGATTGAAGTGAGGTTAAATGAAATAATATGTGTAAAGCCTCCTAACGAGGAAGACAGGTATAGTTTCCTTTGATTGATTTTCTTATAATAGTTGCAAATGTCCTCACCGTTAAGGAGGTCCTCTTTATAACAATGTATCTGATAGCTTGGTCAAATGAGCTTTGCCAGCATTTGTGTATTGTGTAATAAACTGCCACCTAGGCTTTCTTAAAATGTGTTACTAGGTGACACAAAAGGCTTCTTTAAAACCAGTTTAAACTCCCACTATATGTTTGTACAATGTAATTAATCTTAACATTCTGGTGACTAATGGAAAGAGAAGAAGAAAATTCTAGCTGGATGGCTGAAAAGCTCTTTGGAGAGGCAAATAAAGGAGTTGACAGTATTGGCTTGATCTTACAGAAAAAGCATCATTTCATGGGTTATTTAGACAATTTCCTATTGCAGCTTTTATTAAATATCTACTATGTTCTAGATATTGTCTGAAGAGTTGTGGATATAATGAAAAGCAAAAGTTACCCTCAAGGAGCTCAAGATCTAACTGTGTACAAACATTCTACATCCAGGATAAATTGGAAATAATCAACAGAGGGAAGACACTGGCAAAACAGGGGATTCAGAAAGACCTTACAGAAGATGGAATCTTAGTGGAACTTGGAGGAAGGAACCCAGAGTGAAGGAGATGAAGAGAGAGAGTTTTAGGCATGGGAGACAGCTAGTGAAAATACTCAGGAAATAGAATGTCTTGTATGTAGACCAATAAGGAAGCCAAGGTCACTGTATATATAAGGCAGTAAGGTAGAAGAAAATGGGAAAGGTTGAAGAAGACAGGATATAAAGGGGCATTTTTTTTGCTATCCATTGAAAATAATTGCAATGGAAAAAGAGATAAAGAAATTCCATGAACTCAGAAAGATCCTCTAAATTAAGTCAACAAATACTTTGACATTTGGTGGTGTCAAGCTAAATTTGGTAATAGGTGAGGACTGCCAAGAAATTTGTTGAAAAATATGGAATAGGAATAAGGAACAAAACTGCAAAGAATTACAGACTCCACAAAAGTTTCAAGGCTTATATATTAGGAAGTACTTAGTCTTCAGAAAAGAGTTAAATGTTAGATGTAGTAAGGGTCAAGTATAATTATAAAATGGGGCAACTAGGTGGCACAGTGAATAAAGAATCAACCCTAGAGTCAGGTGGACCCGAGTTCAAATTGGACCTCAGACAATTACTTAGCTGTGTGATCTTGGACAAATCACAACTCCATTGCCTTGCAAAAATCAAACATATATATGTATATATATATATATATATATATATATATTTATATGTAATCATCAAAAACATTAAATTGATTCCTTTTTAACAGGCAGGATTATAGATGTAGCAGTTATTTGTGAATCAGTTTGTGTGTGAAATAGTAGAACAAAGATCAAAATTAATATAGAAATGAAAAAATGAGAAAAAATATATGCTATACAAAATCTACACAAGTTAATGATTTAAAATGGGACATGCAAAGGACAAAGATACAAATTACATTGATTTCTTAGTGAAATTTGTCTTTATTACTATAAGGAGAACAAAAGAACTTTTAAAATACCTTTGTCAGCAAACTATTTATTTGGCAAGTATAGAGCTATAGTAATTCAACACAATATTAGTTTGGAATATAAACTCATTTGAAAAATTCTTATGGAAGATGAGCAAAGATTATGATCAGTAGTGCTTCATAAAGAAATAAGAAGTGGCTGAGGTTAAAACTAGTTGAAAGAAAGTTTGTCAGGAAACCTAATAAGAAAAGTAGTTCCAAAGGTATTCAGGATGAAAATGGAAGGAGAACGACAGACAGAAGAAAAATAGAAAAGATCTGTAAAGATGGTTTAAGAAAATTTTTTACTTTTACTCTATTATTCTAGACCCAGATGTAACTAGAGAGGACAAATAGACACGGCACTAAAAAGAATAAAGATGGAGAAGCAGTTAAATCCAATTTGTGTAGGAAAGATTCACATTGGAGGTGACATAATTGTGAGAGTGTTGGAGGACCACAAAGCATCTTGAAGGAGAAGTTATCAAAGGCATGGAAAGAAATCTTAGACCAGCAACTGAGGAACCACCTGTTTGACTCACCTAACAGCATACTAGTAGCCAATACATCATGACCCAAAAGCAAGGGAGCAATTTAATCAACAACTATGCCAAACCCAGAAGGGAACCTCAGGGGAGGGGAGGTGTATAAATTTTTATAAGTTAGCACTTTTTAGTTTCAGTTCACTTTTTCTAGGAGGCAAGTAGATGTGTAAAGAAAACAGTGTGAGCCAGTTCAGGGGAGAAATGTTTATACTTTTGTCCTTGCTATACTCTCTCAGTAAATATACCATCTTAGGAGCGTGAAAGATACAGAGAAACAGACACACACACATATGTGCAGAGAAAGAGAGAGAGAGAGAGAGAGAGATGAATAAATAAATATTGGACCTTATTAATACTCAAAAAGGAAACCAAGAAAACAACTAACCTATATGTTATTTTCCCATCTACACAATTATTTTTAAATGATATAGACACAAGTAAGGAACAGGATGGTTTTCACAAGTAGTATTATTCCACAATCACTTTGTTTTCAACATCACATAATTGATTGAAATATGTAAATAATAAAATATCCTAGCTTAATAACTATTTAAAAAATTTCATTGAGTAGAGCAAAACACTACTATAGATCCTCTTTTCCAACAAGTTGTTTCCCCATGTTTATATGACCATAATTCAGAATTTCATGAACATCATAAAAATAAAAATAATTTTGTTCAACAATATTTAGATCTCTAATATTAGACAATGCACAAAGCAAAGATGTGTGCACTTGAGAAGGTGCCCACCATTCTCAAAGAGGAGATCAGCAAAAAGTTCAAAATAAATAGGAATTCCCTTTAGGTAATGAGTTTCCCTTGAAGTACCTTCTAGTGGATAAAATCATGGTGATTATATCAAGTGCCAGAATACTGTCGAGTGTCCTGACAAAATCCATACCTACTCTTGAATTTATCCTAATTCATCACAATGGAAAAACTAAGTGAATGAAGAATTTCTATTATCCAGATCATGACATTCAGTTAGATAGGCAACCTATTGAGCGTAACCATTGGTATGGATATCTTAAACAAACACTACAAATAGACAATTACCATCTCTATACTGAAATCAACTCTAGAATCCCTATCCTAACCTCTCTCCTGACTTCTCATCTCATATTTCCAATTGCCTTTCAGACATGTTCAACTGGACTTTCAATATTAAATTCAACCTGTACAAAACAGAACTCATTATTTTTCTTTCTAAACCTTCCTCCTCCTACCTTCCCTATTACTGCATTACTATACACCATCCTCCTCATAACTTAGGAGTCATGCTAGATTCCTCTCTGCCTCTCCCTTCTCCCCACCTCTTCTCCCTCATATCCAAGCTGTGGCCAAGGTCTTCTGATATCATCTTTGTGAATTCTCTCCAATATGCACCCTTCTTGCTTCTGACACTGCCACCAATCTAGTTCAAGCCCTCATCACCTCATGGCTGAACTATTGCCATAGCCTACTGGTGGCTCTGCCTGCCTCAAATCTCTCCCCATTCCAATCCATCTTCGTTTCAGCCACCAAAGTGATTTTCCTAAAGCACAAGTCTAAACATGTCAACTCTCTACTCAATAAATTCCAGTGGCTCCCAATGCTTCCAACATCAAATACAAAATGCTCTATTGGCATTCAACATTGGACCATCATAACCTAGCCCTGTCCTCCCCTCCAGGCTTCATACACCTTACTCCCCAACAAATGCTTTTCAATCCAGAGACACTGGTCTCCTGGACGTTCCACTTTATCTCTTAGCTCCTAGCATTTTTTTTTCCTGGCTGTCCCCCTGGAAGCTTTTCCATCTCACTTTTGCCTACTGACTTCCCCTGCTTCCTTTAAGTTCCAACTAAAATCTCATCTTCTTTAATAAGCATTTCCCAAACAGTCTTAATTCCAGTGCCTTTTCTCTGTTAATTACTTCCTATTTCCTCTATATATAGAAAGTTTGTCTATAATTGCTTGCTTAATTCTCAACCCCATAAGATTGTGAACTCCTTGAAGACAGGAACTATTTTTTGCCTCTTTTCATATACTTTAGCACAGAGTCCAGCACATGGTAGGGCTTAATACATGTATATTGTCTGATTGATTTAAGGATGAAGTAAAAAAATAAAGTAGTTCACTTTTAAAAAATTGCAAATTTTCCTCAGTGAACTTCTCCCAGAAGGAAAGCCCTTTATTTTTTTGTCATTAATATTTGGTTTTATTTTTGTGACATTTTTTGCTGTTCAATATTACTTAGCACCTCCCCCATTTTAAAAATTAATTAATTAATTTTATTTTAAAATTTTTCCCCAGCTACATGCAAGACAAGTTTCAACATTTGCTTCCAAAATCTTAAGTTTCAAATTTTTTCCCTTCCTCCTACCTGACTCTCCCTCATTGAGAAAGCAAGTTACTTGATGTAAGTTAAAATTATGTAACCAAGAAAAAGGGTCTATATATTTAATACATATATATTCTAGAAACATTATTATAGAATTGCAATTTAGGAAATACTATAATCTCCAAAGAAGTAAAAATCTATATTTACTCAGAGGACACTAGAGAGGGGCATAATGGATATGAGCCACACACAACAGATTAGGAAAAGAAATGGAATAAAGATTGTCATTAAAGAAATATATGACCAAAAAAGTTCACATGGAAAAAACAAGGTGACACACTCATATGCCCAAGGAGTATCCTCATAATTTCAGGGGTAAAAAACAAAACAAAACAAGGAAAGGCCTTATGCACATTGAGTGAACCCTTTGTGGAAACTTATGGAAAAAAAACAATGAAAAGAGACAGTAGAGTGGATAGGTGTGGTTATGACCTGTTTCATTGAAGGAAATGACCACATTGATAAAATTACAGAATCCCTAGAGCATTAAGATATATCAAGATGAGAAAGCTAATTCATTAATAATAAGGTTTCTTGGAAAAACTAGTCTATGAAGAGAAAAAAATGTTTTAAATTTATATTGTCTACTGAGGGCTTTCTCATTACAATACTAACAGTCAAAAGCAAGTCCTTAAGGCTTCAACTGTAATGCAGCAATCCTTTTCTCAGTTTTTGAAATATGAGGGAGGCCAAAGCACCCAACATGAATGAAATCTGCTAATCTGGAACAGAACCAATCCTGATGGAACTTGAACTCAAAGAAGCACGTTTCAGAATAAGGCAGTCTTCTTTAAAGAGCTGTACATGCTCAGGCAAGAGAAGATGGCAAAATGTAGCAAGCACATTAATTCACTGTCTGTCAAGAGAGAACCTCATGGTAAAACTGCTCCCAGAGCCAACTACTAATCTTTCTGATGTGATAAGAGACTCTTGTCAGAGAGAGAGAAAATGAGACTCTAGCCCTGAGGTTTTTTTGGACAGGGACCTGTTACTCCATGGGAATAGGGATCTCACTCTGCCACTACAATTACACACACACACACACACACACACACACACACACACACACACACATATATATATATATATATATATATATATATATATATATATATATATATATTCTACAATGCATATTCTCAGAGGCTTGCTTGGGCACTCAGAGGTTAATTGACTTGCTAAAGATCATGTAAGTCAAGTCAACAAGCATCTAATTTATTTAGTTGTTTGTTCATTCATTTTTCTATTTATTTATTTACATTTGTTTATTCAGTTGTTTGCTTGTTTATCTATTTATTTGTCTATTTTTATTTATTTATCTATTTGTTTTTGTTTGATTTAATTCTGATCTTAAGAAATAAAAAGAAGAAATATGTTTCTATAATACAGAAGAGAGAAAAAAAGATGATTGTACATGAAACTGCAAAACTATTATATACAACTTGCTGTTACTTGTAAATACATAATAGTTATCATGTAACCAACAAACTTTTATTAAGTATTTACTATGTATTACAAGTGCTAAGCACTAGAAATACCAAAAAAAAAGACAAAAACATGAATCCTGTCCACAAGGATTTCACAATCTAATTGTGCATAGCATAATGAAAAATTACCCTAGATTTGAACACTACCTGTCATTTAGAAACTTCTATGGTTTTAAGCAAGCTGTTTCAGCTGAGCTTCCTCTGTAAAAATGGGGGTAATTCCTGCTCTGCCTTCTTCTAAAGGCTTGTTGTGAAGAATAAATAGTAATGTATATAAAGCACTTTGTAATAAAAGTACTATGTAAACATGAAATATTGATAAGTAACTAAGTATTCTGCTTATGCCTTCATTCATATAGTTGGTGTGCATCAGAGGCAAGATCTGTGTCCATGCCAAATCTCTATTCATTAAGCCATGGGATGCCTATTTCTGAGTTAATGGTTCACAAGTTAGAAGCTCAATGATAAGCTGAACCAATTATTTGTTCAATGTTAACAGGAGAGAGATTCTTTTCATATTTTCTACTTGCCACAGAAAAAATTTTAAATATATGGAGGGGCAGAGCCAAGATGGCAACATGAAGGCGATATTTTCCTGAAACTCGTTACCCAAAAAACTCCAAAATTTGTCAAATTATGACTCTAGCCAATATTTAGAGGGGCAGAACCCACGGAAAGACTGATTGATTCAATTTCCCAGTCCAAGACAACTTAGAAGTTCCATGGGAAAGGTGTGTTTCACCAAGACTGGGGCTTGGAAAAAAGCTACGGCTTTAGCACAGCCCAGGTATCACTAGAAACAGCTTGAAGGGATGATGAGAGAACTCTGCTGCACCAGAGTGAGTACAGAAGCACTGCAGCAGTGAGAACCTGCAGTGGGAATCAGGGAAGCCAGCCTATACTTCCAAAGTACAACCCACAGATCATAAAGGGGTAATTTGAGATTGCAGAAATCTCTCTGCTCTCCCTGGGGCAGGACTCTACTGTTTGCCCACACTCAGATCCAAGTTGCAGTTTGAGTTTCCATACTAAGATAGCAGGGATCCTCCTCACAGCTCCAGGGCAGGGGGGAGCTACATATCTACATATCAAAGCACAGGCAAGAGATCAATAAAACCTTGAAGGAATAAAGGTCCCAGTAGGGTGTCTCAAAAAAAACCCCCAACACCTTGGAAGTACAGTAAATTAGTCTTAGGCTGAGGAAATGAGAAAACAAAAGAAAAAGAAGAATCTGACCAAAGAAAATTACTTTGGTCCCCAGAAGATTCGGAAGACAGCAAATTCGAAGCTTCTGTTTCCAAAGCCTCTAAGAGAAATAGAAAGTGCTCAGGCTATGGATGAGCTCCAAAAAAAAGGCTTTGAAAAAGCAATTAAGGGAGGTGGAGGGAAAATGGGAGTGATGAGGAGTGGAGAAGAAATGAGAGTGATGCAGATAAATCATGAAAATCAAATCAAATCAGCAATTTGGTGAAAGAAATACAAAAAAACTGAAGAAAATAATATGTTAAAAACCAGTTTAGACCAAATGGAAAAAAGCAAAACAAAAGGCAAATGAGGAGAAGAATGCCTTAAAAAGAATAATTGGCCAACTGGAGAAGGAGATAAAAAAGCTCTCAGAAGAAAATAACTCCTTCAAATGAAGAATGAAACTAAAGGAAGCTGATGGCTTGGTGAGAAATCAGGAAGAAATAAAACTCTTCCAAAAAAGTCAAAAATTAGAAGAAAATGTGAACTATTTCATTGGAAAAAAACAACTGACCTGGAAAATAGATCCTGGATAAATAATTTAAAAATTATTGGGCTACCTGAAAGTCACAACCAGGAAAAGAGCCTAGACTTCATTTTTCTTTTTCTTTTCTTTCTTTCTTTTTTGCAAGGCAGTGGGGTTAAGTGACTTGCCCAAGGCCACACAGCTAGGGAATTACTGTGTTTGAGGCTGGATTTGAACTCAGGCACTCTTGACTTCAGAGTCAGTGCCACCTAGTCGCCCCTTAGACCTCATTTTTCAAGAAATAATACAGCAAAATTGCCCTGAGATCCTAGAAACTGAAGGTAAAATAGAAATTGAGGGAATTCACTGGTCACCTCCTGAAAGAGATCCCAAAACAAAAACTTCCAGGAATATTATAGTCAAATTCCAAAACTCCCAAATCAAAGAGAAAATTCTAAAAGCTGCCAGAAACAAACAATTCAACTACCAAGGCTCCATGGTCAGGATTACACAGGATCTGGCAGCATCTACATTAAGGGCTCATAGGGATTTTAATATGATATTCCGGAAGGCAAAAGATCTTGGTTTGCAACCAAGAATCAACTACCCAGCAAAACATAACATCCTCTTTCAGGGGAAAAGATGGACTTTCAATGAAACAGGGGACTTTCAAACTTTCCTATTGAAACAACTAGAGCTTAGCAGAAAGTTTGATCTTCAAGTACAGGACTCTGATGAACCATAGAGGGGATGGACAAGAAGGACTAACTATGAGGAATTTAATGATGTTGAATTGTCTGTGTTCCTTCATGGGAAGAAGATATTGATAACTCATATGAATTTTCTCATTTATAAGAGCTGTTAGAAGGATGGAGTCAATGGGTGATAAAGGAAAGTACTGGGAGGAAGAGAAAGGAGAGGAAGAAGGGGCTAAGATATTTCACATAAGAGTCAAGAAAAAGCTTTTGCAATGGAGTGGAATGGGGGAAGGCAAAGGGGAATGAGTGAGCCTTCATTCTCATCCGAAATTGCTTAGAGAGGAAATAACATACACACTTAATAAAAAAGAGAAATCTATCTTACCCTAAAGAAAAATGAGAAGAAAGGGATGGAATAAGGAAGAATCAGGAGAGGGAAGGAGGGAACAGGTCATAGAGAGGGAAGATTGTGGGAGAGGGTACTCAGATACAACACACTTTTGGACAGGGACAGGATGAAAGGAGAGAGAGAGAGAGAGAGAGAGAGAGAGAGAGAGAGAGAGAATAAAATAAATGAGAATGGGGAGGAATAGAGTAGAAGGAAATACAGCTAGTAATAGCAACTGTGGGAGAAATATTGAAGCAACTTTTCTGGTGGACTTATGATAAAGAAAGCAACTCACCCCAGAGACAGAGTCATTGGAATCTGAACACAGACGGAAGTACTTTTTTTCCCTCTCTCACTATTCTTGAGGTTTCTCATCTTCTTGGGGGGGGGTTATGTTTACTCTCATAACAAGATTATAATAATATAAAATAAAAATTTAATTACATATTGAAGAGAACTGCTCAGAAACTAGCAAGAAGACATTGATTAATGAAAAAAATTAAAGATTTTATTTTACAATATTAGGAGAATCTATCACCTAATTATCAACTCCATAAAGTTAAACTCTAGATCTTAAGCAAATCACAATGTCCTTAACCTCTCATCTATAAACCAAAGGGGATGACTAGAGAGAGCTTATGATGTCTCTCTGAGCTGTACATCTATGCTCCTGTAAGTCCATGATCCTACATCTTTATAAAATCTCTTTCAATTACAATTTCATATTTAGGTAACTTCATAAATAATGGAAAGTTAATGACTATTTCCAATTCTTCATAAGCCTTTTTCCTGATCATTTTAACTATTTAATTATCCTTTATGCAACATGTGGAGCTCTTTCCATGTACTCAAAATTTTATTTTTGTTGTTCAGTTGTTTTTCATTCATGTCTGACCCCATTTAGGGTTTTCCTTGGCAAAGATACTGGAGTGATTTGCCATTTCCTTCTCCAGCTCATTTTACAGATGAGAAAACAGAGGCAAATGGCTCTAAATGGCTTGTCCATAGTCACGTGGCTAGTAAATGTTTGAATTCAGGTAATGAGTCTTACTGACTTCAGGCTTGGTACTCTATCCATTGTCCCCCAACTGCTCCCCCTGGATTTTTCACAAATTAGTAAAAATTCACCCAAGCATGTGTATTCTACCTTACCCCTATCTGCTAAAGTAGGTGCTAAAGATTGAGGGAGCTCTAGATCAAAGGGAAAGCAAAAAATAAATAATAAGAGTGAGTCAAAAGAAAGATAAGGCCAACCATGGACCACACCAGACACAAGACTGGCCCCACACCTGAACAGTTACCCAGATCAGGTACAAGAAGATGGGGTGATAAAGTGGAAAAGGTACTTTTACTGTCTTTGGAATCAGATTACCTGGGTTCAAATCTGAATTCTGATGTTTCTTATAGTCCTTTAGTAAAATCACCTAACCTTGGTAGGTTATTATCTTTCCCTATCATTTTATTTTATTTTATTTGGGCAATGGGGGTTAAGTGACTTGCCCAAGGTCACACAGCTAGGAGCTTATTAAGTATCTGAGGTCAGATTTGAATTCAGGTCCTCCTGACTCCAGGGCTAGTACTCACTGTGCCACTTAGCTGCCCTTTTCCCTATCATTTTAAATTTAAATGTAAAAATTTAAATATAAAAAATTAAAAAATATAAAAATATACTTAAATTTAAATATAAAATTTAATGTGTTTGTTTAAATATAAAATTCAAATACATATAAATTTGGATAGGTTTACATTTAAATATGCTTGAACTTAAGTGAAATTTTATATAAGTTTAAATTTATACAAATATAAATATTTAAAAGACATAAAGAATTAATTATAAAGAATTAATTCCCTCCCTTAAAAATCAAAGGGGTTAAACAATATGGTCTCTGAGATCTCTTCCAGCTTTAAATCAGGGAACTTAATTATCAATCCCACTAAAGCTATTCATAGTTAAGACTTCACAGCTTCTGTCAAAGATACTACCACATACCAGTTGGCCCATGTATGAATCTTTTGAGACTATAACTCATAGATTAATGTTTGCCCCTAAGCTCTAGGCTTATATGAACCAAGTTCAACCTTGGGTACAGCTCCCTAAATCTCCCTTTGATGCCAAATTTATGCTTGAAAATCTTAGGGTATAGTTTGACCATAACTTGTGTCTAGGTCTCCACAGTTCTGGATAAGTCTCCAGGTTTCATATAATAACTCAGGAACAATGCAAACTAGGTATAAGGAAGTTTTTATTCCACCACACAGAAAATGCAAAAGGACTTAGAGTAGTACAGTTATTCTTTCTACATCAATAGGGTAGAGGCAGTGCCCTCATAATCTGCAACATTTTTTGGCTCTCCCCTCATACCAGACAAGAATTCTGATTTTTTTTCTTTTTTCTTTTATGAGTATTTACAGTATTTTGTTGTAAAATTTGGGTTTATTATGCAATACTCTATATTTTTTAATGCATTTCTGAATTGTTAAACCTTTTCTGAGTCATCTCCTAACTTTCACATATCATCTATGGCTTCCAAAAAATTCCCATTTAATTTCTTAGGCCAACCAACAACATATGAAAACTATGATGGGCAAAGTCAAGCTGTGGAAGGGATAATTATATAGCCAGGTCCCCATTAGCATGAATGAACCCCTTGAAGATGTTTCATTATTTGAATTTATAAATTTTGTGGATATTCTTTGCAATGTTCACAGTACTGAAACCAATTACCACACTTTACATAATTATAATGTCAATTTGAATTTGAATTTGTGTGAATTTGAATGCATGTGACTGAGTAGGAGGGTTCATTATTACCCCTAATGAGCATCTAACTATACTTGTCCAGTTAATATGATTTCCTTTTCCTATGGGTACTCTCCCACCTCTCCCCCCATCATGGTCTCCTCCAGACTACACTGTGCCTTAAATTCTTATCAGAAGAGAAACAAACTTGATAAACTTTAAATGCCAAGAATAAATATAAATTCTTGTCAGTATGCCTGTCTACTTGCCTCTAGCCTTATGCTTTACACTGAGGGACAGATTTCCCCTGAAATATTTTCCACTTAAGTTTGCAAAGTAGGCAACCCTGGGGAGCACTTAGAACAGTGTTTGACATTGTAGGAACTTAATAGACGTTCATTATTGATTGACTGATATTCTGATGAATCACACTTTTACATGACAGACATCTAACTTTATGCTACTACTTGGACTACTCCCACTATTGTGCTTGGACTCTACCTGGATAAACATGGGTTTCTAGATATGAGTTACCTGTCCAAAGTAGCTCATTGAATTTTCCTGTCCAAATAACTCACAATAATAGCTAAGGATAAACTCTTGACCTTAGGCCACTTCATCTCATTGCCTTGGTCCCTTACTCAGGTCCTGTGGCATATGAGAAAGAAACAATCATTTCCCTGGGACCTTAGTCCCTTCTTCCTAGAGGCTTGCTCTGGTCATGTACTTTCATTCTCTCACTAGAGGATTGAATTGCAGGATTGTCTACCTTCCAATGTCTAGTGCTGACCAATAACTCCCAACTTATCATTCTAGAAGGCTGAATCTCAAACTCTCCTATTGGGGGTTGTCAAAGAAGCCATCTTAAGGTTAGTGCTGACAAAGAATCCCCTCTCTAAGACCTACTAGTTAGTTGGGGTTCAGGCACTCAAATTTCAAAACTAGAAGAAATATGTTATTCTATCTAAACCTAAGGGGTTCTACCACTGTCTTTCTAAGACTAGAAGAGAAACTTGGGGTCCAGGAATTTTCTTTTCAGGCTGTATTCTCAAGGAGAGAACATGTAACTACTATGGATAGCTTTCAAACTCAAATCTTCCCTTCTCCAGGACCAGTACTCTAACCTCTATACTACCAGTCAGTCCTGCCATCCCTAAAGAGACTCAAAGTCTCAAGCAAAAGGTCATCTTATTATAAGGCAGCTAGACCAATGGTCAGTGGTTAGAGCAACAGGAAGCGTCAGGAAGATAAGCTTAAATCAGCTCTGTTGCCATTGGCAAGTCACTTAATTTCTGTGCCTCAGTTACCTACTCAAAGTAAAGACCCTGGAGCTCCCAATAGCACCTCAAACTTAGCATTGTTAAAAATGAGACTAGCATAATGAATCCTCCTACATGGTTACATGCATTCAGATTCACACAAATTCAAATTCAAATTGACATTATAATTATGTAAAGTGTGGCAACTGGTTCCAGTACTGTGAATATTGCAAAGAATATCCACAAAATTTATAAATTCAAATAATGTAACATCTTCAAGGGGTTCATTCATGCTAATGGGGACTTAGCATTTATGAAAGCACTTTAGGGTGGGCAAAACCAGCACTCTCTAATTCAGGTTAGATGATAGAACAAAATTAGATATTTGCAAGTCATCAGACATTCACAAAAGGAATTTACTTTTCCTGATACAGCAAGGATAGGCAACGAGAATATGGTAGCACTTGGATTAATTGGACAAGGCCCCTTCCCACCCCTAATCTCCAGCCCCCAGTTTCTCCATCTGTGAACACATCTGGTCAAAACCACTTCTAGGTCTAATTCCAAAGTTGATTAGGAAAAAAAGAAAATGTTCTGAAATGTTTTAAATAACCTCTCTTTTTAGTAGAAAGGAACCAGAAATTGCAATTGGGGAATGACTGAATAATTTGTGGTATATGATTGTACTGGAATATTGCAACAGACTCTTTACAGGTCTTCCCACCACCATTTTCTTTTCTTCATACATTTGCTTGAATTATCCTTCCTACCTTAGATCTATCTGGTCACATCACTCCTCTACTCACCTTTTTCCTTCCATTCCCTTTTAGCCTTATTCCACATTATTTCCTTTTACTTACTTGATATTCCAGACAAATGATATTTGGCTCAGCTATGTTCAGTAAACTCAACATGCCATCTCATATCTCCACAAATAAGTAGTCTTACCTAGCAGTGCCCTTCTTCCTCATCTCTGTCTTTTTAAGAATTCTTTCTTCCTTCAATGATCTGTTCAAGTGCCACTTTCCACAAAAAACCTTCTTCTAACCTGCCACATTGTATTATTAATGGACATAATTAGTTATTAGTACACATAAGAGATGTTCTTTTTTATGAGCTGTGAAGTTTATTACATCTTCAAACTAGGTGGTTAATGTTTACTGATTAACTCTCTTCCCTTCCCAGCTACACACACACACACACACACACACACACACACACACACACACTCCCACCTCTTCTACCCAAACTTTAATTCCTTTTAATAAGCTTAACTTCCCACTGGAAAATCCCCCCAATAAACTCCTTGAGGGCAGGGACTATTTATGTTTGCCTTTATTTCTTTGTTGTTAAAGTTTAGTGGTTCCTAACACCATTTGAAACTTTCTTGCCAAAGATTCTGGAATGGTTTGCCATTTCCCACTCCCACTCATTTTATAGATGAGGAAACTGAGGAAAACAGACTTGCTCAGGGTCATACAGCTAGTAAGTGTCTGAGACCAGATTTGAACTCATGAAGATGAGTCTTTTTGACTCCAAGTCTGTCAACCCTGTGCATTATAATACTACCTAGACTCATAAGTAGAATCAATAGAATTTGACAAACTGATTAGATGTGTGAGAAAGGGAAGAGTCTATGATAAGAGCAAATATTCCAACATGGGTGATTGGATAAATGATGATGCTACTGACCGAAATACAGTGATGAGATCAGAAGGAGGAGTATATTGGGGTGGTGGTGGGGCTAAAAGCCTGGAGCTTTAGAGAGAAGTCAGGGAAGGAGCTGTAGATTCCATAATCTTCTGCATAGAGGTGATAGCAGCTGTTACTGCTGTGGGAACTAAGAAAGTGGAAGATTTTATCAGTTTTCAATATACAGGATTTAAAGCCAGAGACCCCTGGCCCTGACACTTAATACCTGTATCACTTTAGGCAAATTCACTTTATCTCACAGGTAAGGGCAGGAGTTGAAAGAAAGGACTCCTAATTCAATTCAATAAGTGCCTACTAGTGCTAAGCACTGGGATATAACTAAGAAGAGATAGAACCTGTCCTCAAGGAATTTACAATCTAATAGGAGAAGGCATTTCTCAAATGGAAACTGAAAACAAGAAGGGAGGGGTAAGGTATGCTGCCCGTCCAGCACATTGAAAATTGAGTTACCAGGAGGATTGTGAACCCTCTATAAAAGAACCTTTTAGGAGAAATTCAGTATTTCGTCCACCAGTCTTCCACTTGAGTTGAGAAAGTGTAGAGTCATTCTTCTTAGGGATGAAATTTCAGGTGATCTGCTTCTCCTGGGGTGGGACCCTGGAAGACATGTTTTTTAGAGTTGAAACCAAGTAGAAGAACTGAGGCAAAAAACTTCCAGTTCTAAATCTATGATTCTAGGATACTATGGTCCCTTTCAGTCATTCAGTGACTATTGGTCATTGACTGTGGTTCCTCCCAATCTGTTTAATTCTAAGAACCTATTTAATTGTGAGATGGCTTTTCAAAGGTTATGACTACATAAACAAAATTAAGTGGAACCTTTGAGTAAACATCTATGAATTTGGGGTAGCTAGGTGGCTTAGTGGAAAAAGCACCGGCGTTGGAGTCAGGAGTAACTGGGTTCAAATCCAGTCTCGAACACTTAATAATTACCTAGCTGTGTGGCCTTCGGCAAGCCACTTAACCCAATTTGCCTTGCAAAAACCTAAAAAAATTCTATGAATTTAGGTCACAGGCAAAAATAGAAGATTCCTTCCACTTCTCAAGATATTAGGTGATACCCTGTTTCCCAAGCTAAAGCCCACAGATTGAGCTTGTCATAACAACAATCCTTTGCACTCTGGATGATCTCACCCACAGCAAAATCCCAGAATAAGTTCCCATCAGTATCAGGTGTTCTCAGAGCTTAAATAAGCACTTACTGTATCCATGTTCTGGACCCGATTGCTTCTATGAATCAAACTTGCCATATTATTATTATGCAGTCAAAGGTATGAGGATTGGGTTCTCCCCTCACTGCTTCAGCACCCCCCTCCACTAGGGCTGGGGCTCCAGCACATGGGTCTTTGTTGTTTTCCTAACTTTGAAATTAAAATTCTATTTGTTTCCTGACTTTCCTGTAGCTGGACTGCTCTGTTAAGCTCTGGACAATCACAGGTTAGAGGCCAGTTCCAATCCAGTTGACACACTCAACAGCCTTCCCCTGCCATTATAATGGCTTTTTTTTTGTTTTTTCTTTTAATCTAAATTCTCCATATAGTGATCTCTAGTTGTCCATATACTTCTCTATTTATCCATATAAAGTAAGGTCAGCACATCATCAAGACAGACATTCTGATCAGATAATTCAACAGAAAAGAAGTAGAATTAGTTGCTTAGGACTGAAGAATCCAATAAAACTAGTGGTTGGAATTTTTCATCTCTTACTTAGCTATGAAGCTGTCATTGTAGACAGTGTTTAAGTGTGATGGGTCAGATCATGTCTTGGAAGATTTAGTTCACTTCATGAGTGAACAGTTTACACCCACAGGGGATAGTTTATTATAAGTGCCTCTGTCCCCTTTACTCCACCCCCAGACAATTTGAGCTAAATTGATTACATATTATGCTATGAAATGATGCTTGGTTGCCTGTCCTAACTCGGCCAGGCACCTCACCTGTAGAAAACTGGATTTCATTCTACTAGTTATGTTTGAGGGCAGAGACCTCCTCAACCTAATGAGGCTTGGGTAATTAATGCTGCAATGGAGAATTGCTACAAAATTTTTAGCCACTGAGCTGACTTGTTTCTAAGAGATAATCATAACCCATCAAGTAGTTGCGGTCTCCAGATTTGCTGATTACTATGTCTTAAAAAAATCATACCTGTGGTAGGTTGACTGCCTATAGATACAACATTATCTGGTTATTTATCAGGATTTTTCAGTCTCAGTTTTCCTTTATAGAAGCCAGCAGAAAGTTCAGATGGGAATCACCAATTAGGTCATAGAAATTCAATTCCATTCAATCAAATCTTTATTAGACTTACCTATCATGAAAAAGACTGTTGTAGATGATGCAAAAAATGGGATTTAGAGTTACATAGCCTGACTCTGTGACTTGACTGTTGTGTGACCCTATTCATACCAATTTACCCCATGAGCCTATTTCTTCATTTTAGTCAGTTAGTAAACATTTATTAGCCTTCTACTACTAAAAAAATAGGTAAAAGATAGCTCCTACCTCAAGGAATCACAATATAAGGGGAGGGGGAGATAACAAGTAAACAATTACAAACAAGTTATATACAGAATAAAGAGGAAATAATTAAAAAAGAGAAAGTGAACTAAGAGTTTGAGATTTGTGACAAGAGATACTATAATACTAGGACTTGAAATAATGCATATGAAACACTTTATAATCATAAAGCAAGACATGAATGTGAATTATTCTAGTTTTCACTTCCTCAATACCACAAAAGACCTGTGATTTTGATACCATATGATCTCCAGCACAGCAGAACATAAGCCTTTTATATTTTTGTAGTTTTCTAGATTTTTATCAAATCTTTGATACGCATGATCTCAACGATCCCTTTCAGCTCTTCATTAGAGGTAGATTATAGTATAGTGGATACTTCCTAGCTATGTGACCTTGGAAATATCACTTTACCTCTGTTTGCTTGTTTCCTCAACTGCACAATGGAAATGATAGTAGCATCTATCTTGCAAAATTGTTATAAGGATTAGATGAAATTGTAAATAATTGTAAAAATTACTTAACACAATATCTAGAACATAGTGGGCTCTATATAAATGCGTATTCCCTTCCCTCCCCTTCCCATTTACCTTAAGATTTTGGAATAAATGTCCAACTCTAGCCCAGGGAAAGGTTGAGGCCCCAGAGATCCAAAGGGTTTTAATAAGCACTGTGTAAAGCTCTCAGCTTGTTAGATATAATTGTTGGATTGTGGAGTGAGTCATTAATGCATCTGGAATCTGTGAAAGGGATGAGATATTTGGTAATTTAGAGAGTCATTCTTCCTTTTTTCAAAGTACTATGCAGAAGTATCTGTAGCATGATACAATGTGGAGAAAAACATTGTATTTTGAATCAAAGGACTGTATTCAAATCCTGACTGTGCCACCTAATAGCTGTGTGATTTGGGAAAGTCTAAATCTTCTTGTGTGTAAAATGAGTAAGTTAATGTAGAAGTCTCTGTAGTGGTCTTTCCATCTCTAAATCTATGATCCAATGGGAACAAAAAAAATCATAATTCTAGTGGCCATACACATCTCTTTACACTTAGCTGAATTGGTCCTAGAATGGCAAACAAATATTACTCAACCTTAAAAACTTGGTTGGGGGCAGCTAGGTGGCAAGGTGGAGAGAGTACTGGCTCCATAATCGGGGGCCACCCCCTCACTCAAATCCAACTCATATGCTTGTCATGGTGTCACCTCCCTGATGTCATTAGTCTTTGAAAATGAAGGACAAGCATCATGGGAAAATGGCTTTCATAGCCCCGGGAACCCTTGAAGGCTGACTCTTAATTCACCAAGGTATTTCATGTTTGCAAAGAGGGCTATATTGAGGGAAAAAAGGAAAACCAAACCAAACCAAGGACCTTTGAAATTCAGATGAAACAATTTGCAAACTCAAAGGACATAGTACTCTTTCCAGTCATTCCTAGTTGGTTTGTTTTGCTGGGTGAAACACTATAGGACTCACCATTTATCTCTTCTCACTACATTATAGAGAGCTCTGCTCTCTATTCAACACCTCTTCTAAGGTTTTGTTTAATAAAATATATATTTTCTTTTTTTTCCCCTACTCCCTAGAACTGCCATCATTCTATTTAGGATGAACAGTATGATGAACTATAACATATATACATATATATATATATATACACATATATATATGTATATATATATATATATATATATACATATATATATATATAGTCTTTATGAGGTATCTGTGAAATTTGTGTTCTTAACAAGGTTAGGCACCAGCCCTGAGTCAGGAGGACCTGGCCTCAGATACTTGACACTCATTAGCTGTGTGACTTTGGACAAGTCATTTAAACCCTGATTGCCATCCAGGGCCATCTCTAGTCATCCTGATTCATATATGGCCACTGGACCTCCAGAGAAAATGAGGTTGGTGACTGAGTATAGCCCCACCTTCACTCAAATCCAATTCATGTACATGCCACAGCATCACCTCTTTTGAGGTGTCATGACCTTCTAGAATGAAGGACAAACAAAACAACATAAAGTGCCTGATAGAGGCCTCAAAGTGGTACAGTGGATAGAGAGCTGAGAACTCTTTCTGAATTTCAATCAATCCTCAGACACTAGTTGTGTGAACCTGGACAAATCACTTAAATCCATTTGTTTCAGTTTCCTCATCTGGAAAATAAACTGGAGAAGGAAGTGACAAATCATTTCAGAATCTTTGCCAAGAAAATCCAAAATAAGATCACAAAGAATTGGATAAGATAGAACAATGAGTGCTTATTATGTTCCAGAGATTGTGCTAAGCACAAACGATACAAAGAAAGGTAAAAGACAATCCCACTCTCAATAAACTTACAGCTGAAACACTTAATGGCTTTGTCCAATGGAATGGACAATGTACCATAGCTGCCACTACTCACCAGAAACTTTGGTCACCACACTGAAAGTAAGTATTGGTTCTCCTTTTTAATTTTAATCATTTCTGCCTGTCACACCCTCCTATTTAGCCACAAATAACTAAAAAATAGTTAAAAGGGAAAATGTCTATTAAAAATGAGATGACTTTAATTATGCCTACACTCTGGATTCTTGCCAGATATCTAACCTTGTTAAGAACACAAATTTCACAGATACCTCATAAAGACTATATATATATATATATATATATATATATATATGTATGTTATAGTTCATCATACTGTTCATCCTAAATAGAATGATGGCAGTTCTAGGGAGTAGGGGGAAAAAAAAGAAAATATATATTTTATTAAACAAAACCTTAGAAGAGGTGTTGAATAGAGAGCAGAGCTGATGCAACCTGTTTAGTAGTAATTTAAGAACAATGACTTGGTAGATTTCCTAATCCACACCTCTCTACCTCTGGAAGCTATCACTCCATTAATCTGGTTTGCCTATAGGAAGGCAAAGTGAAATAGAGAATGAATATTTATCTGATTAATTAATCTATGGAACCTGATGGGTTTCTCTTTCCTCAGCAGTGACTTTTAGCAGAGCCTAGTTGTCCCTATTCTATGCCAGTCATACCAACACTCTTACTAAACACAAAGCTGGGTTTAGAAAGAGACGTTTCACCTGCCAAGTTTGAGCTTGTTCAGATCTTCTCAAGACATACACACACAGTACACCCAGGAAAAAGACATAAGGAAAGAAGGGGATGGTATGGTGGGGAAGGGATGGCAACCAAAGGGTGGAAATCCCTAGGAACAGCCCAGAAAGGCATTTGACAATGCTAACCTGGGACTCTACTTAAACCAGTTTGTGGGATGTGAGGTTCTCTTGTTGGATGCCCAACTCTCTCCTTCCTTCATATTCTCCCCTGAGCAATATGAGCTTGCATGAGCTTGTAGTTTGGGAAGTTTTTCCTCCTCCTGAAACCTTCCTTGTTTGAATAGCCCTGACATCTCTTCTTTCCCCTGAGGCTTCCGCTCTGCTTTTACCCTTCTATATTTTTATTTCCCTGTTTGACAGCTTCCCCCAGATTCAAGTCCAAGTCTTTGCAAGAAGATGACCCCTTGTCTTTCCTTTTCCCCAATATACTCCCTGAAGGAAACAGGGAGCTCCAGGGTGAGTTGTTACCTGAAGCCAAGGAAAGTCTGTCCCCAAAGAAAGCAACAGCCTTGCCAATGATCAAACAGGAACCAAGAAAGGAATTCCCATTTCTCCCTGAAATAATGTACCATTTCAACTCAGGGTTTGAATCGAGTTCAGAAAAGAACTTGCTGACAGCATGCTCATTACTTCCTAAAAGGAGAATAAACATGTAATTCAATAAGTAAATTTAAAATACATATAGAAAATTTAGAAGGTAACCTTAGGTTACTGGTAGCTGGAGGGACCAGGAAAGACCTGCCTTACAGGGGGTATCATTTCAACTGAATCTCAAGATAAGACTTCTCTGTAAAGAGGCAGACTGAGGGGTAGAAAATGCATACTAGAATGAGGAGATGAATCACCCCACCTCTGATATGTGGACCCTGTGAGACTTTGAGCAAATTATTTAACTTTCCCAGTCTCAGTTTCTTCAAATGTAAATGACAGGGTTGAACTTGACTCTTCGTGACCTCTTTTGGAGTTTTCTTGGCAAAAATACCGGAGTGATTTGTCATTTTCTT
The DNA here is from genome assembly GCF_037893015.1 of Macrotis lagotis. Classification (NCBI taxonomy): domain Eukaryota; kingdom Metazoa; phylum Chordata; class Mammalia; order Peramelemorphia; family Peramelidae; genus Macrotis; species Macrotis lagotis. The sequence continues at coordinate 453,951,786 of NC_133666.1, read as the reverse complement.
CTCTAGTTCATTTTGTGGATGAGGAACCTGAGACAAGAAGAGTTAAGTGACTTGCCCAGGGTAACACAGCTAGTAAGTGAATGAGACCAGATTGGAACTCAGGAGAATGAGTCTTCCTGATTTCAGTCTGGCATTACTCCATCTTGAGGCCACTAAATAGCTTCTAAGTCCCTTCAATCTCTAGAGTTGTGTGTACTATGTCACAGAACCTTAATAAATAAAAACTACTTTCTAAAAACCCTTTCTTAGAAGCAACTGGTAGCTGAGTGGATAGAATGCTGGGCCTGGAGTCAGGAAGGCCTGGTTCAAATCCAGCTTCAAACACTTCCTAGTAGTATGACTCTGGACAAATCACTTAACCTCTGACAACCTATATTTCCTCAACTGTAAGAAATGGAGATAATAATAATACTTATCTCACAGGATTGTTGTAAGAATTAAATGAGATCATAGTTGTAATGTGCTTAGGAGAGCACCTGGAACCTAGCAAGGTGCTTCATAGATTGCTTTCTTCTAACTTCTAACTTTGATGATAATTCTAGGATCAGAAATGTTTCCAAGGACTGTCCTAAATCTGCCAAATAGGCATTTTTTCCTGGTGGATTTAGGCTAAGATTCAATCTCTTTTCCTTGTTTCTCCTGCCTCAGGCCCTTAGGAGAGCTCTATGGGGGGGGGGGGGGGGGTTCAGATTCATCCATTTTTCTTAATCTTCTCCAGAAAATAAGATGTTAATTCAACCAAAGTCCTTAAAATCCTTGGAAGTGGATTGTCTGGTCATATCTGACTCGTTGTAACTCTATTGGATGTTTTCTTGGCAAAGACAATAAGGTAGTTTGCTATTTCCTTCTCTAACTCATTTTGCAATGAGGAAACTGAGACAAATAGGATTAAGTGACTTGCCCAAGGTCACAAAGCTAATAAATGTCTAAGGTCAGATTTGAACTCAGGAAAATGAGTCTTCCTGACTCCAGGTCAGGAACCTCCTAACTCCTAACTCCTAACTCTTAACCCCAGTTTGTCCTTCATTTTCAAAGGAGACCAAGCATGTGAATTGGATTTGAGTGAGGTGGTACTGTGCTAAGTCACCATCTAAGTCTTGCATCTTCCCCCTCCAGGGCCATCTGGGTCCAGTGACCAGATAAGAATCAGGTCAACTGGAGATGGTCCTGGATTTGAGGCAATTAGGCTTAAGTGACTTGCCCAAGTCACATAACTATTAAGTGACAAATGTCCAAAGTTAGATCCTCCTGACTCCAAGGCCAGTGCTCCATCCACTGTGCCACCTAGCTGCCTTACTTGGGAGTAGTTGGCAAGAAGTGCTAGATAAAAGGGATTCATGTCAACTGGTTGCTTAATTTCAAGTCTGTGAGACTTCTTCCAGATCAAGAGTGACAACATATTAGATACCACAGCTCTCCTTTGTGTATGGTCCAGGACCAGAAGCATTCCCTAATGGACTAATATCATGAGAATTCAAGTTGAGTAGAACAGGCAGTCATTTCCTCTCTCCCCTCCCTCCTCCTTCCAAAGAAAAAGAAAAATTTCAGAGGGAGAAATAGAAAAATGAGAGTACACAATCTTTCAGGTGACTGCTGCCACTACTATCATGACTGCTACCACCACTACTGCTGCTGCTGCAACTGCTGCTTAGCAGTGCTATTATCACCATCACTACCACTACTACCAGCAAGAGTTGTCTTTAAGTAGACTCAACAAAAACTCTCAAGTGATTGCTGTTGCTACTACCACCACCACTATCACCACTGTGTGTTGGTTGATTGGTTCTTCTCCTTCCTTATCAAAGAAGACCAAAATGATATCACAGTGTTTGACTGTGGCTGATCAGACCAATATGAGCTTGAAATGTTCTGCCACAGGTCAGGCAAAAATAGTCCATGTGAACACTTGGGGTGGATTTTCAAATTTCTAACTTGTACATCTCACATTTCCTTTGAGCTTATTCAATTCTCCTTCCTCATGAGGGCATGCCATGCTGGGTGGTCCTATGCCAGGCTGTACAATCAATCCAAAGTTCTTTTTTTTGAAGTGGCATGGAGTTGTTTTATTTCAATACACACAGAATGCAAAAGGAGACATCCTTTTTTGGATTCTTTGTTTGCCTTTCTCCCCTAGGGTCTGTGCAAGTGACAGACCCTAGGGGAGAAAGGCAAACAAAAAATCCAAAAAAGGTCAACAACAAAAACAAACTCTCCTGATGAGAGGTCTCTCCCAGCAGCACTAAGGATGTACTGGTAAAGTCCTCTCTGGCAAGGAGACCAAGGGTCATGGGCTTCCCAGTTTGGGTGAGTGGCCTGACCTCAGCTGAGGAGGGCTGGGGCTTGTGAAGGTCACTATCAAGGGCATTGCTCAGCTCACACACACACACTATGCTCAGCTCACACACACACACACACACACACACACACACACACACACCCCAACCCAAAATTCTTAAGAGAGACCTTAAGAGTGTTCTTGTATTACTTTTATGACCACCACAATCCTCCACACCCACCCACCCCTCACTCCTATAAGCACTTGTCCTGTGTAGTCTTTTTTGGCAAGTGTACATTTGGCATTCAAACAACATAGCCAGCCTATCAAAATTACTCTCTCTGTGATGCCATTTGAATGCTTGACAATTTAGGTTGAGAAAGGATCTCAGTATCTGGTACCTTATCCCACCAGGTGATCTTCAGAATCTTCCTAAGACAATTTAAATGCAAGAGATTCAGTTTCTTGACATGGCACTGGTAGACTGTCCAGGTTTCATGGCTCATACAACAATGAGGTCAGCACAACAGTTCTGTAGACCTTCAGTTTGGTAACCATTCTAATACCTGTTCTCTCCCACACTTTCTTTTGGAGTCTCCCAAATACTGAGCTAGCCCTGACAATGCATGTTTCAACCTCACTGTCAATGTGTACCTCCCTAGAAAGACACTGCCAAGGTAAGTGAACTTGTCCACAGTACTCAAAACTTCTCTATTTGCTGTAGTCCATGGTTCCACATATGGATGGTGTGGTGCTGGTTGATGGAGCATCTGGGTTTTCTTGCTTAGACCGAGAAATTTGTTAGACCAAAATTAGCACAAGCAGCACAGAATTGATCCATACTTTGTTGCACCTCAGTCTCAAAGGCAACCTTGAGTTCACAATCATTTGCAACAGGAGATCATGCACCAGCACTCCCTCTACTTTGGTATTTTCTATCAAAAGAATTACCATTAATGTGGTAGCTGACCTTGAGGCCATGTTCATTCTCATTGAAGGCGTTTGATAACATGACTGAAGACATCATACTAAAAAGCATGGGAGCAAGGACACAGTCTTATATCACTCATTGGTGACCAAGAAATCCCAAGAGCATCATCTACTATTCAGCACCCAGGCAAGTTTGCCATCATGGAATTGATGTACAATACTGATAAGTCCAGGTAACCAAATTTTGACATAACTTTCCATAAACCCTCATTTATGACAGTGTCAAAGGCCTTGATCAGATCTATAAACATATTTGACCTCTCTTCAGTTCTTGGAATTTTACCTAGAGTTGTTGGGTGGCAGACACCATATCAACTGATCCTCCACCTTTTCTGAAGCCACACTGGCTCTCACATCAATGATGATCTTTCCAAGTGAAGGATAAGTCTACTACTACTATTAATGCTACTGCTACTACTACTATTATTATTACTACTGCACTGATCACCACTGCTAGTGGTACTACTGCTGCTGTTGCTGCTACCGCTGATGATTAGTACTACTGATATTGCTGCTGTTACTATTGTCACTACTGGTGTTACTACTACCAGTACTATTACTGCTACTACCAATACATTCAACACTACCGCTACCCATTACTACTCTTACTGATGAGAGCAGCATTTATATAACCCTGTCAGAAACATGTTATTAATGTCTCTATTTTAAGGTTGAAGAAACTGAGGTTGAGAGAGGTTGATTTTCCCGGGGGTGGGGGGAAGAAATCAGCATAGACATTTTTCCTTAAAGTTTTGTTGGGAGAAATAAGAATCTTATATCTGACAGAATTATCTAGCAGCTAAAACTAATGCCTTACTTTTTGTTCTCTTTTAATTGTTTGCTAAATTGGGAAAACAATGAAAAAACAAACAAAGCTGTGTTTCCAAGATCTCTTTAAGTTCAGATGGTCTATTCTATATGATCTCTAGTTCACAGCCATGAGTGGAAAAGTTTCTAGAAATCATCTTTAGGCAAAAGTCCCATTTATCTTACCCTGGCATTTCCAGAGAATTACCAATGGAACTCTATTTTTGCAAGTAACTGGCATCAAAGAGCTCTTTATCTGCTGAAAGGAATAGAATTTAAAATCTGGCAACTGGTAAAAACAATATTACTTTTCTCTACCATAAGAAGACCAAGATTAGGACTACTTGGGGGTATCAGTTCTACAATTCTGACTAAATTATCTAATTAATCCACTTGAACAACCATTTTATCTCTTTTCTTTTTCCATTAAACTGACTTTGGAGCTACCCAAGCATCAGAGGCTGTTACCTCAAAAGAGTTGGCCAGATGGACAGACTCAGAAAGAAGATCAGGCCTGTATGCTGGGAACTGGCTAAAAAATACTCAGTGTTACCCAAAATCTATTAAGGAGAATTCACAGGCATCTCACTGAGGAATTTGACATCAAACGTCTTTCTGATGTGGCCATTTCTCTCTTTGGCATGGGCAGTGGGAAAATAGTGATTTTATGTATGCTCTGTCTTCTTTCTCTGGCTCTAGCCTGAATTACACCTCTAGTCTTTTCCTAAACAAATACTTCCAGCCAGGCAGGTGGGCCCTGTCCTGGTTGTCCCTGGCTTCTCCCAGCCATCTGTGTGTGCTCATTTCTGGAGCCTGGCAGGCTCCTGGAAAAGTAGATTTGATCTCTTCCTTCAATCCAAGATGGATTATTGCTAGCAAAGTCATTCATCCCTCTTCGATAAAACAGCAGCATCACCTACCACTGTCAGTGTCCTGTCAGAAGCATCTCTCCTGGGTTGCATGGCACAAACTCAAATAAAAGGACTTGCATACCCAGGCCTCAAGTGAAGAGGGCTCTGTCCTACTTCCTCTAATAAAGACAGAAATAAATCTCTCTACCTGTCACCCAGCCAACTAACAAATGCCTAGCAAAGGAAGTTATCTTCCCCCACCCCATCACAGGCATGTAAAAGGACAGGCTGATTGGTAACCTGCAGGCGCTTCCTTAGCTCATTGACAATCCTTCTGGCCAAGACATCTGCCTCCACCCCATACCTAATTTATATAGTATCTTGATGCCATAGGTGGAAGTTGTTGCAATCCACTTTTCCCCTTTGACAGTTTATTTCAATGGCTCCCACACAGAGTTAAGGCTCTGAGTCACTGTCTGATTCTTTTTTCCATTGCATAACCCCAGGGAAGGGCCATGCCTCCGCCTGTTGGAAGATTTGGCTTTTTTGCCTTCAAAGCATTTTTACATCTTGACTGGACATTGTTAGAACAGCTGGAAGGTATGACTTTTTAAAAGGACACCTCACCCATCCAATCCTTTCTATGGAGGGTTGTGGTGTCTAATGTTGGCCCACTCTTCTGTCCTGTTTTTGGATGTGTGTTCCTCAAATATATATACTCATGGAGGTCCAACTCTTCTCTGGTGAAGGAACAGCAAGAGAACATGAAATAATGTCTCCTTTCCAAAACTTCTATAAGAGGCTTGATAATTTCCAACCGAAGAAGCAAAGCTGGTCCAACCTGTTCTATGAGAAAACTCTTGCTCTGGGAAAGTGTCTTAAAGTTAGCAAAGTACCCCCTCTGGGCTCACTCTTCCAAGTTGTACCCACACTGGCAATTTGGGGTTCTCAGAGGACAAAGACTTCAGGTTTTTAAGAATAACCCTTAAGGGCTGTGATTCTAACCCTGTTGTTCCTGAGACTCCTTTGACTTATTCCTCATCTTCAAACAGAATCAATTAGATTTCACTAGGTTTTAGAAAAAAAGGATTTATTAATGTGGAATAATAATAATAATGGTTACAAATTACAAAAATCTTATTCCTTAACTGGAGGCACATGCTCCCATTGTAAAAACAAATTCCTTAGGGAGAGTTGATCAGAAGCTTGTATGTAGAGAAAATATGTGGTTGAGGAATACCTCTAGACTCCTATCCCTGGAAATTCTTCTTCTATCTAAGGAGTCCTCATAAAGTTGTTGTTATGTATAACTTTCTGCTGGGCTCCAAGGATCTGTGCCTCTCTTGCAAAGATATACTGGTAAAAATTAAACAATTGGCTCTCTTAAAATACAAGACATAATTTTTAAGTTTAATGAGCATTGTTAACATTTTCTCCATCACTTTCTTTAGTCAATCAACACAACAATAAATCAAGACCTGATTTGTAGTTTTTGCCAACTTGCGAGGACTAAATGCCTACACTGAGAATTTAGCAATAGGCACTCAAAAGTCGATTTGAGCTAGTTCCAGCATATTTCTATGTTGAACATACTATAGATACTTCTCTCTGCTAGATGAGGTCTCAGTTCCTGCAGCTACTCCATCTTCAGGACTATCTTTTCACTTCTAAAGCCCTCTGTCTTCCACCAGTAGTGTTCTGGCAGCCATTGCTAACACCTCAAGTTGTGGGTGAGACTTTTGATGGAATCTCTGGATCACCAAAATTCACTACCAGGTTACATGGACTCTCATCTCCAAATTCTTATTTATCTAAAATTAGGAAACAATAGACAAAAGAAACAAAGATTCCATGTGCTCCTTCATACATGTAATCCAGGTGGGAAATAAGGTAACTTTATCTCCCAATGTCCAACAGCTCTAAAACGATCTAGGAAAGAGAATAAGAAATATATTTTTGGTGTGCACAATTTATTCTAGGTCAGCTATTCTTGAATTATTAGTTTTTCCAACTCCATAGCCAGTTAGAAACTTTTTTTGTCATCACATAATATCAACCTTTCAGACACTCATTCAGTATTCCATAAACATTTATTAAACAACTAATAAATCATCAGACACTGTGCTAAGGATTTGTTGTTTGTTGTTCAGTCATTTTCAATCATGTCCACTCTTTGGACCCCATTTAGGGTATTCTTGGTCAGGATTTTGGAGTGGTTTGCCATTTCCTTTTCCAGCTCAATTTATAAATGAGGAAACTGAGGTTAAAAAAAAAGGTTAAGGGCAGCTAGGTGGCGTAGTGGATAAAGCACCGGCCCTGGAGTCAGGAGTACCTGGGTTCAAATCCAGTCTCAGACACTTAATAATTACCTAGCTGCGTGGCCTTGGGCAAGCCACTTAACCCTGTGTGCCCTACAAAAACCTAAAAAAGAAATGGTTAAGTGACTTGCCTAGAGTCACATAACCAGTAGTGATTCCAGGCCCAGCACACTATCCACTGAGCTATCTAACTACTAAGAATGGGGAACTACAAGTAAGAAAAAGGAAAGACTTTCTCTGATCTCAAGGAGCTCACAATCTAACATAGAAGAGGATATACAAAAGGAAGCTGGAAAGAGGAGGAGAACAAAGGAGATAAAAATCTTGTTTTCTAACACTGAAACTAAGCAGAGCTGCAGATAGGAAGTGGAATTTCTGCCCTATATAAAGTAAAACTTGGAGAGGAGTTTGGTACTTCATCCTCCAGTCCTTCAATCAAAGGTTCAACAAAGTGTCAACATAATGGGGTTGAAACAGGCAAATCTCTTAAGGACTAGAACCTCAATGACCCGTCTTCTCAATTCACAGGGATCAATATACCTACAGAGTAAAGAAAAGAATCTTGGAGTCATAGAAGTTCAGAGCTACAAGAGACCTTAGAGATAACCTGTTACTCTCCTTCACTGAGCTGCAGGGATGTGCTAGGGTCAGCTTCAACTGGCTCCTAAGCCAACTGTTAAAATTTAAATGTAAGAATTTGCACTGGAGAAACTGACAAGGCTTGATTTTTTCTTGTCTTGTAGATTATCTATCCTTAAAAAGGTAGAGAAAAATTATAATAATGCAGATCAAACTTAAAAGTATATATCTTGGATATATGTGTACATAAATGCATGTATATATTTATGCACATAGATATAATTTCCCTAGAGAGATGGTTTTTAAAGCTTTACCTGTACATCACTGGAGTTGCCAATACACCATCCTAAAGTGAGGTCAATCAGTTTCTGCTTCAACACTTCTATTGATTGGGAAGTTGGTTCCAAGGGGCTTTCTAATACCAAAGCAGCAAAGCTATGGAAAGCAATTTGAGTCTGCAAGGGGCAATCTAGCTCTGAATATCTAATTACTCCTATATTTGGATTCCCATTGTCTCTAAGATGAAATAAAAACTTTTCTATTTGACATTTAAATCTTGTCACAATGTTCTAGCCAGTTTCCTTTCCTTTTTTTTTTTAAGGTTTTTTTTTTTTTTGCAAGGCAATGGGATTAAGTGGCTTGCCCAAGGCCACACAGCTAGGTAATTATTAAATGTCTGAGGCTCCATTTGAACTCAAGTACTCCTGACTCCAGGGCCAGTGCTCTATCCACTGAACCACCTAGCCACCCTATAGACAGTTTTCTTATAGTTTATATCTTTCCTTGTAGTTTGATCCAATAATGCAGGCATATTGGCTGTTCTAAACATTAAATTCTATATTTTTTCTACACTTGGAATGTTCTCCCTCCTCACCTTATCTAAAGAACAAGCAGTTTTCAATGAATAAATCAAAACAATATCTTCATCAAAAAACTTTGTTCATATCTTTTGACCACTTATTAAATGGGGAATGACTTTTTCATGTAGTTAATAGCTTGTACCCTCTATCTACACTATTTCACTTAACTATCTCATCTGTTTCCATAGATACAAATATTATCTCTATATTGATGATTCTCAAATCTACATATACATCTTTCTATGGACTTCCAATCTTTCATTTCCAGCTACATATTGGACAACTCAGACTATGTGTACCACAGACAACTTAAATGCAACATGTCCAAAAAGGAATTTATTTTTTCCCCAAACCCTTTCTTCTTAACTTGAATATATCACCATCCACCAAGTTACTTAGGCCTACATCTTACGCATCATTCTGAACTCTACTCTTTCTCACAGTTTTACCTATGTATTTTGTATATGTGCCTCTGACCCTGACACCCCCGATGCAAACTCTCCATCATTTCACAACTACACTGTTGTCATAGCTTACTGGTTGATATCCCTGATACACATCTCTCCCCACTTTAGTCTATCTGCCACTAAACTATCAAAGTGTTCTGCCTAAAGCCCAGATTTAATTTCCCTATTCAGTAAACTTTAAAGTCTCTCTCTCTCTCTCTCTCTCTCTCTCTCTCTCTCTCTCTCTCTCTCTCTCGTCTCCATAATCTTTGGCATCCATTAGCCTTCACTGTCCTCCTCTCCCCACCCCAGACACTTTTCAGTCATTTTATTTCTTACATCCTCAAACTCTCAAAATACCCTGCAATCCAATAATCCTGACCTTCTTGCTATTCCTTGAACAAGACTCCATCTTCCAAATCTGAGTATTTAGAGCTAAAAGGGACCACAAAGATTGTTAGGACCAAGTCTCTCATTTTACTTATGAGGTGACCAAGGCTGCCAAATGGTGAAGTAGTTAGAGTGTTATACTGGAAATCAGAAAGACATCTTTCTGAGTTCAAATCCAATCTCAGATACTAGCACAAGTTTAAATCCAATCTCAGATATCCTGCATAAGTCACTTAGCCTTGTTTGCCTCATGGTCCTCATTTGTAAAATGAACTGCAGAAGGGAATAGCAAAGCACTCCAGTGCTTCCAAAAAAAATCCCAAATGGGTTCATAGAGAATTGAACACAACTGGAAAAATGACTCAACAAAACTGAGATCCAAGGATGGTAAATGGTTTCTCAAGGTTATATAGGTAATGAATTTCAGAAGACAAGATCTGGACCTACTTCCTCTTGACTCTAAAAATCTAGAGCTCTATCTTCTCTACCACACTGTCCTTTGGAAACAAGCAGAACTGGTCCAATCTCTCTTGATAGCTAAGCATCTTCTTCAACTAAATCTCACCTAGCCTGGTCTCTAGTCTCTCCATCATCCTGATTGACCTCTTCTAAATACTCTCCAATTTGACAATGCCCTGCCTAAAAGGTGACATCCCAAATTGAATGCAATATTTAATTCAATTTGAAGGAAATGTTGTTTGTCCTTCTCAAAGAGGATATGTAAGTGAATTGAATTTAAGTGAGGGAGGACTGTTCAAAGTTCCCAGCCTCACTTACTCCTCCATCTGGGTCCTATGATCAGATATGAATTATCTCATGGAAATGCAGAGATTATTAAAACAAAGTTGAACTCTGAATAATTAAAAAAAAAAACAATGAAAGTCTCCCAGAGATTATACTCCTCCTCATAGCAGAGAGACAGAGACAAAACAGCATATTTTGTACATTGACAGATATTTTTACTTATTTGTTTTTGTTTTGTTTTAATCACAAAGAAGGATTCAATATGGAAAGTGTCCTAGAATTGGTTATGACTGAAAAATGAAAGGCATCAATAAAATGTCTTTTTTAAAATAGTAACAAATATGGTGGGGGACGCTCAATGGATAAAGACATAACATCATTTAATGTTGTTAAAATTGTTGGAAAACATATTAGTTAAAATAGTATTATCTATAGACTGTTAGCCCCTTAGTATCTGGGAATAAGAAAATCATTCCCTTGGTCCTGGAAATAAGTAGGGTCCAAACTCAGGCAAAAGTTAGAGGAATCCATCTGAGTAGTTGTTGGGCAGGACAAATTAAGAAGAGTGATTAAGCTGGACTGTTTGGCTTAACATGTTATCCTTCATTCTCTAAGAAAATCATGACATCATAGAGATGATGCCATGACATGTATGTGAACTGGATTTGAGTGAGGGGTTGCTGTGTTAAGTCACCAGCCTCACTTTCTCCTCCAGAACCATCCAGGTCTAGTGACCAGATATTAATCAGGATGACTGGAGATGGCCCTTGACTCAAGGCAATCAGAGTAAAATGACTTGCTCAAGGTCACTCAGCTAGTAAGAGAATGAGACTGAATTTGAAATGAAGTCCTCCTGCCTTCAGGGTTGGTGTTCTGCCTGCTGTGCCATCTAGTTGAATGTTATGGCAGAACCTGGTTATAGTATCTTGATGATATGTGTGTGTGAAATTTGGTTGGTGGAAGCAATGGTGCATATAGTACATCTGTACATACAGGAGCAATTCTCTTTCCCCTCTTTACTTCTGTTGAACTAACCCCAATTTCCATAGCAACAAACGAGACATCAAACAGAGACATTAACCCAGGTTAATGAATGGCTTGAAAATGTCATTAAAGAGCAGTGAGTCACTATGGGACCTGAAAATAACCACACAATCCAACATTATGACAACCTGCCTTTATAGGTATCTGCTTGAAGATTTCCAGCTTAAGCCAAGGAAATCCCCTAGGTTTGTTAAAGGTCAAATGTCAGCTTATTATAATCTTTCTGATTTATTCATGAAGCATCTATTTGGGTTGGTGTTTGAGAATTTATACCCTAAGATCACTCAAAAAATTAAAATGTTTTTGGGTCATATGAATAGAAATACAGTGTCTAAAATGCTAATAGCAAGAGAAAACTGTAATATCATGTTTTATTTGGAATATCATGTTTATTTTAGAAAGGGAAATGATAAACAAAGTGTGTTCAGAGGAGAGTGACTCAAAATCATGCCATAGGACGATCATTTGAGAGAATTGGGGATGTGGAGAAATCAAGCAATCCCCATTCCTAGCATCCTGATCCTATAACTCTATTTGAAAATTTTCAGTGACATAGAGCTCCAATCTCACAAGGCAAACCATTCTACATTTTTGATAGTTCCACTGATGAAGAGTTCAGTACCTTAAGAGAAATTCCATTTTATTCTTGTTCTAAAAAATAACAAATTCTTCTCCTCCTTATGACTTTAACTTTTTCCAGTCAAGAAGAATAGTCCATGAAATAATTTAATATAGATTATGTCTTTAAAGTCTATTTTTTCCCAGCTAAAACATCCCCAGTACATTTGAATGCTCTTCCATTGTCATGTTTTGAGTCATTCTACTTTGGACACATTTTCCTTTATCAATTTCCTCCCTAAAATATGGCACCCCTAAATCAAACACAATATTCCAGAAGCAAGCTGACCATTTTTTCCTTGTTATCACAATTTTGAACATTATATTTCTATCAATATTGTCCAAGAACACTTTCACTTTTGAGGAAGTCATCTCATACTGTTGACTGAAATTGAGCAGTAACCTCAACCCCATTGGTACTTTTCATATGCATTGTCTGCTCTTGCCTTTGGGGCAGTCAGATGGGAAAATGGTTAGTGTATCTGCCCTGAAATGAGGAAAATCCATTTTCCCGAGTTCAAATTGGCCTCAGACACTTATTAGCTATGTGACTGGGTAAGTCACTTAACCTTTTTTGTCTCAGTTTCCTCATTTGTTAAAATGATCTGGAAAAGGAAATAGCAAATCATTCCAATATCTCTGAAAGGAAAATTCCAAATAGGTTACAAAGAGTCAGACACAACTGAAAAACTAATGAACAGCAACAAAGTCTGGTCCTCACTTTCTTCAATTTGTGTGCTTGATTTTTTTTTCTTTTTTTGTAAGGCAATGGGGTTAAGTGACTTACCCAAGGTCATACAGTCAGGTAATTCTTAAATGTGTGAGGCCGTAGTTGAACTCAGGTCTTCCTGACTCCAGGGCAGAAGTTCTATCTACTGTGCCACCTAGCTGCCCTGTGCTTTATTTTTTTTAGTCTATTTATAACTTTTCAATTTATCTTTAGGTGACTCAATTCATAGTCAGTCCTGGAGTCAGGAGAACCTGAGTTCGAATCCAGCCTCAGATATTTACTAGCTATATAATCCTAAGCAAATCACTTAACCCTGATTGCCTCCAAAAAAAAAAAATTATCTTAGTTCCTCTCTTTACTCTCTCTGGATAATAAAAGCCTTTACATCTTATAACATGTAAAATTGGAATCTCTGGGTCTAAATGTTTCTTCAACAGAAATCAGCAGAAGTCAAGAGGTTCATTCAAAGTCAAAGTGAGAAAATTTAGCTTGAGGCCCATGTTCTGTCCACTCATTCAGTCTGTCCTCTCACTCTGTCTGTCCACTCACTCCATCTGTCCAGGTGTTTCACAGCTAAATGAGTGGCATGGCAATGGAGATGGAGTACTGTTGCACAAAGGAGTCTAGTCATGAACTGCCTGTCCATTTACACCCATACCAAGTAAATCTCTCCCAGGAATCTACTGCATAAGCCTGTGAAGTTTGGCCTGTAATATATAATCTATCTGTATAAATTGAATTCACCACTGCATCCTCCTATAGTATTTTTTGTATAAAGAAACTCTTATAGGTTTTTCTTGTTTTCTTGCATTTTTTTGCCATGGTTCAAAACTTTAGATCACCTTTCAGAATGTGGATCAGGGAGTTTAACTGGCACTGCTCTGCCAAAGGGACCTGCTTGGTGGCTTACCATCTTCCTATAGTCAAGAAGCATTGCCCTCTATGGTTCCATAACCCACGTACAATTTCACACATCAATTCCAGTGCTCAATGTGCATTGTTGAGTCATTTTTCAGAAGTGTCTGACTCTGTGTGACCCCATCTGGCGTTTTCTTGGCAAAGATACTGGAGTGATTACTATTTCCTCCTCCAGCTCATTTTACAGATGAGGAAACTGAGGCAAACAGGGTTAGGTGATTTGTCCAGGCTCATGTAGTTAGTAAAGGTCTGAGGCCAGGTTTGAACTCATGAGGATAAGTCAAAGATAACTGAAAATGACTTCAGGCTAGGCACTCCATCCTCTGAGCCACACAAAATTTTCAAGTATTAATACTTAGCCCTCAGAAACATGAAATATCATGTGAGAAAAGATTCTTCATTTCCATTATCAACCAAAATGCTGTGAGAAGGAGAATGGATTTTGGTCATCATACTTAAAGTTATTGGCAGCCTTTGTTTTTATATGACTTTCATTTCTAAATATATCTGTAATGGAGGTCTGGCACATATACACAATTTGCTAAGATGAAGGTAGAGGATGCTAGACAGTAGCTTCCAGGAGAATCATGATGATACATGGGGGAAGTACATGTTTGGAAATGTCTATAATTGCTTCTAGTTGACCTATCAACAGTTAAGATAAGATTTTTTTTCATTAACTGTATAATTGAAACTATCAATATTTTCCTAAAGGTCTGAGTAATCCTTGACCAAAGTTTTGGCTGCAATTACTTCTCAGGGAATAAGGTTGATGCCACTCATGACCACTGAGACTACAGTAAAGGAGTAGGTCTTTAGAGTCAAGGTCATATGGACCATGAAGGTGGTGTAGGTCTTTGGGCTTTTTGTTTATTTTTTATTCTAGTTGTAAAAAGTAAATTACCACATCTTGGTAATCTCAAAGACTGAGAAAAGCACACAAGCTTCTGGAATCCAAACTAATTTTTTGCAGTATTAATGTCCTGAAGAGCTAGGAGCATCTGGAATGATCTTCAGGATTCTAGCCCAGCAGAGGCTGGCAACTATGCCAGCCTTTGGATGTGTATCTGCTGGAACCATTGCTATCCTGAGATAAGTTGTGAGTCTAATATGTCCACCCCAATATTAATCCACTGTAGAAGGAACTAACAAACCCAGTCTGGTATCTTTGTCAAGAAAATCCAATGGATACTAAGGGTTCACCAGGCCATGAAGTCAGACAAGTGAAGAATTGAACCACAACTACAACAACAAAAGCATCAAAGTGAGGTAGGGGGAATTTTTCTTGATAAATCTTTGAAGTAATTATGCCTTTATAAAGGCTACCTGATATTAAAAGGATAAATAGAACTAGAATACTAGTCACTGTCTGTGAGGGAAACACAGTTGGTAAAGATTTGAGCCAATTACAGCAGGAAAAAAAAGCAAAATACCTTAAACCCTCAGGGTACTCTAGAACCCTGAGTGTGAGATGTCTTTCCCTGCCCCATCCCCCACCCTAACAAAGCTGTCCTTCTAAGGAGAACAGAGGCTCAAGGTGATGAGGAAAACAAGCCCTGAACAAAGATGACTTTGTATATAGCAGTCTGCATAAGACAAAGCAGAGCACAAGGGGTTTGACTCAATCTGGTGCCAAAGTAAATGAGCAGGAACAGTACAGTATCTTCTGTGTATGTGCCAGTCACATAAAGGATAGCTGCCTAAAGCTGGTCTAACTTGTGTATTTGACTTGTCTGAAATTGTTCGAGTTCTTCATTCTTGGATCAGCATTTTTGGTTTGAGCCCAGAGCCAGCAATACCTTTAATTTTGTGGTTTCCATTCATCTGCTGTTCATTTGGCTGTAGGTGTAGCATTACCTGGAGGATAAAAAGAATATTCCCAAATTCTGGTGGAGTAAATCCAGGTGAAAAATCCCTATGTTGGTGAACTGTATGTAATCAAGTAGTCTTTACTGTCCAAGATTGGTTTAGCCTAAAATAGAGTATAATGACCCATTCACATTCCTTAAATGTGCAATATTTCAGAAGTAGCCCAAAATTAGCTTAAGATGCAAAGGGTGTGGTTTACTGGGAATCACCCCAAAGAAGGAATCCTCAAGTTCTATTCCTGATTGCAGGTGACTCATGGAAATTTGGTTAATGTCTCCAGGACTCCATTTTTCAGGAGGTAGTAAAATCCCTCTACTAGAGTTCTCTGATACCTACTCCCAATGTAGACTGAACTTGGGTTCTTAAAGCCTTGATCAGTATAATGGAAGATTTAGCAAGTATGAAATGGAAATGAAAAGTGTTCAAGCCTAGGCAAAGGACACTTTGTTTATTATATAGGGACCAAGCTGGCTAAGGTCAGAGGAAGTCATTAGTCAAAAGTTGTCTAGCAGATAATGAATTTTGGGTAATGAATTCTTTGGTCATACCTCCCACAGATTCTCTATGAAGGCAAAGAAGGGGTGACTATTTTATCAGGAAGGGACTGAAAACTGAAAACTTCTTACCTATTCCTTACTTGACTGGAGTAAAACTTCATTATGTTTAATATCCTTTATCAGTGTTGATATACGTTTGTAGTCAAACTAAGGAGAGGGAATAAGCATTTATAGTACCTTGTTGCTAAATTCCTTTTACAAATATTTTCTCATTTGATCCTCACAACATCCTTGTGAGTTAAGTGCTATAATGGTCCCCATTTTACATTTGAGAAAATTGAGGCAGAGATTAAGTGATTTGCCCAATGTAATACAGCAAGTTTCTGAGGGTAAATTTGAACTCACATCATTCCAACTCCAGGTCCCCGCTCTATCCTCCTAGCCACCAGCTGCCAAATAGTTCAGACTAGATGACCTCTGAGAATCTACAAAAATGATTGAAGATTCTTATTGAATTAGAAAAGATGACAAAAGATAGGCAAAGTCAGTTCTGGAAAATGGGCACACTAATGGAGTTGCCAGAGTTGTGGATGAGTCTAATCATTCTAGAAAGTCATTTATAATTATTCAGAGAAAATGAATAGCAAAAATCCATGCTATTATACACAAAATCCCAATCACAAAGAGAAGGGCCCCATATATACCAAAATAATTGTAGCATCACTTTTTGTAATATCTAAGAATTGAAAACAATACTCTTATATGCTAAATATCACAAGAAATGATTTATATGAGGATTATAGAAAAACATGGGAAGGCAAAAACTGAACATTCACAAAGATGACAATGGAAATGGAAAAACAATGACAATAAGAAAATTGGTCCATGAAATTATAATGAACTTTGTTGTTTTTATTCAGTTTTGTCTGACTCTTCATGACCCCATTTGGGGTCTAGTGTTGTACCATTGCCTTCTCCAGCTGATTTTCTAGATGAGGAAACTGAGGCAAACAGGGATAAATGGCTTATCCAGAGTCTCACAACTAGGAATTGTCTAAGGCCAGATTTGAACTCAGGAAGAGTTTTATCTACTGAGTCTTTAATGTCCTATAATGACCTACCTTGATCCTAAACAAAATATTTGAAAGGGTACTTTTCTACCATTTTTTTTTACAGAATAGAGAACTGGAGCTGAATAATAGTCCAGATAATGTCAGATCTTTGGGGTTAGGATTTCTGAATTGGTTTTTTTAAATCACTTTTTTATTCCTTGTTATGGGGGAATGGCTCTCTGAGAGAGGGTGGGATCAAGGAGATATTAGGAAATGTAGATGACTGTTATAAAACCAAAATATATCTATTGTTTCTTTTTAAAGATACTTGACTATAGTGAACCAAGCAAGTTGTCATTATTTCTCTTGTTAGATCCCATCCTCATATACCATCCTTTCAAATTAAAGTCAAATGATTTATTCACATATTAAAACTCTACTCTGGTCAATAGAGCCAATGCTTTTCCCAATACTGGTTGACAATGTAATATTAAGAGCATTGGACAAAGAAGACCAGGGTTGTAATCCTAGCTCTTGGAGTGACTGACTGGACAACTCTCAGATGAGGGTTACCCTCAGAAACTTGCTGGGCAAATCACTTAATCTCTGCCTCAATTTTCTTAACTGTAAAATGGGGACCATTATAGCACTTAGCAACTGGACAACCCTTCGTCGGAACTCAGTCTTCTTAGTAATTGGCCTGGATGACTTCTAAGGTTCATTTCAACTCTTAAAAAAAAGACAAAAAAGAAAAGCACATGGGAAAGCTGTTGTTCTTTATATAGTTCTAAACTCACATCACTTGTTTTCCCCTAAGAAAATAAATAGAAATTATTAAGGAGAAATAATTTCTCAATTCAATTTAATATTTTCCTAAAATAAGCATTAATGTTAAAAAAATACTTCTGAGGTAGCATAGCAGGGTAGAAAGAAAACAGCATTGGAAGTAAGAAGACTTGGTTAATAGACCTAACTCATTCACTAAATCACTGTGAAACCTTTCACTAGGTGCTAAGTTTCTTAATCTATGAAAAGATTAGATTCTACATCTCTTAGGTCTCTTTTAGCTAGAAATCCTATTATACTTTCAACTCACCTGTATGGAAATAAAAAAAAACTAAAATTAAATATGGCCACAAGGTGGTGCCATCAGTACTGATTTGAGAGGTTTGGGGGCAGGCAAAAGAGATTTTCCTGCTATTCTAGGGGCTAATCTAGTTTGATCCCTTGTCCTGGATCTGATCAGGCATAGACTAAGTAGCTCTTGGATTTTGAAGTTTGAGCCTCTCTCTCTCTTAATTCCATTTATTCATTTCCATGTTAGGTGACACAATGGATAGAGCATTGGACTTATCATATGGAAAATCAGAGTTCAAATTTTGCCTCAGACATTTACAAGCTGTGTGATCTTGAATATGTTTCTTAACATCTCTTTGCAACAGTTTTCTTATCTGTAAACATAGTGATAATAATTGTACATACATCTCAGGGTTATTATGAGGATCAGATGAGATCTTTATAAAATGATTCACAAACTTTAATGCCTTGAGTAAAATTGAATCAATTGTTTCTTCAGCTAAGTTGTCATAAAAAATTACAACTTGAGTTTTTGCATAGCACATTGACTGAAAGGCAAATTTGACAAGCCTAGTTTCCAGTAGGTTCTCCTTCCTCACCTTTGAATTGTAGTATCCTAGGTTTCCTTCAAGACTCAGCCTAAATTAAAGTCTGCTGGAGGTCTTTCCTGGTCCCTGCAACTGTCCTCCTCTTAAATGATCAACTCTTAAATCTGTGTGTATTTTATAAGTACGTAATTACTTACATATCACCCTTTCCCCATAACCTCTTAAGGTCAGAAATAGTTTTAATTTAACTCTAGAATTTAACAATTTACCACATGTTAATTTTTAATAAGATTTTTAAATTTTTTATTTATTTAAGACAATGGGGTTAAGTAACTTGCCCAGCATCACACAGCTAGGCAATTATTAA